>NW_026889755.1:2505000-2952500 GCF_033153115.1 Saccostrea echinata | reverse complement strand
TTTGCGGAACGAACGTCATTTTGCGCGCACGTGCATGCACGTGCGTGCGCGTGCAATGAGTAAAATGACCAATATACTTGATATAGCCATAACTTTTATATCTTTTGATGAAATACTTTGATACTCAGAATATAAGAATATATTAATAGTGTAAACAAGATGACATGGTCAGAATGCACATGCATGCACGTGCGCGCATGCGCATTGATTAAAATAACCAATACAATTGATATAGACTTAAATTGTACATTTTTGGATGAATTGCTTTGACACTCGGAATATAAATATATATTAGAAGTGTAGACAAGAAGACTTGATCAGCGCACACATGCATGCACGTGCGTGCGCGTGCAATGAGTAAAATGACAAATATACTTGATATAGCCATAACTTTCAACTCTTTTGATGAAATGCTTTGATACTCAGGATATCAGGATATATTAATAGTGTAGACAAGAAGACATGGTCAAAATGCACATTCATGCACGTGTGCGCATGCGCAATGATTGAAATAACCTTTACGAATAATATACACTTAACTTGTATATTTTTGGATGAATTGCTTCGAAACTCAGAATATAAATATATATTAGAAGTGTAGACAAGATGATATGATCAGCGCGCACATGCATGCATTTGCATGCACGTGCGTGCGCGTGCAATGAGTAAAATCACCAATATACTTGATATAGCCATAACTTTTACATTTTTTGATGCTATGCTTTGATACTCAGAATATATAGACATATTATAAATGTAGACAAGACGACATTGTCAACATGCATATGCATGCATGTGCGCGCGCATGCAATGTTCAAATGACCAATATACTTGATATAGCTGTAACTTTTATACTTTTGGATGAAATGATTTGATACCCGAAATATGTAGATATATTTATAGTGTTGACAAGATGACACGGTCATCATGGACATGCATGCACGTGCGCGCGCGTGCAATGCGTAAAATGACAGATATACTTAATATAGCCGAATTTTTTTTTTAATCTCTTAATGAAATTTGAATATAAAGATTATTAAAAATGTAGACAAGTTGACATGGTCATTTTGTACATGCATGCCTGTGCGCGCGTGTGTAATGCGTAAAAAAACCCAATATACTTGATTGCCTTATTTAATGAAGCTTACAGGGAATAAGACACCAAAAGGAAGTTGGGGAGCGTTTGGGGAACATCTGTAACGGTCCCCGTTACAATTAATACTAGTTTTGATTTGTTTTCGACCAATGTAAAAACCATTTAGCATTAGTAATTTTTCAGATTTGTTTTCCTTTTGTCAATAGTTACGTTTGCATATTTCTGTACGATCTTGACATGAAAGTGAAAGTAGAAATGTTGCATAGCAGTTTGTATGTAGCCTATGTTAAGACAGTTATCAATTCGGTTCTTTTATCGAATTATTAATGGAAAATGTTTGTTTTTATTATGTATGGAGTTCAGTGTCAGAGTGCCATTTTTATTGAAAGAACCCAAAGCTGTCAAGACTGACGATTCAACTCATAGCTGATTTGACTGAAGATTGCACGATCACAATATACAGGTGAAAATAAAATTATAAATACATATAATAATCACAGTAATTACAGGGTGACTCTTCAATAACAAAATATTTCTTTAAAAATTTCGTTTTGATTCTTAATTTTACACTGGCTTACTTTATGTAAAATTAAACAAACTCCTTTTTTTAATAAAAATATTGAAGATATTGATATGAATAGAACTTAATGCTGGCTTTTAAACTATAAAATATCTGAAAGATGCTCAGTTTAAGCCTAATATGGCATTCAAGATAATAGTGTAAATGTATTTAAAGTGCATCAGCTAATTTACTTATTTATACAGCTGAATTTCGGTATCTCGAACACAGATATCTCGAATACCATGGGTATATCGAAGTGATTTTGAAGTCCCAAGCGCATATTTCTGTAATATTTTAGCCTGGATATCTCGAATCCTCGGATATCTCGAAGTAATTTCTTGATCCCTTAAGTTCGAGATAACGAGGTTTTACTGTATATTAATTGACATATATTTTTTTTCAACACTAGAAAAACTAGAGACTTGTACTCACTCTCTTTCGAAGTTTCTTTTAAGTTTTGATTGGAATTTGATTAGAAAATATTTATTGTATGAATATTTATTTTACAATTTTTATAGTCTCCCCTCCCTGCTATGTATAACATGGAAGAACACCATGACCCTAGGCTTGTTCCAGAATAGGTAAGTACACCCTGTATTAAAAGCTTTGTTATTTTCTTCCAAAAAGTTTTGGGATAGGCCTATACTGGAAATAAAATGCCTATTTCTCTGCCTGTATTTTTTATATCCAAATATTTACGTTTCCAATAAATCCCCCTATAATTCTTTACAAAATAGAATCCAGTTCATTTTCTCATGAACTACCGTCAAAGGGCATGAATATCTCCATTGTTACGTTAGAATACCTTACTTGACGTCACCACTTCACGCCGGCATATTTATCATGAAGCGCTAACGCACTTCATGAAATATGCCGGCGTGAAGCGTCGTAGTTCATGTCCTCATGAATCTTCAAAAAATAAATTCATTTCTGAAATACACGTATATACATTTGTATTTGATTATCCATTTAATATTAATTATATTATACTATTTCATCATTCCAATTTCATTTGTAAACATTTAGAAAAACTAATTGTTTTTTTTTTCATGATTTTATTATTAAGCATATCATCCAAGAGTGAATTTGTCTTGGTTATAACATAATATGGTGTTATACAACACCATATATTGTTTTATGAAATTAGTTTTAACTCGTATCATAACGGATAACTGTTTAGGAGAATGGAGTATGCATTTGTTTGCACATGACAAATTTCTTCAGTGTATGAACTTAAATTACATGTAGAGTTTAATTTGTATTTCAGAGAACCTGTATTAATCAACAGAACCTTAAAATTGGAGTCTCCACTGTAGTGCCGCACAGTACCTTAACATGCGACAATTTCAAATCCTATGATGAGGTTCCAAGGGGTTGTAAAATGGAAGAAAACAAAGAACAGGCCAAGAAAAAAAATTGTAAGTGCTCAAAGTAATTACTCTTTGTGCAAACTATATACAGGTATATATTTTTTTTAATTATACATGTAGTTGACTTCTTAATTTTTATGATCTTTTCTTTATCATTTCAGAAGCAATGCAGTCACTGTCAGGGAAATAAAGTCAGGATTTTGTAAAAATTTGAAAAAAATAAACACAATATTATTGCTGGAGACTGTGATCATTAAATGATCAAAGGACAAGAGTACTTTTTAGTTAACTTTGCAATCCATAGAAATACAAAATAATTAAATAATAAATGTAAGCAAGAAATAAACTTAACATATGTTTAACATACGAAAAACATATGAACATAAACATATGTTAATCATATGTTCAAACAAAACACATAAGCAACATATGTTAAATGTTCGATCAACATATGTTCATAAACATATGTTAAACATATTGTAAGCTACCCAAGGGGTGTTAGTATTTCTGAATCCTCAGCATGTATACAGGTAATTACTTCATCATCAAAATAAATCATCTTTTTACGAGGATGCACCAGTTTAATTTGCTCTCATGTAAAATAGATCAGGCTCCTCTCTCTGTATATACTTGGTGGAATAATACTTAAGATGAATGATCAGTCATACTAATCATTTATTGTACGTACAGATCTCATTGTCATAACAATATAGGCAAAACACATATAACAACATACGAAAACATGGCTGATTCTTCAGAAACACAAGTTTAGGTCGTCCAGTGTGATAGGAGATTTTTAACTAGGCTAATTACGTCTAATTTATATTATAAGTATCTCAACGTCTTTGTTTTCTTCTTTATCTTTTTAAATGTTGCCACCGTACAACTAGCTGAAATCTGTCGTAACGTAGTACGCGCTTGCTTATATATCCTCCTATCCCCTGTCACATGACACAAATTGTCCAATGAAAATATGCCGTACGAACTATCAACCAATCAACAGCTTGTACGGGAAGCTGAGTTCCCACACAGAACTACTTTTGCCACACAAGCTACCGTACAATATCGTAACAAATATAACAATGTAAAATTAACAACTGGAAATAGAATACATAAAATAAACTTGACTAGACAAATAAATTAATACCTTCAATGTTCATAAAAATCCCTAGCCTGTACAACAGATACTGAACAAAGCAGCGTATGAATATCGTAACTACCAACCATAGCGTAAACAAATGTAGTTCCGATTAAGCTGACTGATAATAAAGTTAATGTTGACAATCAAGAAGTACTTACAGCCTCAAAATGCACAACAACTCAAATTAAAATGTAGAATCTGATCCAATATTCATAACTTGAATCATAGATTACTATAGTAAATATGTCATTAAACCGGAAGTGACGATCCGAGTAAAGTTTGATGGCTACCAAAACATGAAATGTAAAATCCACCCTCTTATCCCTGATATTATAAATCCTTCGACTTAACATGAAGCAACAACAGATAAAATATGATGATTATAGTTATTACTACAATCGTATCAAGATAGGCTGAGATATTATTTTCAATAAAATCGTAAGCGTAAACTTTTCTGGCAGGCACATGGTGAACATAGATTTAATAAGTATGAGAACTGGACGACCGCACAATATAACGTATAAAAAAAAGTGATACATTACAGTATATTACACTCCCCACAACTTAATTACAAAATTCTCCTGAATTTAAAATTTTCATCAACATAGCTTTAACAGTCTTTACAGATTTACAGTTAGAGTCTATAACAGACCTGTTTACCCAAATTGCTGTCTCTCAATATTTTTCATTAGATTTGTCAGTGAGATTTGGCATTTGCCCGTAAGATTTAACTTTTCATCGACTATACATATATTACTAGAAAACAACTACATTTCTGATTACCAAAACATGGTTTAATAACAAAGCAAAACGTCATACACTGCTCTCTTTTGAGTGCTTTCTGTCATTTTTAAAACCACTGCGTTTTGGCAACTTAAATGTTTGAAAATTTTCTCTTCTTTAGCGATTAAAAAGCGTCAAACTGAGACAGATAACGAAAACTAATTGCTAAAATCCATATGAACGGATTTCCGTATTTTCGTTATAGCAAAACGTACTGAAAATCCGTACAAAATACGGCGAAATCGTAAGAGTAAACATGTCTGCTATAATTGCAAGAAGGTCATCAGTGGAGGGGTCCCTAAGAGCACATGATCTCTCGAGCATCTTTACCTAGGTCGAATCCCCATTGTCTTCGCTAACTATTGTCTTCAGTTGTTCATATATGTAGTATCGAGCCTTTCGAACAATTTGTTCCTCCTTCCCAATCTTCTCTACTGATCCCGGAAGTGCGAGGAAATTGAACTTATCTAATAAATCCACACGTTCGATAGTGGAACTTGTTTGGTCTATCTTCTGTTGAATAGTCATGGATTTGAATTCCCACGATAAAAGCTTTCTATCAGATGACATCCCCTGCCAGTCCTTTGGAGGCCATAAAATACTGAGATCTTTCAACTTCAGTGTTAACTGTTCTGTGCCCCAGTTCCTTCTTCCTGGAGGAAATAATGGTAAACATCCACGTTTTAGGAGGTTGAGGGCCCTATCTGACATACTTGCTCTAGGCTTATTACTAGTAGAATCTTTCACTGACTGCGAGGCTGGCTCAGATGGAGTTTCTGCTATGGCTGGTGCAGTGAGAGCAGGGGTTGGGCTTGAAAATCTGATTTTCTTTGCGGGAGGACTGTTGTCATATGCCTCTGTCGTGGTATATATCATTTCAAGGTAGGTCTTGTCAAGGCCAGCAAATTTCATTAATCTAGACTGGAAGGTAGGTGAACTTAATTGCACCATCTTCGTCTGGTCAATCTGAGGGGCTTCATTCCTCTTCTGTACCGACAACTTCCTCGAGAGACTGGCTACTCCCTGTGAGGATGCCATCTCTTATATTCATCTTTAAGATCTGTCTGCCCTGGCCTATAAACAAGCATATTTTACCCAACATCAGCGAGTCGTGCTGTATCTCCAGCTCTTCTATCTCAGGGGCAGAGGGCGTGTAGCATATGGTTGGCATATCTAGGGCTTCTTCGTCATAGTCTGGTTGGAATAAGGCTTCTGGGGTTGGGGCCTGTGTGTGTGTGATTTTCTTTAACTTGTCCCATCCTTTCTGCCAGTCATCCTTTTTTCTGGTGGTTCTCCTTGTGGTGGAAAGCCATTCTAAGAACAAAACTCTTGCATGGGTGGCAGAGGTACTCCCCCATTCTGTTCCGTTGACCAAACGACTGTATCCTCTGGGTCGAGGCTAAACCACACACCATTATTTTCCGACATCAAGTCAGATGGATATTTGGCGAGCTGGTGAGGATGTGTTGACTTGATGTGGCTCCTGAGGTCAGTGACTCTTTTATACGTCCTTTCGTCGGGGCACCAAGGACAAACAACTCTCATAGTTCCATGCGTAGGCATCATATGGTTCTTAAGGTCTCTGCTGGAGAAAAACTCCAGGTGGCACACCCAACACTCCATAACAATAGTCTAAAATCAAAGTAATTGGTTGTTAAAGGGGAATTCATGCGTCATCTTACATCGCCTTATCTTCTAAAAGAGTTTCTGTGTTGTTTAAACTAAATAGGATATCATAACATCATTAACACTTCTACTTCTGAAGTTAGCCACTACATGTACTAACAACTACATCTAAATCTCTAAGAAACTGGTTAGAACAAGACATCAAACATCTATAGGATTCAATGTGTGATGTGTACCAGGTAGTAGGTCCACGTCTATAATACTGTCATATAAACGACTTGTTAACCATCTCTATCAACATCTTTGGGAGAAGAGTTCTGGGTGATCAGACCAGCTCTATCCCAACTTCAATGGTGCACCAATCTCACATCTATCATCTACATAAACATCTAAGTATGACTTGTCCCATATTTTCTGGTTGTGCTCGCAGTACATAGTCAACATAGTAGCTAAGGTACGATTGAAGCGTTCTACACTGCCATTAGCTTGAGGTTTGCATACTACTTGTCCTAGTTTTGTCAATATGGAGAAGTTCACACACTTCTTTAAAAGCTTTTGACTCAAATTTTCTTCCTTGACCTGAGTGGACTTTTAAAGGTGTACCAAACCGGCAGACTACTTCATTGACAAAAGTCGTAATAACAGTTTCAGCTTCTTGGATAGCTATAGCTTCGGTCCATTTAGTGAAACAATCAATCATGACCAGAATGTATCTGTTACCTTTTGTAGACTCAGGAAGAGGTCCCAGAGTATCTAGAGCTATCCCTTATATGGCTCTCCAACCATGTACTGTCCTAATGGTGCTCTGTTTTGCTTTTGGCTGGATTTACGAGCAGCACATAAATCACATGTTTTACAATATCTTGCAATTTCTTTTGACATTGATGGCCAGTAAAATGAATTTTTTATGCGAGACGTGGTCTTCTCAGCACCACAGAGGTAGGAATGAAACTTCTGAAGGGCAGTGACAACAGCTAACAACTCTTTACGTGTGACACAATAGGATTGCTCATGGCAGTTCATTGTTTTACTCATATAGGCAATTACTCTTTCTTTGCCCTCCTGATGTTGAGACAAAACTGCACCAACAGCTTTATTGCTGGCATCGGTATCTAGAGTAAATGGTAGTCCAGGTAATGGGAACCCAAGTATTGGCGAAGTTGTAAGAGCTGTTTTGAGGGTGTAAAATGCATTCTGACATTCAGGGGTTCATAAGAACTTTGTCTTTTTCTTGTATAAATCATGGAGAGGCTTTGCTACCTCTGCAAAATTCTTCACAAATCTTCTGTAGTAAGAACAAAGTCCGAGGAATGATCGGATTTGTCTTTCATTCCTTGGAATTGGCCAGTTTTTGACATCAGCTATTTTTTCAGTATCTGTCTGGATACCCTTTGAAGAAATTACATGTATGTGACCTAAGAATTTGACTTGTTTTTGGAAAAATATACATTTTGATGGCTTGAGTTTTAGATTTGCTTCTTGAAGTCTCGTAAAAATATTGGCTAAGCGCTGAAGGCTTCCTCATAAGTTGAACTATAGGAAATTATTTCATCCATATATATAGCATTCAGTCCACTGTAGACCTTTCAGTACATTCTCCATAAGTCGCTCAAATGTAGACGGGGCATTAACCAGACCA
This sequence comes from Saccostrea echinata, assembly GCF_033153115.1. Classification (NCBI taxonomy): domain Eukaryota; kingdom Metazoa; phylum Mollusca; class Bivalvia; order Ostreida; family Ostreidae; genus Saccostrea; species Saccostrea echinata. The sequence continues at coordinate 2,944,283 of NW_026889755.1, read as the reverse complement.
AATGGCATGACTTGAAATTGGAAAAGTCCTAATGTTGTAACAAATGCAGCCTTCTCTTTGTCCCTTTCAGACATTTCTATTTGCCAAAAACCTGAATTGGGGTCCATCGTTGAAAACCATTTGGTACTAGAGAATCAAGGCATTCATCTATACGGGGCAATGGATAGGCATCTTTCACAGTTTTCGCATTCAACTGTCTGTAGTCGACACATGCTCTGGTGGCTCCATTTTGCTTAGCTACCAAATCTAGATTTGATGCTCAGGCACTGCTGGATGGTTCAATTACACCTTTCTCTAACATGTTCTGTACTTCTCTTCTTTCACTATCTCTTTTTGCTATAGGTTGTCTTCTTAGAGGTTGTCTCACTGGCTTCTCATTTTCTGTATCTATCTTGTGTTTCATTATACCAGTGCAGCCAAGATCATCTGGTGTCTTATAAAATACATCTTTGTGCTGTAGGAGTAGTTTGAAGAAAGCATCTTTTTGTTCTTGGTCAAAATTTATCGAACTTCTTTCAAACATGTCAAGGAGATGTTCTGGTAAATCTTTTTCAGGAGTTGTATTTTCCTTGGTATCCTTAAGTACTAAGACTCTCTGTGGTATGGTACCCAGTTCCACTAAATATGCATTTCTGCATTTACCGATTAGAGTTCTGGCTTGAAGTTTTACAGGTTCTTCTCCAAAGTTTACAATGTTTACATTTATCTGATCAGACTGGGTATCTATCAAACCATCCAGTACTTGTATGTCATCACTAGAGGTGTTAAGTTGCTCAAGGAAGCCTATATCGGTGAGGTCTCCATTTCTGGTCAAAGCTATTGGAACCCAGATACCACAATTTGCAGGTATGGAAACTGTTTTCTTGACCTCTACATTTGTAGCTGTTTGATCATTGGTAATCCAGCACTGAACAGTTGTCTTCTCAGTCTTTAGTGTTTTTGATTTATAGTTAATGTGATGACAATACTGCAAGAGAAAGTCTTGTCCCAGGATAGCAGGAAGATCCATGTCAACCACCAACAAGTCAACTGCATGTGGAACATCTAGATAAATGTAAAATCTTCCCATACCATGGACTGACAATGTATGACCATTCAAATCTTGCGCACACATGTTTGAGGGTTGAAGATCAGGACACGACTCCTTCGGAATCTTCAGAAATTCCACATGTGACAAAAGTGATGCAGTAGAACCACTGTCTAGTAAAAAAAAAATAACATCCACCCACCCAATGTTCCAGTAATATGGAAACCATTATCCGAGACATTTTTCTATTTATTTAAAACCACCCCCGTGAGTCGTCAGAACTAGGTCTTGGCTCCTCCACCAGCTGTCGACCTACAAGGCTGATGGTCTCCCATTTCCCTGTTGGTAATTTTGTCGCCTTAGTACATCTTGATTTCTTCTCTGTCCAGGTCTTGGTTTGTCCAAATAAGGACAGTCTTTGATAAAATGTTTAGGTGAGCTGCAGTGGAAACAGAGTTGAGGAGAAAACTTCTTGTTGGCTCTTTCCAGGCGGTCCAATCTGTTGCTGATTTCTTGAATTAGTGAAGATGAATCAGGAGAGTTGCTTCTAGACGCAGTAAAAAATGCTAACTTTCTCGTCACTGGCACAGCTTGTGGAACATTAAATTCCTCATCATTTGTTTTGACAGCTCTAGCATTGTGTTTCTTTTTGTCATAGTTTTCACCAAGGATGGCTTCATATCTGTCAATTATATCAGCAGCTTCTAAAATGCTCCGACAATCTTTATCAATACATCTGCACTTCATCTCTACAGTTATCAGTTTGTAAAGGTGATTTAAAGCAAAGCTTTCTTGAGCTTGCTCATCTAAATTACAGTAGGCTTTGTGAACCATCTGTCGGATATCATCACCTAGAGCAGGAGCACTCTCACCCTGTTGTCGTCTGAGTTATTCAAGCTTAGCTAACCATTTGTTCTCGTGTCTGGAATTTCCAAACCGCTGATTAGACTTGTTAATAAGGGCGTCAAAGGATCTTCTTTCAACCAAACATTAACTCGTGTAAAATGTCCTGGCTTGGCCTCTCAAGCTTAGAGCAAGAAACAGTACTTTATCTCTCTCTGTCCACTGGCTTAGTTCCGCACAGCCGTTGAAATGTGAAATCTTCTCTTTCCAGCTTACAGTACCATCATAGGACTCTGGCTTCACCATGTTATTTACAGGTTGGATAGGACTTGACGCAAGTGATTTAAGGCTACGTATAGGCGTTTCTATGCAAATGAGCTAATAAAAATACAAAAATGGTATATTTATTATACAGAGAATACTTAAGTTTACTTTCGTGTACATACTTAGTTCCCAAGGCATGTTATAGCTAGTGCACATTATGACGTCATATTATGACGTCATTGTTCTTTAGTACTCAAAGTAAAAAAGTACGTCAACGAACGGCTTTGGCGCAAGGGCATACCCTATTTAATTTTATGTAATTAATGTATAATTCTATGAAGAATATTATAAAGATTAAAAAAAGTGCTGCACAAATCCTATGCACTTTCTCGTTTAATAAAAATTTGAGGAAACATACCCTGGACTGTGAATTTTTACCCCGTTTCAACTGAAAACTTTACAAATAGTAACTAAACAATTAATCTGTTGACATTTGTGCAGCAATATCACAAATCCTTGGAATATTCTGCTTCTTATTAGACCCTGTTTCTGTAAAAATAAATAGGTTATGCCCTTGCGCCGAAGCTTTTTTGTTGATATTCTTTATAACATGGTGTAGTAGAGAGCAATGACGTCATAATGTGTACTGGCTATCACTTGTCGCGGGCACCATGTTTGCATTAGAAAATAAGTTTTAACCTTTTCTGTATAATAAGTATAGTCCTTATGCGTTTTAATTCGTTCGTTTTCATTGAAACTTCTATACTTAGCCTTAACTCACTTGCGGAGGAAAGCTGAAGGGCAGGTCTGCCAGAAAAACCACTATAGGTGCTTGGTGGTGGACCATGATTGTCTTCGTTTTTTTTTTTTTTTGGGAGGAAATATTTCATCATTGCTTGACTTCTGACGTTCATCATATGTGTCACCTTGACCACCATCCTCAAATGTAACCGACTCATTACCTCGACTTCATGATCAACCGACTCACCGGATTCTGCCATCTTAAATTCTTTTTTTTTCGTCGTCTTTAATAAGTAGTAATGATTCTATTGTTATATCTATGTCATATTATCTTCTAAGACTTTCATGTAGTTGTAAAACTACCACACTGAACGGCTCATGGGCTCGTATCAGGACACTAAATAAAATTTAGTATCCCACTTCTGACACCAGTTTGTAAGCTACCCAAGGGGTGGCTAGTATTTCTGAATCCTTAGCATGTATAGAGCTAATTACTCCATCATCTAAATAAATCATCTATTTAACAGGATGCACCAATTTAATTTGCTCTCATGTAAAATAGATCAGGCTCCTCTCTATATACTTGGTGGAATAATACTTAAGATGAATGATCAGTCATACTAATCACTTACTGTACGTACAGCATCTCATTATCATAACAATATAGGCAATACACATATAACAATATAAGATAACATGGCTGATTCCTCAGAAACACAAGTTTAGGTCGTCCAGTGTGGTAGGAGATTTTTAACTAGGCTAATTACGTTTAATTTATATTATAAGTATCTCACCGTCTTTGTTTTCTTTTTTACCTTTTTAAATGTTGTTGTCGTACAACTAGCTGAAATCTGTCGTAACATAGTACGCGCTTGCTTATATATTCTCCTATCCCCTGTCACATGACACAAATTATCCAATGAAAATATGCCGTACGAACTATCAACCAATCAACAGCTTGTACGGGAAGCTGAGTTCCCACACAAGTTCCCACACAAAACTACTTTTGCCACACAAGCTATCGTACAATATCGTAACAAATATAACAATGTAAATAGAATACATAAAATAAACTTGACTAGACGAAAAAAATTAATACTTTCAATGTTTATAAAACATCCCTTGCATGTACAACAGATACTGAACAATGTAGCGTATGAATATCGTAACTACCAACCATAGCGTAAACAAATGTAGTCCCGATTAAGCTGACTGATAATAAAGTAAATGCTGACAATAAAGAACTACTTATAGCCTCAAAATGCACAACAACTCAAATTAAAATGTAGAATCTGATACAATATTCATAACTTCAATCATAGATTTCTATAGTAAATATGTCACTAAACCGGAAATGAAGATCCGAGTAAAGTATGATGGCTACCAAAACATGAAATGTAAAATCTACCCTCTTATCCCTGATATTATAAATCCTACGACTTTACATGAAGTAACAGGAGGTAAAATATGATGATTATAGTTATTACTACAATCGTATCAAGATAGGCAGAGATACTATTTTCAATAAAATTGTAAACTAACAACTTTTCTGGCAGGCACATGGTGAACATAGATTTAACAAGTTTGAGAACTGGACGACCGCACAATATAACGTATAAAATAAAGTGATATATTACAATGTATTACAATATGTTGCTCGTTTTTTATGGCGAACGTTTCAGAACATATGTTGAACGTATGTTCAACATATGTTAAACATACGTTGCAATTTTACCTGTGTACAATTTAGAAAAGTTAATAACCAGGGCCTTAAGTATGTAAAAGGTGAAGATAACGAACAGTGATCAATTTCATAAATTCAGGAATGCATCTACGAATCGTGTACAGGGCAAAAACACGGGCCCCTGGAAACAGTGATGCGATCAGATGCCTTGGAGGAGTTAGCATTCCCTGTCAACAGGTCACACCCGCCTTAATCCGCCTGTATTTAAAAGGTATACCGAGCAATCCCGCTGCCACCAGTTATCCCTTTAAAAAGTTATCTGTTATCAAACCTTGCTTTCCACACAATTAAAGAAGCACCTTTTGTAAAATGCTCTTTTAAAATCATTTAGGAGGAAAATATTTCCGTTTTCCAACCTTATGTTAAGTCTTTTTTAAATTGATTTTTTATCATTGCAAATTCTTGTAATCATTGAAAATATTACATGTATTTAACTAGTTCTAATTGTAACGGAGATACCATTACTGCTCCCCCTACTCCTTTGTGGTACCCAATTCCCTCTCATTTATTCTTGATTATTTCCTTGCCTCGTGGCAACCATATGAGATTTTCTCAAATCTGAGGATTCTCATAAAAATTTTCGGTCATCGAACTGTGCCAACAAATAAATATTTTCTCAAACTCAGGCTTGTCTTTTGAGTATTTTCTCAAATCTAATACTTTTCTTATACTTTTTTCTTGGGGCCTTATGTGCCAGAGGGTACGAAGAGGATAGGTGAGGGGTGAGGTGATACTTTTCTCAAATCTGAGATTTTTTTAAAAAACATGCGTGCCACCAAAGTTTATTCTACTCAGTTGAGAAAAAAATCTGAGATTTTTCAGAAAATCTTGAGCTTAGTAGTCTCAAGCGAAATCTCTTAAATTATTTTTTGGTAAAATGATCGGAAATGTTATGACAGTGCAAACTTTAATTCATTTATACATAAAGTTAATGTTCAAGCGCAGAAACTGTGTTAATTTCTCAAATATTAACTAGATCATCCTGTGATATGCAGTATTTATGTATGGTGGTGGGGAATGTAGTTATTCTCACTTAAACATATGCTTTTTTCCATGTAAATTACACACAAATATTAAAAGAATGTTTTAAACAATTCAATGCATGTCCAAATACTTATGTGCTTTTTGAAATAATTTAATAATTACTATTTATTAATCCCTAATGATAGCAGTTTGTCTAATTTGGTTCTTGACTTTATATATAAAATTTTCGAAACAAAAAAATAAGTATGGTCCTTGGTGTTGAAAATTACATGATGACGCAGTGAAACTATTTTTTTACAATATGATATTAGGGATTAATTAGTTAATCATTATTTGATGAGCTTAATTTGGGTTTTCAGTGTAACGACGAATATTGGCCTCTTTATTCGTTGATACTAAATCTAAAAAAGGAACAATAAATTTATGTGACATTTTCTCACATCGCAGAAAATACGATGTGTTATATAGTCTCTTTTCTATACATGCCCGTAGTTCAGTTTCAGGTTGTTGTCTTCAGGGTGGGTGGTTCTTGACCTGAAAATTGCTAAAAAATTGTGTCAAATTTTCTTTATAAGGGTCAGATAAGGGTTATGTTAAAACAAAACATGCATATGTTAACCGTCCCTGAACAAGTTCTCTGTCGCCGAGTTGGCAGCATTTAAGTAATATTTTGGCGATAAAATTTATTTCCTTTTACCGCTAAAAATCATATATATTTTTTTAATATATTCTAAATACGAAAAGTCCCTGACTGATATATTTTTTTTTTTAATTTGGAGAATTGAATGTTATAGATATACTGACATTTTTCAAAAGAAAGAAAAATGTGTTAAATATCACATTGATCAATTTTATTAGGTCTGGAAATATAGTCTCGATCCGCCTACTTTTTTCGTATTCTTTCTTCACGTAACGTCACAATCGCGAAAGTGACGCCTCGGTGTATGTTTCTGTATGTTTATTTCGACAGACGAGCTAATCTACAAAGTTTTGATACTTTTTTGTGTTATTCTTCTGTAGAATTTTTTTACGAGATCTCGATGAACATTTATTGTCATAGTGGAATCTTTTCCGTTGAATGCCTCGAAACAGCTTATAAAAGATAAAGGAAATTGCTGTTTCAAGATGCAATTAACATTTTAACAGATGTACCAACCGGGAGTTCCTAGATTCTATGACTCAAAACGACATGAACTCAAAATAACTACGTCAATGAAAAATTACATGTAATAAAACACGTTAAATGAAGAAAAATACCCCCAGTCTGTTTGAAAGTATCAGGGGCACTTCTTTATTATGGTGAAAAATGAGTATACACATTTTTAGACAAATCCATGCAATAGTCTCAAAGAACAGGTCCAGACAAAATCCTGTCTACAGACACACGGCCATGCTGATTCAAACCCCCCGCCCAGAAAACTTTGTTTAGGGGTGTATAAAAAGGAAGCAGCGCGTTTGTAACAAAGCGGCGGCGAGAAGCGACAACGTTTAGCACGAAGAGATATCGCGTCAGCACCTTGTTCAGAACGCAACGGCGCATTGTTACTAACGCACTGTTACACTTTTGCAATGGCCCTATCTGGAACCATTTGCCCAAGAAAATTATACCTATTTGTATTGCAAGAAATGATTTTAATCATCTTAACCCATTTTATTTATATTTGGACTTCTACTGACATTGGATGAAAAAAATACAATACTAAAAGACTATAAATGTAAAGATATGCACAAATTTCTTTGCATCATGTCCAATACTTTAAAAGCATGTTATTAAGATGTTTACATATGTGTTTTTGCATTTCTTTTACATATACTAGTATATAAGCTGTATGATAAATCTGATGCCATATATGCTATGTAATAATCTTTTTTTTTGTCAGTCAGAATTCATTGCTAATTACTTAAAAAGATCTGGTAATTTTTCACTCTGAATAACTTCCAAAACTTTACAATATTAAACAAGACAAAAACTAACAAAATACAGTTCATTTTATAATTTTTATAAAATTTCAAATGAGAAAAACCATATGCTACATTTTAAAGAAATATACCAGTAACATATATACATTCATTCTTCTCTTCGAATATAAAGAATATATCGCATTTATCTTACTAATTTTATTTTATCAATCGCCATTAGTCCGTGTCAAGGATTGCAACCCTTTGACACGCTATAGACCTTTTTCTTTCTGGTTTTCGAAAGAGAGTAAGCTCAAAGGGGTCGCCTGAGAAACCATAACATTTTTAAAACCGTTCCTACAAAATTTAAATTCATACCGCCGAAATATTGCCGACTCGGTGTAAGAACAACAATAATCAATCAATCAGTCAATCGCCATTTCGTAGTTTTATCCTCCACAATTATAAAAAAAATTAGATCTCCTGCGAAATCCATGAAGAAGTAATTTATCCACGTTGACAGACGTCTCTATATGAGTGAAAAATTCTCGAATGGGACGTTAAACAATATACAATCAATCAATCCATGTTGACATATTAGAAAAGAATACAAGTATTGGAGGAAAAAGAGTCAGAAAAAACTTTATTCATAAGAGTTGACACATATGTCAGGTAGCACTGCTTTCCCTGCAAACCCATGACCGTCGACTAATCTATGACCATACACGACCAACCCAAAAGCGGCATTATTTGTAGATTTAATTCTTAACATTCCCCCTGACACTTGAAAAACCAGTACGACAAATTTGATGTCCCTGATTGTCACGGGTGCATAAAATTTCCTGTCATTTAAGTACTGTATGATTTCTGTGTCATTTATTACAATGTTGTTCATTGATTTTTCCTCAGCCATCAAAGCAATGTAACTTTTTTCAAAATTTCCAGGAACTATCACTAGATATTTATCTGTATACTGCCTTATTCCTGGTACAGTTATCATATAAGGGTCACCTGTAACGTCAGATCCAGAAGCAAAACTAGTAACCAAAACTGGCTTCTTCGAATCTATAACAACAACTTCATCATGTAAAAAAGTAATTTCAAAATATTCACTGGATTTAAGAGTTTTTTCTTCTTGTTTATTTCCAATTTTGTAAATAATGTGGTTCTCGAAAGGAGATATTATTTTCAGAACTGTTCCCAACCTGTTATAGTTAGGCGGGACAATATACATGTTATCCAGTCTATCAATTGGTGGAAGTTGCTCATCAAGCTTACTGCAATATCCAGATTCGCTACTTTTTTCAAAAGCTATTTTTTCGCAGAAACTCCCAGAAAAAACTGCTACAGGCGATGTTGCCTCGATTAATGTTCCTGATGTGTCAACTCTATGCCCCATTTGATACGTTTCAAGCTCATTTAAAACGAGAATCATTACACTACCATTTCGGTATGTTACCCCATCTGCTATAAATGGCCAATCAGGATCTAAATGAAAATATATTTTTATTACTGTACCATTTTCTCGAGAAGCTATTGCAAATTGTGAATTTGGAAAGGTATTGTTGAATTTGCCAAAAGCAGCAGAAATTATGTATGAAGTCGATATTGACTCCATTGGTAAAATTACAGTGCTATCAGACGAAGATAAAGAATTATCAATAATGATAACGGACGCGTCCCTAGTCGTCTTGATCAGTAGTGCTTTATGTTCAATCTTGAAATATGATGACAGTGCTATTGCATTAGTGATCCTTATCTTCTTAATTTGTTTCGAACGTGTATCTTCTTCCTTATACAGCTGAGTTGTATTCAAGAGATTTGAAATCAACTCAAACTCAAAATCTTCATCCGATAAAACATATATAGTCTTGCTTTGATTTTTGGCATCCGGGTAAGTGTTGGTAAAACAAATCAAGAAACGACGTCCCTGAATTCCTGTAAAATATGAAGCATACAGAATGTATATTGCATTAAACAAAATTATTTACACACTGAATTGTCGGCGGATTTTTCCGTTATTTCCCGATCATGACAAGGAGCACACGGCGGGTGTGACCGGTCGACAGGGGATGTTCACTCCTCCATGGCACCTGATCCCACCTCTGATGTTTAGAGGTCCGTGTTTGCTCTGCTCCTATTTTGTATTGTTTAATGGACTTTTGAGCTTGAATAATGTTCGTTATCTCCATATATTTCATATAACACAATGTTACAATCATAACAATTTTATGAGTCCTACACGTTGTTTATGGAATATAGATAATGTGAGTTGTAAATATATGTAAATAAATTAAATGAAACTTAACATAAATTACCTGTTTTTCCTGCCTCGGGATAGCTCATTCCTGTTGAAGGCACATTTGGACAAATCATTGTTTTCTTGTTATCTGTTATACATTCAAAATATTATATATAGAGTAGGTATAGAGTAGGTAACAAATTAAAAGTGAGGACAGCAACCTCTAAAACTAACGGTTAAAATTGGGGAAATATGAATTGAAATCTGTACATTTTGTGCCAAACCTTTTCAAAATCCTGTGGTACCACAAGTCCATGCATTAATGAAGAAAAGCCATTGTTTATCCAGAGTTGTCTGCCGCTTCGTTTCTATTACCTCTGTCATCGTTCGTTGTACAAGAATCTTGTGCTAGTTTTAAACGGTGAAAACTTAAAATGAAAATCGTAATTAATTTTTGAAACTATCGATAAAGATGATAATTTATCATTACTTTAAATTAATTAAATCATTCCTCAAAACGATTTCTTTTGAAAGTATTTAGGGAACTCTTTAGCGGAGAAATATCAAACACTTAATTAAAAAATCCATGGGGGGGGGGGGGGGAAGGTAGATTGATATAAATCCTGTTTAGAAGACAAGAGTTTTTGTTTACAAGAGTTTACAAGAAATATAACTAAAATTGATGTTTAATATAGTTTATCATCATATACAATTTTCCTAGAATTTTGTATATCAAGCGTTGACAGAGGTATTATGTGGGAGCGTAGATGGAACGACAACTCTGGATAGAGAATGACGAAAAGCAGTACCGTAGTTCCCCTGCAAATTTAGTGCTAACAGGGAGATTTAAGGAAACAACATATTTTTGCAATAAAAATGCAAAAGTTAGGCCAATTTTAAAAGAATATTCGTTTGCCCTCTCCAGACTCAGAATGAAACCAGAAGTCTCTGATGAGACTGTAGCTCTACTGGTTGTATTTATAAAGGAAGATAAAAGTAGCACTTGGACTTGAAACTTTGCAACAGCAATAAATAGAATAATGATCCTTGGTTTAGTCTCTTTTTGGCAAGATTTATTATTATATCAGACTAAAAATGTAGGAGGAGTAGTCTTTTAAAACAATTTTACTGAAATTTTGATTTAAGTAACCATGGCAACATCATTCAACAAAATCAAAAAACAATAACACCAATTATGTATCTCTGTAGTCTACTTGTATGCCACATTATACTGAAATCAGACAAAAAGTGTAGGAGGAGTAGCGTTTTGAAAGTATTTCAAGAAAATTTCTATTTTTAGTAACCATGGCAACACCATTCATCAAAATCCGAAACTGGTACAGAGAATTATGTATCTTAGTGTAGTTTACTTGTATGCTAAGTAATACTAAAATCAGACCAAAACTGTAGGGGTAGCATTTTGAAGGTATTTCAAGGAAATTTCTATTTTTAGTAACCATGGCAACAATGTTCATCAAAATCAAAAACCGATACACAGAATTATGCATCTTAGTATAGTCTACTTGTGTGCCAAGTTATATTGAAATCAGATCAAAACTGTAGGAGGAGTAGCATTTTGAATGTTTTTCACAGAAATTTCTATTTTTAGTAACCATGGCAACACCGTTCATCGAAATCAAAAACCGATATACAGAATTATGTATCTTAGTGTAGTCTACTTGTGTGCCAAGTTATATTGAAATCAGACCAAACTGTAGGAGGAGTAGCATTTTGAATGTTTTTCACAGAAATTTCTATTTTTAGTAACCATGGCAACACCGTTCATCGAAATCAAAAACCGATACACAGAATTATGCTTCTTAGTATAGTCTACTTGTGTGCCAAGTTATATTGAAATCAGATCAAAACTGTAGGAGGAGTAGCATTTTGAATGTTTTTCACAGAAATTATTATTTTTAGTAACCATGGCAACACCGTTCATCGAAATCAAAAACCGATACACAGAAATATGCATCTTAGTATAGTCTACTTGTGTGCCAAGTTATACTGAAATCAGATCAAAACTGTAGGAGGAGTAGCATTTTGAATGTTTTTCACAGAAATTTCTATTTTTAGTAACCATGGCAACAATGTTCATCGAAATCAAAAACTGATACACAGAATTATGCATCTTTGTATAGTCTACTTGTGTGCCAAGTTATATTGAAATCAGATCAAAACTGTAGGAGGAGTAGCATTTTGAATGTTTTTCACAGAAATTTCTATTTTTAGTAACCATGGCAACACTGTTCATCGAAATCAAAAACCGATACACAGAATTATGCATCTTAGTATACTCTACTTGTGTGCCAAGTTATACTGAAATCAGATCAAAACTGTAGGAGGAGTAGCGTTTTGAATGTTTTTCACAGAAATTTCTATTTTTAGTAACCATGGCAACACCGTTCATCGAAATCAAAAACCGATATACAGAATTATCTATCTTAGTGTAGTCTATTTGTGTGCCAAGTTATATTGAAATCAGACCAAAACTGTAGGAGGAGTAGCATTTTGAAAAATTGTTTACAGACGGACGGACAGACAGACAGACAAACAGACAGACGGACGACGGACACATTACTATCGCATAAGCTCTTCTGGTCTCTGACCAGTAGAGCTAAAAAATTGGGTCGGTAGGTAGGTAAGAAAATTTTTTCTCCGAACATTTCAATGCTAAAAAAAATAATTGCTGTCTGGAGGTTAAAAAAAGTTTTGAGTCAGGCCATTTTAGCCAGTCGGTCGGGAGAGGGCAACCAATTATTTTTTTTTAAAGATGGCCTCAGTGCAAATAGTATTACTACGTCATATAACGCCACAGTTTAGACAGGGCTCTTGTGTTTTTCGAAGAAGCGGATAAAAGTTTTAGCCAGGTATAAAGGTTTCTGGTGGTATGCAACTTAAAATTCTTTACTAGCTTTAATTCTAAATTTAGATTGATAAATTATGTTGGTTTGTCAATTAAAAACATCTCTTAAATTATTAAAGAAATATATTTGTATAAACAATCAGTTTACTCGTGGATAGAATATATAAGAAGCTCAAATGCAGATTTGTATTTAACTTTCTGTATATAAAAAATAAAATCCTTTTTATCTTTCTTTCTGTAACAAGAGAATAAAAATTTAAAAAAAGGCTTTCATTATGAACATTTAATAGGTACATGTATTTATTACGAATATTTAATAAATTCCTCCCCATTCAATTTACGTAGCCTTCAATAGATACATATACATGTATACTGAATCACGTACTCTTTAATTGCTCGTCTCTATTCTTTCCCAGTGTAAGTGACGTAACAACTGACACGATAGCAACAATTATAACTACCACAACAGCTCCAAGAACAAGTCTCTTTTTTGTCAAAAATCCTGTTCTGACGATGCTTGCAGACGTGTTTCTCGGCTTAAAAAATAGAATGTAATTGAAATTAATTTTTACTCCCAACTATTTGCTTTAAAAAATACACAAAACCTGATTGATAAATATGGATTTGGTATACCTCGGGTGTTTGTCTGTCTTGCTTCTTTTCTCCATGTTTGATATCGCCTCTTGTGCTAATTGCTTCATTTTCTTTTCCACCGACGCACTCTGTCTACATATAAGAAATCCCATTAATAACATTACTATTCTCACGATGAAAGTTATGACTTGAATGAGATCCAAATACAATTATACATAATCCTTTTATATGCTTTATCTTTTTTATTTAAATATATCTGGCTTAGTCATATTAAATATTTGACTTCAATATTAACTACTGTGGAAATAGAGAAGGTATTCAAAGAAAATGATATTTCAACGCTTTATTTGCCGTTAGGTTACCCCAGGGTCATAGTCAGATCCAACTTCTATTCCTTTGCTATGTCGGCTCACGGTGCTGGTATAGATATATCCTTCTTGATCTTCTTCCTAAAAAAAACAATTGTTACGTTTATACTTTTAATATTAACATCTGAAATTTTCAAAGCTTTTCAGACATTATACAGAATTTTTGTTTATTTTTTTCTTTTAATAGTTCATTTAAAATTTGAATGTAAAATATTCTCTCTGCATGTCGTTCAATAGTTAAAATTAAACAAGCATTCTGAGAGTATTGCATTAGCAATACTAGTCCCCTACCGGCAAGTGTAATCTGGTTCCCGCTAAGAATTGAAAATGCCATAATTCCGTCAAAAATCAATGAAGCGTGACGAAATGCAAACTTAATCTATAACTAATCAAGGTAAAGTCACATACCAAAAATCAGCTCAATATCTGAAAGCGTTTAGAAGAAAATTGCGGAAAACCCTTAAAAATTGAAAAGGCCGTAATTCCGTCAAAAATCAATGAAGCGGAACGAAATGCAAACTTAGTCTGTAACTCATCAAGATACACTCGCATACCAAAAATCAGCTCAATATCTGCAAGCGTTTAGGAAAAAAGTGCGGAAAACCAAGTGGGACAGACAGACAGCGGGACAGACGGACAGACAGACTCAGAGGAAACCTATAGTCCCCTCCGGTTTCACTGGTAGGGGACTAATAAACGTCAATATTTTCCGTCATGGCAAATACCAATAGTGTTGCCTGTTACATAGAGAATATAGAGACTATTATTTACTGAATTTAACAAAAGTTTTGAGCGCTATTAATAAACCCCATCTCATTCCCTCTCACAAATCGCCTCTCTTAGTCTTCGATGAACATTTTATGTATAAAGATAAAAAAGTTATTTGTTCGATTCTTAAATTACCTATCGTATTTACAAGTCTATCTGACCATTAAAATCTCTGCAGAACTGCGAACGATAGTATTGTTCTCCTGCCTACCTCCAAGTCAATTTTCAAAATTTAACACATTTAAATGATTTTTCATATCTATATAGGTATTTATATGAATATTCATAAAACATTACTTCTTTTGGAAAAGAAAGAGAGATAACTATATAATTTTGGTGAAACTTGTGTTTTTCACTATAGAAATCAACGGAAAACGGAAAATATATTTGAAACAGCTTATCCCCCGTGAAACAAAAACTCCTTTTTACGGGTAATATGGACTGTTCATTTCACAATTCATACCAAAGCTTTTTGTGTTTCGGGGGGGGGGGGGGGCATATGTTTACAGACAAAAAACCTACAAAAATGCTTATTTTTTCACCAATTTCAAAGAGGTTTACAACTAAAATATTGTATTTTATTAATACTATGTGTTTAATTATATATGAGTAAAACATAAAAGATTTTAGGAACATTTATTCATATCCTAGAATATTTTAAAATGCGGTGATGCTTTACAGTCCGATTTCAATGAAAAACATCGTCTACCCCCCTCTTTTAAAAAGCTGGAATTAGGGGTAATTAACTATTTAATACTGGTATTAAAATTATCAGTCAATTACCATTGAACTGTTCTTTGCATTCAACAAAGATTTTACGGCCAAATTGCCATTAGTATTGAATTAAATGGGTGTAAAATGTAGGCGGGAATCGAGAGTTAGCGTGCGAAGTTCTTTATGTACTTCTTGTATTAAATATTATTAAATTTCTTGTATATTTCTGTTTTTTTTTTTAATTTGACCTTATAATTACAATTTGCAGTGATTCAACATAATCCAACCCTATTTAGTAATACTAGAGCCCCTGACCAAGGGGCCAAGAAATCAAAGTTTTCGAAGCAGTAACTTTACTCATCATTACTATGCATTTAGTATGTTGCTAAAACTCATGGACATAGAAAACTTTTTATTAGTAACAAAAAATGCATTTTTACTATATACATGTATTTTTACTATATATTCATAAGAGCCCCATCAAAACATCAAAAAGCCCAATGGTTTTGAATTTCAAGTCTTTGAAAAGGCTTTCTTACGTATCATACGCATTCAATTAGTTTCTCTGCTTAATACAAAAGGGCAGAGAATATTTTCAAAGAAACAATGCATTTTTACTACATTTAACAGACATATGTATTTTATAATCATCATAGACTCGCCCTTACACCAGAACCTCATAACCAAGGGTCATGAAATTTGGAATTCTTGAAGAGGAACTCTTGGGTCATCAGAACTCGTGTGGTTTTCCTCTTTTATTACTCAATAGATTTTTGAATAAATAATACATTTCACTGTAAAATCAATAAAGCCCCCCCTCCACCCTCCAACAGAACCCGGACTCCGAGGCCACAAATTTAACAATTTTTGAAGAGGCACTCCTGATCATCATAACAGTGCACTAAGTTTATTTGCTATTAGAGATGTTTCTGAATATGAAACGAATCCGAATCTGAAAATAAATATGAAATGAATCTGAATCGGAGGGATCTCGATCCCGATTTGAAAATGAACACACATGATTAGAGATTTTTTTTTATCTTTGGTATGTCAATCTGTAATAACCTGTAGAAAAGGTTTAATGTGTTTGTGATCCCCCCCTCCAAAAAAAAAAAAAAAAAAAAAACACCACCACCATATCCTGGGAGTAATAAGTCCATGATGTGAATCGTATATGGATGTAATAATTGTATATTACTTGTAGCAATGTGAAAAATAAGAGTTTATGAAGTATATAAGCTAGATTTATTTTTTCTTGAGGGCTAGGGAGTATGTTTGAAATGTCAAGGGTCAACCATGAATTTTACTTAAGGCGTGCAAGGGGACATTCTAATACATGTAACTTCCCACAGGGATATAAAAGTCACCCTATTTCTCCGACTCAGATATTTTTTAATAAAAATAAATTTTGCCATTATATACTAGACAATATAATCAGATCAAAATTACCAAAATTACAGTTATGACCCTCATAAATAAAGTTCGTAGACTTGATTTTTGTTCAGTTGCCCCATTCCCCTACTGTAACTGCATTCTATAGATCAGCCATGTTACATACTACATGTAGTAATGAGTGTCATTTTATACGAAAGCTATCAATTTTGTATAATTTTATTGTTGAGCTCACTAGATATTCGTTCCTTGGGAGAATTGTGTTCTTTGAGATGTAGGAGACAAATTAAAGTTTTTACTATTCATTTTGGCAAGCTATATTCTTCGCCAATCAAGGAAATTTTCCGAGAAATGAAAGGAAACGTTTAAAAAAGAAACTGTAGACATCAGTGAAAATCGCCGAAAACTTTCGACAAAATAATGGCCTGCGAGAAAGTGGCCAAGGGGTTGCTGAAAAGGTTATTTATCCGAAATAATTTTCAATTACATATAAATATATGAAATGAATCGTTTGTATACATTTACACAGAATATTTTTAAAAATAGAGTCCAGAACACGATTCTTGCGAGAAAGAAATACAATTGTAATGTAAGTAGGTGAATATTTTTATGAGTAGTTTTTTTCCGTGAGTTGAAAGGGTACCTGTCCTGTTTTTCTGTTAAGAGAATTTGACTTGTCCTTCTTATAACATCCCCATCACAGTGACAAAAGTATAAACACCACCGACTATTTTTGAAATGACATATTAAACATAGATACATGTCCTTGTATTTCGCCATCGTCGGATACCCACGGGTGATCTATTCATTTACTCATCACTAGGTAAAAGACGAGATCACCGGTTGGTTTCCGACGATGGTATTTCGCAAAAGTAATTTTGATTCTATTAGTTAAGTTCATCAGGAGGATGAGGATCAAACACTTTTCAAATTTAAATTCGATACATTCATGGTCATCGTAAAATTAAAAAATAAATCACAGAAATGATCATATATTATTATTATTCAGTGTATAATAGATTAAGAATATTTTTTATGATGATATCTTTCTCAGTTTTCAAATCGGGATCGAGATCCCTCCGACTCAGATTCGTTTCCTATTCATTTTCAGATTCGGATTCGATTCATATTCAGAAACATCTCTAATACCAAGGAGCAAAGAAAAAGATTTTCCAAGAAATAATGTAATTTCACTATACAATCAATAAATCCCTGTCCATACTCAAAAACCTCTGACGCAGAGACCATGAAATTCATAGTTTCTGAAAAATCACCCTTGCACATCATTACTATGCACTAAGTTTATCTGCACAGTACTCAGGAGCAGAGATTTTCAAAGAAAAAATGCACAATTTCACCAACCTGAACCCCTTGACTCTGAGACCACAAATTTAACAATTTCGGAAGACGAGGCACTCTTGATCATCATGACCATGCACTTAGTTTCTCTGCTAAATACTAGCAGCAGAGAATATTTTCAAAGAATGCATTTTCCCTACAAAATTAATAGAGCCCCATTCAATATCAAAACGTGGACCCATGGCCTCGAAATTCACAATTCTGGAAGAGACACCCCTGATCATCAAAACTATGTATATGGTTTGTTTGCTTAATACAATTCTGCAAATAAATAATTTCTGCAGATCAACTCAGCCTGGGGCCACAAAATTTACAATTTTTGAAAATCATTGATAATAATAACCATGCACATAGTACCTGCTTTTTACAGGTGGAGAAAAGATCTTTTAAACTTTTAATTTATGCATTCTCATTACAGGATTATTAGAACTTAGCTCTAACTCCAGAACCGATGACTCAGGGATCTCAAAGTTTTTGTACAGGGCTCAATGCTTATTACAATCATGCCAACAGTGTGACTGCTTGTTATTTTAAATATAGCTCTTCTAGATGGTTTAAGCCCAACCTCTAAGGCCCCCTGGTGGAGGGGGTGGCAGAGACATTTTATTCCCCTTTACTCATTGATCTACCACGCCAAAATGGGTTGGAATTGGTTCATATCGATGAAAATGTTCAAATGTTAACACACGAAGAGGGACGGAAACAGAGAGCAATAGGTCACCTGAGAGACTCAGGTGACCTAAAATTGTTAGAGATATACACTCTTAGATATTAAACAGAAGAGTATAATCATTTGTTATCACTTTACAACCAAAGAAAGATAATCGGATCCAGCTTCTGTGCCTCTGCTTTGTCTGTTCACACAGCTCACATAGGGATTTGCTGGTCGATCCTTTGCCTAAGATTTAAATGAATGAGTCAATACATAAAAAACAAATATTTATCAAAGTTCATCACAGCGTATAGGAAGGCAACCACACTCTTTATATACAGAGCTTTTTTTATACATTGTTGCTATATCTATTTAATATATACATGTGCAAAAAAAATAATGAACTGTTTTAGAAAAATCATTTGAAGGTTCTCGGTCCCAACTTGATCTTGAGTTCGAACTATTTCCATGTATAAAATACCCTTAGAAATTGTATTAAAACCAATTTATTTTGTTTGTAAATCATCAGAGATAATTATCAGAGTAAAAACACAGAACATATGCACCATGTAGCAGATTTCCACCAGTTCTTGGAGTGTTCTTCGATTTGCAAGATTATTTTCAAATACTGCTTAATTCAGAGGACATCCGTCCCATAAAAAAATGCTATGCTAAAAAAAATAAACAGAATTCAAAATGTAAAACCAGAAGTTTCTGACGAGACTGTAGCTCTACTGGTTTGTACTTATAACAAAGAAGAGAAAAGTAGCAATTGGACTCAGAATTTTGCAACAGAAATAGAGTAATGATCCTTGGTTTAGTCTCTTTTTGCATGTTTTGTGGCAAGATTTATTGCAAGCAGACTAAAACTGGTTGGTAGGAAGAGGAGCCTTTTGAGATATTTTTACTGAAATTTCTATTTTTAGTAACCGTAGTAAAAGCGTTCATCGAAATAAAAAAAAAATACAGAACTATGTATCTTGGAGTAGTCTACCTGTGTGCCAAGTTATATTGAAATCAGACCAAAACTGTAAAAGGAGTGGTGTTTTCAAAGTAT
Source organism: Saccostrea echinata (assembly GCF_033153115.1). Classification (NCBI taxonomy): domain Eukaryota; kingdom Metazoa; phylum Mollusca; class Bivalvia; order Ostreida; family Ostreidae; genus Saccostrea; species Saccostrea echinata. Next base: position 2,924,769 of record NW_026889755.1, on the reverse strand, counting down.
TTCACAGAAATTTCTATTTTTAGTGACCATGGTAACATCGATCATTCACCAAAATAAACAAAAATACTTAAATTTATATTGCTTAGTTTTGTTTGTTTTTCTGTTCGTTGTTAAACGCCCCCCTCAAGAATTTTTCCACTCGTATGGAGACGCCACCACTTGCCGGTGGAGGGCTGCAAATTTAGACCTATACTCGGCGCTAATAGCCATTGAGCAGTGAGGATCATGCGAAGGACTCCTGTCCATGTCCCACAGTGGGATTCGAACCTGCGACGAAAGGAATAATCTCCTTACTCCAAGATTCTTAGAGCAAATGCTTAGACACTTAGTGCAATCTACTTGTGTGCAAAGTTATAATGGAATCAGATCAAAACTGTAGGAGGAGTAGCGTTTTCAATGTATTTCACAGAACTTTCTATTTTCTATTTCACAGGACTTTCTATTTTATTACCTTAGTGTTCTCTACTTGTGTGCCAAGTTATATTGAAATCAGACCAAAACTGTAGGAGGAGTAGCGTTTTGAAAATTTGTTTACAGACAGACGGACGCTCGACGGACACATTACTATCGCATATGCTCTTCTGGTCTCTGGTTTCTAATCTTTTATTATGTTGAACATTTGAAAAGATACATTTAACGTATCTTGCAAGTGACTGTACGTATGAAAAAAATTGTCGACGCGTTTTTTTTTTGTTTGTTTCTTGGTTTGTTTGTTTGTTTGTTTTTTTTTTTTTAATGGGAAATTTTGTACTCGTGAAATACTCTCTTATTGCCCTCTCAAATTCCTCCTTGAATGGATCAAAAAGGTGTTATATCGGTTTATCTCTCAAATATCTCATTCCTATGTTGAGGCAAATGATGTTGCCAGAAATTTAGAAAAAGACAATAATATTGATTGATTGTCAATGATTGATTGTATGTTGTTTTACGTCCAGTTCGAGAATTTTTAACTCGTATAGAGACGTCACCATATCCCGGTGAAGGGCTTCAAATTTTAGACCTTTACACTTAGGGTCATTAAGCAGTGAGGGTTCTTTATCGTGCCAACGCCTACAGTGACAGGGGGCTTCGGTTTTTAAGGTCTTATCTGAAGGACCCGTAACTTTCACTTCAAAATGTCAAGCGCTTGGCAAAGGAACAGTTGCGACCTATTTTTTATCGATTTAGGTCAGTCGCGGCTGTGATTCGAACATACGGCCTTCCGATCACGGAGCGAGCGCTCTATCGACTGAGCTACCGTGAACGGTAAGACAATAAGACATGAAAAATTATAACTTTATATTCAAAGTCATTAATCTATCTTGTTTCTGAATTTTTTATTGAGACGAGGTTTAAATTATCGTTTCAGCTGTGTTCGTAAAAATGTCTTTTTAAAAGAAGGTATATGTTCATTCAATTGTTAATTGTTTATTTACTGAATCTGTGATCTATAAAGTAACGGAAACTGCTAGAGACTGCTCACAATTTTCCGAGACAACATATTTTTATTTAGTATGTGTGTTCCATATCAATGAAAGTAACTAAAATATTGTTCTTGAGAAAGAAACAGAAGATTAACGTTATAACGATAATTATTCGACATAAACACTGTAAATAATGAAAAACCAACGTTAACAAAAAGAGGTCAAATTCTTTCTATATATTAAATTCAAAACATAAACTTGTGATCTTTTACAATTAAGTACAGGTCCACGTAAGAATCAGGCAATCGGTGATAAGTCGAATATTTCATATTCGGCTAATATTTTTTTATATTATTACTTGATACAGTAGTAATTAAAATAAATCATGATTTTTCCAAAAAGGCACATCCAGGCTGTGATATGTTACTATAAATAGATTTGGGCATTTATGGGCCAAAATGTCAACCAAAAAAGAGGAAGTTCAGTACAGAAGTAACAAGTGTTGTTGTTTTTCATAAATTATCTAACCCTATTTTATTTTAGAGGAGTCTGTATCCTTCTTGTATTAGTTGTCATGGAGTTGGTATCTAGGTCGTATCCATAGTAACCATTGTAATTATATGTCAAGACATTTTGGATGTCACAAACATTGTGAATTTAAAACAATATTATTAAAAACAGCAAACACGTTATGTAGCTTATTACACATGGAAAAATAGAACAACTGCTCATTGTTAGTTTTCCAGTTTAAAAAGTGTGGAAAAATCAATTAGCAGTTTTTAATGAAAAGGAAAACTATTGAGAAATTTTGATAAATTGCTTGAAGTTTGACAAGATTTTTTCCTAAATCTAAGTGCATTGTGTGTAAAATTTAACTTTTATTGAATGGTTTCTTAATTACATTTATCACATTATTATGAATTTTTCTATTCAATGTACCAAGTCTACTCTGGAATTAATTTTATTCTCTAAAATAGTTTTGGAGAGAATTATGATCGGGATCGAAATTCTGTATATTAAGTACCCAACTTTGATAATTCCAGATTTTTTTCTGTTTTTATTTTAAACAGCTGTTAAAACGAAGCAGGCGCATCCAGTTTTCTTGTATTACTTTTTTCATATAGTAAACATGATGACCAATCACTATCTATTTGGGTGATTCTTCTTATATAAGCATTTATTTATTTTTTTCATTTAGTTTTTCAGCTTTTACTGTTTGTCAAATACTAACTTATATATAACAACAGAGAATACATTATGCTACATGAAGACATAATTTTTATGTATAAACAAGTCAGAGTATGTTGGTCTCTGCTAGCAATGTCCTAAAACTCTCAACTTTTATAGATAAAATTATAAATTCATTAAGTTCTTTGACTCGATCCTTCTAAATCATACTAGTACATGTATATGAAAGGAATGTAAAGGATTTTGTTCAACTGCAGAAAATGATGCAGCTGAAACATTTGATTTACTGTACCCTTATATGAGCAGCAATATGATATTTTTAATTGCATATTTAACAAATATGTCATGTTGTTCAACATACTAAACTAAATGTTTTAATATGAAAATTTCCAAGTTTATTCTTAAGAAATCAACAATGACCAATTTGCAAAAAGGTTTAACATGTTTATTAAATGTTAACAATTTACATGATTGATAAATTACATTGTTACAGTACATTTTACAAAGATCAAAATTTGTAGAAGAAAAGTTGTTACAATATCAGTTCTTTATAATCATCATTCCATCCCATGATTGAAAAATAAAAATGCTTTTTAAACTACAGTACATGTACTTTTCAAGCAGACATGCACATTCAAAATTCTGAACTTGATCAATTTAATATATGGACTTGTGGTGCTTCTACTTTTGGATGGTTTCCGTTGTTTTCTCATATAGTACTCGCCACTCTAAATCTCAACTGGTGTACTATTCCCTTTTTTTACAAAAGTTAATGAGCAATGTAGGACTATTGTTCTACCTAGTACACTACTGTCACTTTATGATGATTAAACACAACAAAAGGCACCAGATTCACTGCTCGATGTGATTTTAGAAAATTCTTTCATTCGTAAAGTTTGTTTCCTCGTTTTTCACTAAATTTTGAAGTTTGGACAGGAGAAGAAAACCTCGACTGTTTGAGAAGACCAAAGAACTCTTCTGCAACTTGAACTTGTCTGAAAAATTAAATGCAGCGGCATATTACCCAGTATTTTAAACTTTGAATAAGCATAAAATTTAATATTATGAAAAAAATGTAATTACTTATCTCTAAAAAACATTTTTAAAGTCTTAAGCAAGATATTTTTTTTAATTGGTAGTTTGAAATAAAATAAATATCTATACCCATTTTATAAAACGGGGTTCTCCTAATTCATAGGAAGGATTTTCAAGAAGAAAAAAAATACACCAAACTTTGAAATAATTTTGAAAAAGACCAAAAATTAAGGCACTTAAAGCTTAATGGAAAAAAAGCTTGCTTATTATTTTTGGTTGACATCAAAAGGGTTTTTCTCACTGTTAGCTTAAAAGAACTACTTACTTGCACGTGTTGCATCACACGAACTCCTTTTTTTGTGAGAAGATAATTTCCATATTTCAGCAGGATTTCGGGAAATAAATCCATAAATGTTAGATATATAATTGTGTCTTGAAATAACCACAATCAAGTGTTACATAGGCTATGTTGTTGTTCTCAAATCGAGTGTCGCATGACTCGAATAAGTCCGCATTTCCTCACCAACATGACTTATGATTGAGAGTTTCAATAAAACTGCTGTTTGGCAACGATTGTTTAAAGTGCGTTGTGTAACGCGATGACCAATTTCCTTTGAAATCTGTTATAAACTCTTGTGCATCTTTGATAACGCAGTCAAACAGTGAAACTAAAATAATCCTGCCCAAATCCGCATATGACAACAGATAAGTTTCGAGCAACCTGAACCCGATCAAATTTGACACCCACTGTATCGCTAGATTTCAAGGACAAAAATGTTTAGTTTGAAGTTAGACATTCTTTTATTTTCAGTAGATTAATTAAACCAAAATAAAATGCCAAATTCGATGTTTAATCAATTTGATTTTGTTTTTTCGGCATCAGCGTACTTAACAACGGAGAGCCCTCAAGCGACAAAGAAGTCATAAATCAAGAACGATAACTGAAATTCACTAATATTGGAAGTAATTATCGGGGTATTAAACTCTAGACTCGCAATTTTCCAAACTTTTTAAAATTTAAAATTATAATTTTTAAATAGCTGTTTCGTTTTTCATTATCACTTTCTTTCATAACGTTTGCTGTTTTAATTTTTTAAGGTTTCAATATCCATACCATTGTATAGATTTGTACTACTCATGTTCATAATATTTTCTAAATATATTGCCTATTAAATTAGAACAAGCCTGAATATTTCCAAATCATTGAACATATGTAATATATATGTCCTGATGGATAACCATGTGAAGTTTCAAGTGAATTCTCAAACACTGACTTATCACGAAAATTTGATTTTGCCTGATTCTTACGTGGACCTGTACTTAATTTGTTTTTCACATATCTGCTCTTCCTCTGAGGCATACATGTATCTATGTTTTTTGCGAGTTTTAGGCCACGAGAAACACCATGTGTGTAACAATGCATATCGGGAGATTTAAAGAGAAACAAATTTATTATGAATGCTTTTTAGACTGTAGGCGTTATTCTTACAAAGTATGCATGCAGATATCTTTAATCTTAATTAATTAAAGAAGGTGCATTTAACTTATTATTAGGACGGAACGGATAACAATGTGGAGTACTTAGGGAGAATATAATTTTGGCAGTGTTTATGCAATGCAAACACATTTAAAATATATTAATTAAAGAATGACGGTACCACAATCAATATCAAACTTGACCTTGTTACTAATGTATGTATATGATCTTTTATCTCATACATTTTGAATACTACTCATTAGATAAACCTATGCTTGATCCACGTCCGGTTTGACACAATCCCTCGTTTCAAGACATAAATTTATCGAAATTTCTATTAGTTAAAGTTCTTGCTTTATGAAGTGAATGCTGATAAGCAAAAGTGTTCGTTAAAAACTAGAAGACATGTTTTTTCCTCTAATTTTTTTACTGGGTACTGCAATAACGAATCCCCCCCCATCTTCGCCCAATCGTTCTTATAGGAAACATTAGGCCTAGCAGTGAAGTTGGTGGTGCAAGAATCATTTGACCATGCAAGAAACTCTAGCAACGTTCAACAATTCTATCTTACTTTATACTATATATAATATACCATGGTTCAAGTAACCTAGCACTGTTGCTGCACACGAATGATTTCAGAGTAGGATTCATGATCCTTCGGTTCTTACAACACTGAATAACTTCCAGTCAAAAGTTTGTAAAAAACGAATCTTAAACGGATTAAAAGACGCAGCAGATAACGTTCTAGGATTTCATATTTACTTTCTTTTGGCATGTCGACGTCAACAGTGCGATGTCATCAATTTACGCGCCATCGAATTGGGTAGAAATCACTCAACATAGTTTCATATGGGTTATCTCAAAGTTTTGTTCAAAACAAAAATCGTATGAGATAAATAGAACATCTACCAATGTGTGATTTAATATTTGATTAATACAACTTATTATTATTATGTATAAAAATACACCATTTCAACAAGTTGGATTAAGCAAATATAAATCACACAGTATATATATCCTCTATACATACATATATGTTAAAAAAGTATACCTCATTCAGATTAATGTCTTGTAGATGTATTTCCCCGGACATTTTGAAAGACCTGAGGTGTTAAACAGTAACTACAAATGTGGAGCATAATACATCACTGTATCTGCAATAATATCAATATTCGCCTGAACAGTTACAAAAATTAGTCAAAGCTTTTAACCACTCCACAGCGTTAAAAACCAGATAAACATAGGGGTATATGTTATTAGGTGTCCGTTTTTCTTATTAACGATTAAATATGTATATTCAATGTCTTTGAATATGAAATAAAACAAATCGTTTATCTTATATATATATATATATATATATATATATATATATATATATATATATATATATATATATATATATATATAATGTCCCTTCAAGAATTCTTCATTTATATTAAGACACAACCACTTGCAAATTCAGACCTGTACTCGTCACTTACGGCCGTGCGAGATCTTTTACGTACCAGCACCTACAGAGGCAAGGCACCTTGGTTTATACAGGACCGGTCTCAGCGTAACACAGGATCTACTCCTTACTCTGTGAGGAGACGCTGTAACCACTGCGCCCCGCGGGAGACCACATTCCTCGTTGTACAATTAAAAATAATTTTCAAATATGTTTTAAAATTGCATAATAGATCTATTTTGTAATTCATTAAATTCATATTTAATTATATTGAATAAGTCTGAAATTTGAACTTAGTGGCTACTTGGTTGCCCCTGGAGTGAAGTAACGAAAGTTTGTTTCTTTCACACCCCCCCCCCCCCCCATTACCATATTTTTTAAAGACGTTTAAGATCGTAGTGTTCATAACATTTCTACTTTAATAAGTAATTATATAAATAGCAATTTCATTTAAGGAAATAAAAACACATTCCTCAACTTACCAACAAATCTAAAATGTTTGCTCAAGGGAGTGCAATCCAAGTAGTTTTTAAGATACACAGGTCAATGTTCCTACATAAAAGACATACACTAATAGTATACCGGTATTCTGTACATTACCCAACAGTGTTCTATAAATATCTAATAAAACTGTCTTACACTATACCCATTGGTAAATTGTGGTATTGGAAATATTGGGTTACATTGGGCCTAAAATAAAATATTGTTTGTTTGCAATTGCCGACCGATACATTTTAAATGTATCAGACCCAATTTTTCCCCCACTTATTTATAATTATCGAGAATTCTTTTTCCCTGGCTCTTTAATGTTCCAAAACTCCGTTTCGTTTTTTCGTGTTTCTATCATAGTTTAAGGTTTTATTTTTATGTGTGTCAATTAGGCGCTTGAATTAAGTAAAGTGTGCAGGTATGTAAACTTTTCTGTAACCCAGATGTATAAAATTAACATGGCTGCGGGAAAGAGAGCTTGGTTGGATACGTTGCGAAAGATATCACTATCAAAGGAAATGAGTATACGTAGTACTGATAATTCTCACCCTGATTTAATGGAAGCAGTTCGCGAAGTGCTTGGTTTTGATATTAGTTTGAAGTATGTCTACCTAAACATGTGATGATCACGTGAACACTTTAGACTATTCAGCAAACCACAGCAGAACCAACGCATTCCACATTTTAATGAAATCAAGTGCAAATGTATCCAAATTTCCAACACTAAAGGACAAGGATTCTCCAAAATTCAGTAGTAATTTTTTGCTGAATTATATATTCTGTAGTAGAGGTTAGCCTATAGAACTGTACACTTTCAGTAAAAACCAGAAAACAGTAACCATGATATTTGTTAAAAAGTTTTGCTTACACGTTTTCTTACGTTGTAATTGTAAGTTCTCCATAAATATCAGAATGATGCTACGTATTCCATTTATTGACAGGATATTTTCACTCATTCTTGCCAAAAATTGTACAATGAAGTTATTTGTAAAATGAAAGAGTTCAATGCATGTTTTCAAAATTCAATTAAACGATATGATAACAAAACGTGATTCAAATTGTTGATGTTACTTGGTAATCAAAGTCCGATTTGACAAACTTGAAAGCAGACAAAATGTGAAACGGTCCCTGAAGTGTTTATACGAATGCAGCAAACCAAGATGCATATCTGGTAAAAAAAAAAAAAAAAAAAGCTATATCAGCTTAGGAGTCCAAGTCTCTAAAACGGCTCATGGTAAACCAGCAGTATTCCTGTGGATCACATTGAATTTGATTCCAGAAGATAGAAGTAAACAATAAACAAAATAAAAACACATGTAAATAATATTTAAATATTAAAGGTGATTTCATTGTTTAATATTATTTCTTGATCTGACACAATGAATTGTCCTTAAATGGTATATGATCTGACATTTGTCTTACTTTTGAAGGTAGTCCTTTTTTATGGTGTTGTCTTCATAAAAATGCAGATGGACTGTAACAGCCCTTTTGAATTCACTTATTCTTCAACTCAAACAAGGAAGGACATATGTTGTCACTGGTGAAGAGAATGTTGAAAAGCACAGAGAATTTGCAAAATTCTTTAAAATTGTTCTCCCCGTGTGTATGTGTCAAGTGTTGTTAAAGGGGATAAACTCCTTTGACTCGAATGTCAATAACTAGAGTGTTCAAAGGAACACATGTGTCGCATGCTTTGAGATTTCGTCAAACTGCGAAATGATGTAGATTACATTTGAGCATAACAAAACATTCCACAAAGAACTGTGCAACTATCAATTTAATTGGATTATATAAAGCTTCTGCAAACTGTATGTTTATCTATGCATGAGATTTAGAGAATTAAAGAAAATACACTGAAAATACATATGCACATTTTAATTTTTTAGGTCACCTGAGTCACTCAGGGGCAGGGGTTCTGGTGTTAGGGCGGGGCTCTATTGATTATATAGTGAAAATGCATTAGTTCATTGAAAATCTTCTTCTCTGCTCCTGGGTTTTAAATAAACTAACAAAGTACATAGTTAGGATGAGCAAGAGTGTCTCTTCCAAAATTGTGAATTTCATGACCCCTGGGTCAGGGGTTCTGGTGTTAGGGTGGGGCTCTATTGATTATATAGTGAAAATGCATAAATTCATTTAAAATCTTTTTCTCTGCTCCTGGGTATTAAATAATCTAACTAAGTACATAGTTAGGATGAGAAAGAGTGCCTCTTCCAAAATTGTGAATTTCATGGCCCCTGGGTCAGGGGTTCTGGTGTTAGGGCGGGACTCTAATGATTATATAGTGAAAATGCATTAAGTCTTTGGAAATCTTCTTCTCTGCTCCTGGGTATTAAATTCAGTAACTAAGTACATAGTTATGATGAGCAAGAGTGCCTCTTTCAAAATTGTGAATTTCATGGCCCCTGGGTCAGGGGTTCTGGTGTTAGGGTAGGGCTCTATTAACTATATAGTGAAAATGCATTAATTATTTGAAAATCTTCTTTCCTACTCCTTGGTATTATTGAAACACATTAAATACATAGTAATGATAATCAAGTATACCTCTTTCAAAATTGTGAAATTCGTGGACCATGGATCAGGGGTTCTGGTGTTAGGGCAGGGCTCTATTGATTTTAAAGTGAAAATGTTTTAATTCTTTAAAAATCTTTTTCTCTGCACCTGGGTATTATTTAAACAAACTAAGTACAGTGTTATGATAAGCAAGGATGCCTCTTCCAAAATTTTGAAATTCATGGCCCTGGGGACAGGAGTTCTGGTGCTAGGGCAGGGCTATAGACTAAACAGACTAATTTAAAAGTACATTATTATGATACGCAAGGATGCCTCTTCCAAAATTGTGAATTTTATGACCCCAGGTTTAAGGGTTCTGGTAGGGGGGGGGAGGCTTTTATTGATTATAAAGTGAGCAAAATTTCTTTAAAAATATTCTTTTCTTCTTCTGGTTAAAAAAGCAAAGAAGCTAAGTGTATAGTTATGATGAGCAAGTGTGCTTCTTCCAGAGTAGTGAATTTCATGACCCCTGGGTCAGATGTGCTGGTGTGAGGGTGGGGCTCTAGATAATTTAGTGAAAATGCATTAATTCTATTAAATAATCTTGTTTGCTCCTTAGTGTTAAGCAGATAAACAAAGTGATTAGTTATGATGAGCAAACATATGGTCCCAGGGTCAGAAGCTCTGGTGTTTCGGGGGTGGGGGTGGGGGGTTGGGGTTGGGGGTTCTATTGATAATATAGTGAATCTGTAGTAAAAATACATTATTTATTTAAAAATCTTCTCCGCACCTGGGCATATCTGAGGCAAACAGAGTTTTTATAAGGAAGGGAATTTTTACCAGATTTTTGAACATCTGGACCATTTGGTCAAGTGTTCTGGTCCTGGCCAGGGCTCTGTTAGTTTGTATTCTACTGAGAGGAGTTATTCCCCTTTGCCATTTACTTCTGATAATTTATCACTGTAAATAATGTACTTGAAAGGTAAATAGAATAAGAGAATTATGCAAAAACTTTTATTTTATAATACAAAAAGTACTTTCATAGTTTTAATGATCAGATAGACTTGTAAGTAGTAGATAAATAGAAATGAGACAAAAATAACTTGTCTTATTAAATATTCATCAAAGAACAAGAGAGGCCAATGTAAGAGATTTTAACAAAGGATTAAATAGTACAGAAGCATTGATAATTTGTTAATATACTGTATGGTGATAGTGATTAATGGGGAACAGATTAGAACCTAATTTATGAACTGTTAATGAATATTAAGACCAATTATTTTGTTGATCATGATCACCCTATTTTTCTTGCTTTTGGGGAACAAAGCTTCACCTTTCAGTTCATTTTATACTCTATGCATCCTTTAAATTGTTGTATCATACTCAGGTGACCGTTAAGGCCCTTGGGCCTCTTGTTTTTTATAAAAAGTACAGAAGTTTGGTTTTACTTCGAAAAAGATATTAAAATTTGCCATAATTTAAATCGGCCCTATTTTGAGGTATTTTATCAGGGTTCTCCATCATTTGAAATTTTACTGTGTTGCAGACTTTACTTGAACCACTATTATATTCGCGGTATTTTCGCGATCAAATTCGCAACTGAACCACTATATTCATTATTATTACAAAAGCATACACACACAACTTTTTTTGAATCACCAATTTGTTATACAAATGGTATGGTCGTGATTTAATAAAAAAAAATTAATAATTAATGGATAACTTCATATTTTACACATACTCTCAAGAGCAGAGGAAATTCTGGTCGATACACTCGATCTACTTACCATCTTTAAAAGTAAATTTGTCGTGATTTTTGTCAGTTGATCGAATAACCGAATTTTTTAAAAAAAAAAAAGGAACTTTAGAACAGTAAAATACTTTTAAGGGGTGTCTTTAAATTCTTCAACAATATATTTACATCAATTAAACGATTACGGTACGATGTTTGACTCACAGTGCCAACATAATTCTAGAGACGTAGTTCTGAAGAATAAAGACATATATTTATAATTATTTTTTTTTTATTTTTTCGCAATTATACGGTTACATGTACATGGAAGTGTGAAAACAAGTGATTTGTCTTTGTTCCTTCATGCGTAAAGTCCAGTGAGGGTCTAGGAGCTAATTGATTATGCAAGGTGAAGCAAGACCAAGTGCCTTAATTAAGAGATTATTAAGTGCTCAGCCTTAAAGATTGAAAGACGGTAGATTTCGTTGATTAAAGTGTTTCAGTTTGAGAATTTATGTTCTGATTTTCACAGATCTTACTGTGTCGCAAAATGTTTACTGTGTCGCACGCATAAAATTTGAAAAGTTACTGTGTCGGAGGAAATTTTACTGTTTTGGGCCCGACACAGTAAAACAGCTCATGGAGAACCCTGATTTTATAAATGACAAAATTCTGCTTATATTCTGTTTTCAAACTCACCTCAACTCCTACATTCCCGCATGTTTTCAAAAGTAAAAGTATAATTAATTCATCCGCGTATTCCCACCGTATTCATTGAAAATATTCACATTCAAATTCCATATAAAATAATTTAAACTATTGTTTATTTTATCAGAAGAACACAAATCAAGAAGGTAATTTTGCTTCCCACAAAGGTAGGAAAATAACATTTTCAAGTGTAAGCAAGGGTAAAAGGAAGAGTGGCTGATCTCTCATCGCAATGATGTAAACATTTCAGATTTCCAGTGGAAGAATGACAGTATAAGGTAGTGGCTTGTTTTCTTATCTTTTATTTAGCATACTGAAGTGTTTAACCTGTGTTCCTCGGAAATCACAAGTGTATTGTATACTTTCCAGGATCATGGTTAATAATGTTGACCACTCCTGGTCAACACATGCTTTCGAGTAGTGTGTGTATGTTTTTTGTATCACAGGGTTTTCTTCAATAAAACTCTTTTTTAAATTTTAAAGTCCATATGAAGGTATGAAATGTGTGCACAAACTAAAGATATTTAATATTAAGAGTCATTCTCTGTAAGCATCAAAATGGGCTGGAAATGGTAAATCACAGATTTTTATCCATGAATTTCAATTTTGGAAGAGGCATTCTTGCTTATCATAGCCATGTACTTCCTTTGTTTAAATAATACCCAGGAGCAGAGAATAATATTTTCAAAGAATAAATGCATTTTCATCATACATGTATAATCAATTCAGCCCCGCCCTATTATCAGAACCCCTGATCAAGGGGGACTGAAATTCACAATTTCTGAAGAGGCACTCTTGCTCATCATAACTACGCACTGAGTTTGTTTATTTAATACCCATGAACAGAGAAGAAGTTGTTTAAAGAAATAATGCACTTTCACTATATGATCTTCTGCCATATCTTAAGATAAAATATCATGAAAATGCTCGGCAGAATTAAAGGGAATCGCTTATAGATGGTGAAGCCTTAAAAATAGGAGACTGGGCTATGAAGGTTCTTCTCCTAAAGTATCGTAATTGCCAAACAGATTGGTTTGCAAAAAGAGGCATTAGTTGGCACATCACTGACTTTCCTGTAAAGAAAGCAGGAAACAGATATATCAATCCGTGTCCACATAATAGATGGCCATTTTCCACAGGACTCGACAGTTACTGCATCTTTTTTGGTAGATTCTGTCCGAAATGTGCAAGATATATCCAAAATCAATTTTTGGACAGACAATGCAGGGTACTATAATTGCTACCTAACCTTTGCCTTTCTTTCAGCTTGGACGTCGTCTTCACTCCTTCAATTTTGCGGAAACTCAGCGAAGCTCAGGATGGTAAAGGCGTGTGTGACAAGAAGGTATTTCATCTGAAATCTCCCATTAAGCGTTACATTAATGAGGGGCATGATGTTACTTGTGCTATAGATATGAAAAATGTGATTTTTGGTTAATTCATCTGGACAGAAAAAAATGCTTCTGGTGTTTGTCTAGCATAAAAAATTTAAATGCTCAATAGCCACATTTGATAGCAGTACTACAACGTTTTAGGCAATCGATTCACAGCAGCACGGATGATACAAATTAATGGTTGTAAGTCCTGTTGTAGTAATGGCTGGAGAGAAGCCTATCAAAAGTATCCCATCCATCTCAAAATTTATGTTTGGTGCTTCTGGCCTCACAGTCTGGAGAGCATATGAAGGTGAGACAGGTATTTTACCTAAGCTCAAAGGTTCAAAACCAGAACTACATCTGTAAAATTCAGTTCACTCAGGTGTGTGTGTATTCAGAGGGCATTAATTTCTTTATTTCATTCCAATTATTTTTTTTTCTACAGGGAATCTGTTTCTATGGGGCTCAATCGTTCTAGGAAAAGTTACAACAACCCCATTAGAATATTGGTGGGGTACCAGCAGATGTTATGGAATAAGATTCAGATTCTGATAATGTATGAGAGAATATAGATAAATATTTACAATGAAGCCGTTTTAAAGTACTGGTATATGTGAAAATTTAATACAAGTTTCCTAGTACATTGTAAGTGTGCATAAATTGATAAGTGCAAAATATCATAAATATAAACATACATACGCTCTGCGGGCGCCCTATGGTGATCAGGCTGTCCGTCCGAGATCTCTTATCCGGAGCATATCTTCTCTCTCCTTGGCCCAATCTGGCTCATACTTCACTCACAGAGTGTCTTTGGGTAAAGGGTGTGCAGTGACCTTGAACCATGTTTCTTGGCCTAAGTTGAAGGTCATAACAGAATTATATGAAAAATCCTTGTCCGGAGCATATCTTCTCTCCTCTTGGTCCAATGTGGCTTATACTTCACTCACAGAGTGCCACCGGTCAATAGATGTGCAGTGACCTTGAACGAAGTTTCTAGGTCAAGGGCCAAAAATAGCCTCTCTGTTTAAATTCTTGTCCGGAGCATACTTTCTCTCTCCTTGGCGCTCGCTTCGTGATCGGGAGGTCGTGAGTTTGAATCTCGGCCGCGACTGACCTACGTCAATAAAAAATGGGTAGCAACTGTTCCTTCGCCATGCTCTCGTCACTTTTAAGTGAAAGTTGCGGGTCCTTCGGATGAGACCTTAAAACCGAGGCCCCGTGTCACGGTAGGCGTTGGCACGATAAAGATCTCTCACTGCTCAATGGCCCTGAATGCCGAGTAAAGGTCAAAATTTGAAGCCCTTCACCGGTATATGGTGACGTCTCTATACTAGTGAAATATCCGCGAACGGGACGTAAAACAACATATAATCAATCAATCGATCTCTCTCCTTGGCCCAATCTGGCTCATACTTCAGCCACAGAGTGTAAAGGGTGTGCAGTGACCTTGAACCATGTTTTTAAGTCTAAGGTTAAGGTCATAGCAGAATTATATGAAAAATCCTTGTGCGGAGCATATCTTCTTTCCCCTTGGTCCAATGTGGCTTATACTTCCTTTACAGAGTGCCACTGGTCAATGGATGTGGAATGACCTTGATCAAAGTTTCTAGGTCAATGTCAGAAATAGCATCTCTGTTTAAAATCTTTGTTCTGTGCATAATTTCTTTACCTTAAGTCCAGTCAGCCTCAAACTTTACCAATAGACTTAGGGTACGGAACATTTGTGATCATCCTTCCATATTTCGATAGAGGATATGCAATAATTTTCATAGAAGATATGCAAAATTCGTGTTGGCCCTTTGAGATTACCACCATCTCATTGATATCTAGTTTTGACTGTAAAGGTGAGGAAAACAAAAACAAGGTTTACAGAAGACCAAAATCCAGGGAGGAAGGAAGAGGATCAGGGATAATCACCAAAAGGTGGCAGAGGATATGAGGAAGGAGAAAATGGATGGAGAAATCGTTTTAGTAAGTCTGTGTAATTACAAGCCAACATACCTCATACCTCAAGGCTTGTGATTAAGAAGAAGAAAATTGATAAAAATGATATGGTTGCAAACGGAAGTAAATAAGAAATTATTTGAGTTGAAAAATGAAATCTGTAAAAATCTTTCACAACATTGATATCTACAATTATTGAAACGTACGGAGACAGGAAGTTATTTTACAAATATCAACTGTTTTACTGAAATGTATGATATAAATTATGATATTTATCTTCTACAGGTTATATTTAATTAGCTGTCCTAAAATCTAACAATAATCTGACATGTTGCATACAAAAAAGCATTTTTAAAAAGATTCTTGTTCCATTTGAAATCTCATCATAAAATCTTTTCCAACCTTGATAACATATTCTAGATAACATATCATACTTTTTTTCTGAAACTGTTGTTGGCCTTTAATTACTGTTTAACTGTCAATTTACTTTAGATTGAATGTTAAAGACATGGCCGTAGGAACCGGGGGGGGGGGGGGTGCCCCCTCAACTGTCAACTGAAAAATGTTTGGCTGTGCCCCCCCAAACTGAAATTGCTTCCTACGGGCCTGAAAGATGCAAACAATTAAAAGTATATTACACAATCAAGGTATGTTTGAGTTGTCAGAAAATCAAAATTATTGATGTGGGTCTTCTCATTTGCAAACAACAAATTTTTGACAAAGCTAGACTAAAATTTTATCTCAGTATAATAGTTCTATTAAATGCTTTTTTCCCTTCAACTCACAGTTTTCAGTTTCCTATTTATGGTAAACACATACTTCCGAAACATATAATTGGACCGCTCTCTGACAAAACCGGGCTTAATGACATAAGCGTTGACGTCGAGAAAAACCTGTTTATTGTGACGTCAAATTTTCGCGTCTAAAACGCACATGTTCATTTTTCTTTTTATGTACTTTAATTCCGTTGTTCAGTTCCGCTATTTTCAGTGAAAATATATAAATGAATACGTATGCCGGTCGTCATTTCGTATGCCAAATTTGTTTCTTTAGCATTTTAAATAATTTTAAGATACCTTCGAGGGATATTCTGATAATGACTTAATGTATCACTTTACTTACTGTTACACGTAATACCTATAGATACATCGCGGAGAATTGAAGGTACGATTGATTGCGATTGATATTCGAATTAATTTAATAAACCCATAGGTTATATTTTCTGGGGTAATGAATAATAAACCATTTTCAGAAAGAAACAAACAAATAGTGTCTCAAAATTTTCTATATACGAAAACGCGCCTATGCGAATGCAAAAATTATGATCCACCAAGATACAGACTGAAACGCCATCTACAATTACGTTACTTAAATAGCGAGTGAAGGGCTACTGGAAGAATGAAGAATGGACGATGAAATATCAGTAAGTATTAAATGTTTCTAATTAGAAAGTTTGTATTCATTTTAAAAGAGTTTGATTAGGCCTATATTAATTTCTTAACTGATATGTTCATATAACATAGATCTTATCCACTATTGTCTAAGCAGGGTCAGGCAGCGTATGTAGGTCGGTCGATCAAAATTCATATTATTTTCTGATATTTTTAATCTCTGAAACTGTAGTCCATATTAAGTATGGCATGTCAAACGTTGCAATATTCGATCTTTTGCATTTGCATTGTATAATTTTCCATTTGCATTGTACAATTTTTATTTGTATTGTATAATTTTCTATTTGTATTGTATAATTTTTCATTTGTATTGTGTAATTTTTATTTGTATTCTATAATTTTCTATTTGTATTGTATAATTTTCATTTGTATTGTATAATTTTTATTTGTATTGTATAATTATCCATTTGCATTGTATAATTTCTTATTTGTATTGTAAAATTTCTTATTTGTATGCGATAATTTTTCATTTGTATTGTATCCGCGGACTGTTTATTTGTTTCGTTACGAAGGATTTCATTGGTCAAGTTTCAGCCTGTATCGGGTTGAAGATGTTCCGGATGCTCAAAGCAAACTGGGCTCATATGTATTTGCTTGCTTGATTGATTGATTATTGTTTAACGCCGAGTCGGCAATATTTCAGCCATATTTCGGCGGCATATGTATCTGCGTGCATGTTAGACGGTCATTGGATTCTAAAAAGGGAGCGCTGGTAGATGGCAAATAAATAATCTGTCCTTAGGAATGCTGACTGAGAAAATAAATAAATTGACCTTGAGTGGTGGTAACTACCCCCACCCCCAAAAAACTGAGTTTTCGGGTTTGGGCGGATTTTCTTCTTTTTGTTTTTCTCCTTGTCTCTGGTCATATTGGAAATAAATATTCTCTCCTGCGAGAGAATGAAAATAAATAATCGGATTCGACACCCCCCCCCCCCCAGAATCAAATGGTCGTCCTTTAGCATGCACCGCAAATAGAGGAGCCGAGTTTGTGTTTGTAGAGAGTGCGCGATCGGAATTGTGGGAAGGGTACCAGACTAAGTTTGTGATGGGCACCTGAGACCTTTATACAGACTAAATTTTATGACCAATGACATCCTTCGTAACGAAATAAATAAACAATCCTTGGATACAATACAAATGAAAAATTATCGCATACAAATAAAAAATTATACAATACAAATAAGAAATTATACAATGCAAATGGAAAATATAGAATACAAATGAAAAATTATACAATACAAATGATTTTTTTACAACACAAATGGAAAATATAGAATACAAATAAACATTATACAATCCAAATGGAAAATTATAAAATCCAAATGGAAAATTATAAAATACAAATAAAAATTATACAATACAAATTGAAAATTATACAATACAAATGAAAAATTATACAATACAAATAAAAATTATACAATACAAATGGAAAGTTATACAATACAAATGGAAAAGATCGAATATTGCAACGTTTGACATGCCATAATTAAGTTAATCGGTTTTTGTATTGGTAAAAATTTATATCGACACTGAAAATATCCACTGATATACTTTAAAAAGCAGTTTTGCACTCGATTCAACAGACGCGCGGCGTCGCTTCTAGTACAAGATTTATAAATAAAATTTTTGATTATTTCTATAAAAAGAACATGAAATCTAATACATATCAAAGAGCTTACATGTTATCTAATGTGTTATTTCAACACAAAATGATATGCGGCAATGACTAATGAGAGACTCAGAGAGAGAGAGAGAGAGAGAAAGGATACTGGGGGTACACAGATGTATATTGTTTTCATTATGATAGTTTGTGTTGTTATTGAAAATATGTAGCCTACATTTTATACATGCGCATGCACATACTATTTAAGTTAATTTTACACTCAGGCCTATCGAGAGATCCAATCTTAAATTGCATCGTAAGAAAAAAATCATCCTACGTGTTGTACTTTGCAACAGGCCCGTAAAGGGGGGGGGGGGTATTTAAACTTATACAATAGAAAACAAACCATATTTACTGTTGTACCCCTCAATAATTTTGCCAGCATATACAATGTACTTCACAATAGAAAACAAAGCTGGGTTACGGTGTTGCCCCCTCATAAGTAAAATACGATTCTTATATTTTTTTTGGGGGGGGGGGGGGGGGCTCATAATTTTCTGTTTGCACCCAAACCCCAAACGGAAGCTGCTTTCCACGGGCCTCAATATGTCACATAGGGTCTTACTATTGTATTTTGTTCCATGTTATACCCAAGGTTTTTAATGTGTGCAGCAAGTAGATATATGCATGATGTTTATTTATTGTGAAAGTAATAAACATATTAAACGACATTGAAATAGTACTGGTTTATTGACAGGAGTTTGACAGTCTCTACGCTGAGCACTTCGGTCGTACACCATGCACTTCTCCAGTGGCATCACAAGAACTAAGTCTTTCTGACACCGAGAAAGGGGATAAGAGACCCGCTAACATTAATGACAGAGCTAGAGAATATCTTGACAGCCTAAACAGCGAGGAAGAGGGATGTACATATACATGTGATGAAGCGGGTTGCTTTGTATTGACAGATGATGAAGCCATTTGCAGAATAAGAGATTTACAACGAAAAACATGTGGCTGCAAACACAACTGCATAAATAAATTTCAAGAATCTCAAATTCTTTCACATGTGTTTGATGTTCGGGAAATGCAAAAAGATGAGAAGGAATTGTACATAAATGGGTCTCTTGTTAATTGTGACAATGATAAAACTAAAAGAGGAAGAAAACGAGAAAGATCAAGAAATGAGTTTATTTTTGCTGGAAAGAAAGTTTGCAGCTCCTCGAGGGAGAGATTGCATACCTCCCATATATATCCCTTCTGATGTGACGAAAAAATATGTTCATAGTAAGTATGTTTCTAGCTGTGATGTAGGAGAACACCCAATGCGTTGTGTCAAGTATTCTACCTTTTGCGGGATATGGAACCATTGTTTGCCTCATATCAAAATTGCAAAGCCACGGGATGATGTGTGCGCTACCTGTAAAAAGTTCAGAAAACTAATTATAGATTCAGTATCGGAAGAAGAAAAAAATAGATTCAACGACCATAATGCAGGAACATATAGCCCATGCCCAAGAGGAGAGCGCTCTTTATAACAATTGTATCAAAGAAGCGCTTGAGAACGGTTCTCGACATTTTACATTTGATTTCAGTCAGAATGTAAACATACCTCATCATGCTCGTCAAATGGGACCGCTATATTTCCTGAGTCTTCCCAAAATTCAAATATTCGGTTTTCGAATAGACGACATCCCAAAGCAATTAAATTTTTTAATTGATGAACATGAAACGATAGATTGTGATGGTACGAATACACATGGACCAGATTCCGTTATTTCAATGATCGACTGGTCATTTTCTCAGTACGGAACGGGTGACAGAAAAATCACAATTCATGCCGATAATTGCTCAGGTCAAAATAAAAACCAGTTTGTCATCGGATATCTTATGTGGCGTATTATGACAGGACAGCAAGATGAAATAACGTATATGATGCAAGTTCCAGGACATACGCGTTGTATCATTGATGGCGGATTTGCTCTAATCAAGAAACTTTACAGACGAAGTGACTGCGATTCTATTGATCAGCTTGAAAGAATCGTAGAGCAGTCCTCAGTTGCAAACTCGACTGTCCGGTATCCCGCATGGCAGTGGCGAGAAAGGAAGGCTTTTCTATCCGAGTATTTTAAACCTCTCAAGGGAATACGCAAGTACCACCATTTTTGCTTTCAAAGTACAGAGCCTGGTACTGTAACGGTAAAGGAATCGGTTTCATCAGAAGAAATGAAAATCAACATATTAAAAGACAGAAACTGTGTGTTTAACCAGGATAGACCAGCTATTATACAACCCACCGGTCTTTCTGATGCTCGCAAGCAGTACTTGTTCACGAAAGTAAGACTATTTGTACGACCGGCTCAACAAGATATGACCGGCCGACCGCCTGAATAACGTACACATAATGACAAAAAGAAATTCTATTTTTGAACGAAATTTACTGTTTCTTTGTTATCTTAATTATTTCTATATAATGAAAAATTATTCTGTTTTATCATCAAATTTACGTATGCAATATTTACGTCATTTTGTAAAAATGAAACGTCGCCAGATTTTATTGCTATTATTACAACATGTTATGTTCAAGCAGGCATATCTTCAAAACTATTGCAAATAAAATGCTCAAATTTTCACTCTGTGTCCTAAATTTGTTGTAGATTTAAAATATACAAAAAAGTCAATTTTGAAAATTTTGTCATTAAGACCCCTTTTCACAGAGAACGGTCTACATATTATGTACCCAACTGTATATCGCTCAATTTCACTGCTCATTTCACGGAACCATGTAACGGTATGGTCCTACTCTCCAGTTCTCTGATTCCACATCACAAGATATTGTAAACCAAATATTAATTGTTCTTGTATTTTACCATGTACATTGTACACTGTTATTATATTCTCTTGTTATCCCAGTTGTATTTTTGTTTGGTGTGAGCTGTGGAGCTCAAAATTTATACAGAACTGACCGTCAACAGACTGGGTCATATTATATTCTAAATATTCATCTACTTTCCGTACCAGGTCAAAAGGACATGCTTTTGTTTCAGGTTTGGGAATATAATGCGACTTTTACCGGATATAAAATTTAGAAACTGCTTATTAACAAAAGATAAAACATTCTGTATGACTGAAACAAATTATTAAAGCTGAATTATGTTAAAACTTATTCGTAAATATTCATTGGAAAGCTTTTACAAACTTCAAAACTAATAAATTCTACAGTAACGTTTGATATGAGACGTAAAATTACAGTTTAGTTATATTTACCAGCTTATTCATGCTGGTGTGCTATGTTGCAATATAGTGACTGAAAACGTTACTTTAGGGTTTGACTCCGAAGGAAAGGGGGTATACTGTTTTACCCCAGTGTGTCTGTCTGTGTGTGTGTCTAGCTGTCTGTCCGTCCGTAACAATTTTTTCGTCACAGTTTTCTAAGCAACTACTCATCGCAGAGGCTTGAAATTTTAGCACTCTTTGTTGAGGCATGCCATATGGTGGAATTAATTTATGTACGAATTTGATGTCAACTTCATGTTTAGCCGTGCGTCTGTCCGTACCATACTTTACAAATTTTGGTCGCAGTTTTTTCAGCAACCACTCATTGCAGAGGCTTGAAAATTTAACACACTCTCTGTTTAGGCGTGCCATATGGTGGGATTCATTTTTGTACACATCCAATGTCAACTTCCTGTTTATCCATGTGTCTGTCCGTACCATATATAACTAATTTTTGTCGTTTTTTTTTCTGAGCAACTAGGCTTGAAATTTTAGTACACTGTTTACTCATGTCACATGGTGGGATTCATTTTTGTACGAATCCGTTGTCAACTTTCTGTTTATCCGTGTGTCTGTCCGTACCAAACATAATTAATTTTGTCGTTTTTTTTTTCTCAGCAACTACTCATTGCAGAGGCTTGGAATTTTAGCACACTCTTTATTTAAGCATGTCATATGGTGGGATTTATTTTTGTACGAATCCGATGTCAATCTGATGTCAACTTCCTATTATCCCCGTGTCTGTTCTTAACTTACCAATATGTAAAGAAGGCCTAAAACACAAACCCCTAGAAGTGGTGGGATCAGGTGCCTAGGTGGAGTAAGCATCCCCTATTGACCAGTCACACACGCCGTGAGCCCTTTGTATTGAACGTGTAGACGAAACTTTCAGTTGTCAATTTCAGTATAAAAACGAAGGCATAACAATTGGTATGAAACAAGTCATCCAAAATGCGACCTAATGATAGGCTTTATTTGCTAACATGGTCATTATTACGATGAAAGAAGTTACGAAATGCCGACTATAATAGAGGCTGTTGAAATCCATGTAACATCAACTTATCAGTGATAAACATGCCTCTCTTCACAATTGATCGTACTGAGAGCAAGCTCTTAATTAGCGAATAGGTTGGGGGGGGGGGGGCATAAACACCACAAGCAGGTGATAGTGGAATATTTTACATAAAGAAAGTTGACGATGGAAAAGCTGAAATCATCTCTGTTGTCATACAATTTAGTTGTTCATTGGCCTTTATCGTCTAACAGTTAAACATCCGAATATGAATTTGTAAGGCTCATTATTTTAACTCTATTTTTGAAGAACTAGGATTTTATTCTACAAGTGGCAATCCAACTTATATCCATAGCCTCCTTTTTAATGAGGAAATTCTTCAAAATCATATGTCCGTTTTGAATATTTTTAATATTCCCAACAACCAAACTGAATTTGAATTACCATATCTATATTGGATTCCGAAACTTCATAAAAATCCTTACAAATAAATGTTCTTCCAAGCCTCTTTCTTTTATCCAAGGGACTTTTGCAAAATTTGAAATTACAAAATTTTACCAAAATCCATAGCATAAAACTTTTCAACTCTATGAACAACCATTCCCCACAATTAATTAAAGTCCAGGCTTTTGACATCCTTGACAGATGCTTTTTTCAATAAAAATGGAACTCGCAAATTTACTTATCTTGTCAATTGTCTTTTGCAAAATTATTTTATCAAAAAACATTCTGATTTTAAATAAGTTGATATTTAAAAAAAGATGCTTGAGATTCTGATTAACAATGTCTATGTGGTTTTTGGAGACCAGGTCTTCCAACAATCTGATGGCATTCCAACGGGTACCAGTTAGCAGACCGGTTTTTTTTTTGTATCTGTATGAAGCAGAATTTATTTAAAATCTTACGAGAAAAAGAAATACCTTGTTGTGGCTTCAACTCGAATTTAGATATATCGACGACGTATTATCAATTAACAATAGTTATTTCCATCCATATGTAGACACGATATACCCCAGTGAGCTTGAAATAAAAGATACCACAGAGTCTGACGCATCAGTTTCATATTTGGATATTTTACTAGAAAAAGACGTTAATGGAAATCTAACAACAAAGATTCATGAAAAACGTGATCACTTAAACTTTTCAATCGTTAACTTCCCTTACTTATGCAGCAATATACCCTCCTCACCTGCATATCGGGTGTGTATCTCTCAGTTGATTCGATACGCAAAGCAAGCTCTATACGTATGAACAATTCCTTTAACGAGGTAAGTTATTGACAAACAAGTTGACAAAACAAGAATATCAAAAGTCTCGTTTAAAGTAATCTTTTCGTAAGTTCTGTGGTTGATACAATGACCTTGTCAACAAATACAATCTATCATTCAGTCATGCTTCCTGACGTGTTTTATACTAATTGTTAGGTCATTCTTTACACACTGAATTGTCGACGGATTTTCCGTTATTATACCCCCGTTCCGAAGGAGAGGGGGGTATACTGTTTTACCCTTGTCTGTCTCTCTGTCTGTCCGTAACAAATTTTGGTCGCAGTTTTCTCAGCAACTACTCATTGCAGATGCTTGAAATTTTAGCAGAATCTTTGTTTAGGCATGCCATATGGTGGGATTCATTTTTGTACGAATCTGATGTAAACTTCCTGTTTATCCGTGCGTCTGTCTGTACCATACATAACAAATTTTGGTCGTAGTTGTCTCAGCAACTACTCATCGCATATGCTTGAAATTTTAACATAATCTTTGTTTAGGCATGCCATATGGTGGGATTCATTTTTGTACGAATCTGATGTAAACTTCCTGTTTATCCGTGCGTCTAACCGTACCATACATAGCAAATTTTGGTCGCAGTTTTCTCAGCAACTACTCAGATGCTTGACATTTTAGCACAATCTTATTTAGGCATGCCATATAATGGGATTCATTTTGGTACAAATCCGATGTCAACTTCCTGTTTATCCCTGCATCTGTCTGTACAACACATACCAAATTTTGGTCGCAGATTTCGCAGCAAATACTCATCGCAGGTGCTTGAAATCTTAACACAATGTTTGTTTAGGCATGCCATATGTTGGTATTCATTTTTTACTAATTCAATGTCAATTTCCTGATTATCACTGTGTTTGTCCATAACTGAACTTGTGTATTCACATCAGAAAGGGGGTATTATTAGTGAGCATTGGCTCACAGACTTCTTGTTTACCGATCATGACAGGAGCACACGGCGGTTGTGACCGCTCGGAGGGGATGCTCGTTCCTCCATAGCACCTGATCCCACCTTTCATGTTTATTAGAGGTCCGAGTTTGCTCTGCTCCCGTTTTGTATTGTTTTAATGGACTATGAGCTTGAGTACTGTTCGTTATCTCCATGTTTCATGTGGCAGACTCTGTGGTGTCTTTTATCTCAAGTTCACACGGATATATAGAGTCAACATATGAATGAAAATAACTAATTTTAATTGATAAAACACTGTCGATATATATGAATGTCGAATTGAAGACCACAACAAGCATTTTCCTCTTCTCATATAGAAGATTTTGAAGAAATTCTGCTTCACAGGAATATAAAACAAGTCTGCAAACAAAGAAGCACAATTAAACGCCTGTTTAAACTCTTAAAATCCAAAAGTTATTTTAGAAAATCACCCTTAAGTCACCCTCCACAGTACATAAAATGAAAAAAAGAATATAGACCACAACATATGACAACAGAAGTAAGGCATATAATAACAGAATTATAGAATATAATAACAGAATTACAGCATATAATATTAGAAATATAACGTATATTTACAGGACTACAGCATATAATGAAAGAACAACAGCATAAAATAACAATTACATCATATAAAAACAGAAGTACGGCATATAATGACTGGAGTACATCAAATAACAACAGAACTACACAAGTTACAGAAAAACAATATATAATTACAGAGCTACAGCATAAAATAACAAAACAAGATCATTACCCAAACTTTCTTGTTATGACTTTCGTAAACTTGGAGAGCGAAATATTAAGTGAAAAAAAAATCCCACCTGCAAACATTTTACAGACTTGCACGAATAAATCTGACAAACTTATTGAATGATCTATTGATATAGGAGACAAATCGTTAAATTTCATTGAGTAAAGAATTTGTTTAAGTGTCCAAATGAAATACCAGCATGTACGAGGGGTTATCAAAAAGTTCGTGGACTGATGCGATAAAATTAATACTATGTAGTCTGTGCTAACAAAATTTATATGGAACATAAAACAATAAAAGTTTAAGAAATGTTGAAAATTTCAGCTTGATACGTTGATAATTTGCCAAATTATTCTAAAATGAAAGAGACATTATATGATCACCCGGCGCTGTCGCAATTTAGCTTCATGGCGTCCGACAACGTTTTTGTTTCCCAATGTCCGCTCTCTCTACCCCATACACTTATCTTGATGAGATTACCTGGAGTTAAGTAAGGACTTGAGCCCGTCTTGTTTATATGACTTTACAATGTCATGAATAGCTGCTTTCAATGCATATAATATTGTAACTGGATCTATACATAGGGAAATTTCCTCACTTGATTATGCCAGAATACTTAGCTTGTTGGAGTTCAATTTCTACCACACATGATCAACGTCACTTTTCGACGTGACTGACTTTTGACACCCTGACTACAAATCGACATTAACTGTGCATCTTTCATCTCTCTGGATCTTTTTGGGCATTTAAAAACAAGTACTCTGGATGCATTTTATTTTTCCGTAGCCCGTTTAAACATTCCTTAGGTCTATACCAGTTTTTCCAGGAGAGAAACTTTATAGAATGTTGGAAAAAAAACCTCCTCCTTTTTGACGTAATTTTCAAGCTCGTAATTGTTTGGACACTCCATATAAAAAAATTTGCGATAAAATTTCATAGAACTTACAGAATGGGGTAAAAACTGCAAATTTTACGGAACAAATTTATCGTACCACATGCCTGGATTAACGGGATTTTTTGATGACAAATGCTCATATCAAAAGAGTTTTTCTCAGTTACACTCAGGTAGAAAAAACGTCATATTTGAGGTTGCGCCGCCTGGACATACCATTGCTTACAAAAACGTTAACAATTTATTAAAAAATAAAACTTATCATTTACGGTTTATTCTATAGATAGAAAAGATTATGCTAACTATATGTGTAAAAATTCATTGATGTACCTAAAACGGTTTTAATTTTATGGCGCTAGTCCACGAACTTTTTGATAACCCCTCGTAGATTAAAAGAAACCTAAATATTACAAAATCATTTCATAATAAATTTCAAAGAAATCAATGCACTAGTTTAAGCAAAATTCTACTCTTTATTATATACCTCATTAACAATCAACTTCCTAAGTTTCAGTCTGGGGAACGTTATCGCTGGGGTTCCCGTGTCATTATCTTCTTCTGAATCATCTGATTCTGTTATTATCTGTACCCGTACTTTACTGGCTTCACCACTGGTTAGCTTTTTTGAACTTTTCTGTTAAAAATCAAGAAACCCGTAGGTCATATTACTCACTTAAGTATTAGTTCTTGTATCACTATCAATGAATTTTTCACATTAAACTCAGGGAGAGGGAATCTACACTCATTAGTGATATCACAATTTGTAGCCCAGAAGATTTTGCTGAAAATATTTTAAAGAAATAAACAAGAGGCCCAAGGACCTTGACCTGAGTATAACACAACAATTAAGTTAGAAGATCCATAGAGTATAAAATGAACTGAAAGGTGAAGCTTTGTTGCCCAAATGCAAGAAAAATAGGTGATCAGGATCAACAAAATAATTAGTCTAGTATTCATTACCAGTTCATAAATTAGGTTCTAATCTGTTTCCCATTTATCACTATCACCATACAGTATACTAATAAACTATCAGTGCTTCTGTACTATTTTATATTCCTTGTTGAAATCTCTTACATTGGCCTCTCTTGGTGAATGAGAAATAATGCATTTTCACTATATAATCTATATAGCACCGCCCTAGCACCAGAACCCCTGACCCTGGGGCCATAAAATTCACAATTTTGGAAAAGGCATCAATGCTTATCATAACCATGCACTTAGTTTGTTTATATAATATCCAGAAGCAGAGAAGAAGATTTTCAAAGAATTAATGCATTTCCACTATATAACCCTAACCCTGGGGCCATGAATTTCACAATTTTGGAAAAATCATCCTAGTGCACCATTATCATGCATAAGTTTGTTTAAATATTTTCAAAGAATTAATGAATTCTCACTATATAATCAATAGAGCCCCGCCCTAACACCAGAACCCCTGACCCAGGGGTCATGAATTTCACAATTTTGGAAAAGGCATCATTGCTCGTCATAATCATGCACTTAGTTTGTTTTAAATAATACCCAGGAGAAGAGAAGAAGATTTTCAAAGAAATAATGCACTTTCACTATATAATCAATAGAGCTGTCCTACCACCAGAACCCCTGACCCAGGGGCCATGAAATTCACAATTTTGGAAAAGGCATCAATGCTTATCATAACCATGCACTAAGTTTGTTTATATAATATCCAGGAGCAGAGAAGAAGATTTTCAAAGAATTTATGCATTTCCACTATATGATCTATATAGCCCCATCCTAGCACCAGAACCCCTGAACCTGGGGCCATGAATTTTTTAATTTAGGTAGAGGGCCCGTTTCTTATTACAATCATGTCAACAGTATGACAGCTTTATGTTCAGGAGTAAAGAAGATTTTTAAAGATTGCATCAATTTTTGTGGTTTTAGCCCCACCCTGGGGCCTCGGGGGGGGGGGGGGCAGGGACCATGAAATTCATAATTTTTGTTCACCTTCATCCAAAGATGCCAAAATTGGTTGAAATTGGTTGAGCGGTTCTAGAGAAGAAGTTGAAAATGTTCAAAAGCTAATGCACGACGGACGCGCACGACGAAAGACAAAAACGGATAGCAATGGGTCACCTGAGTGACTCAGGTGACCTAATAAAAACATTAAACAATAATAATAAACTATCATTGATCGAATTGATAATTTTGTTTGTTGATTAAATGTCCTCGCGAGATTTTTTTTACTCTAATGGAAACGACAACACTTGCCGGTGGAGGGCTGCAAATTTAGCAGACGCTCTTACCACTGCCACCCGGGTGTCTCTAATCTAAAACCGTGGCTATTTATTACGATGACATAACTCTATATACCTGAATCATATGACTTAATTTTACTCTACTTTTGAGTTTCAAAGTCCGTAAGAACCTCCCCCCCCAACAAAAAATGCACAATCACAAAGATTTCTGTTCTCCAAAAGGCAGTCAGATTACATGTATTTCCTACAAAATCATGTTATATAATTTAAAAACATTTCAGTTTTCAAACGAACCTCTCAAATTACATACATGAAATTTACAAATACACGCGACACAACTTTTACCACTTAGAATATCACGAGTATTATATTTTTATATATATTCATTCAAAATCCTAAAATGTTTATGCATATGAATTATATCACACGTTAAATTAACTTTTTTATGGACTGTAGTTTTATTCCTTCCTGTTTACATATTTTTTTTTCACAACTTGCGATTTCACTCTACGATTTTAGGATGATACTCTACCTACCGGTAGTCTCTCAGTACTATTGGACGTTTATCTATTTTGGTATACGGATTTCCCTATTCGTCTATCACTCTCTCTTTTAGTATTTCATAGACACGCTAATAATTCATCAATAATCATAGTATTCTTCCTGATCCATAGTTAATAACAAAAATTTTGATATGTTGTGACACCAGTTATCGCAACTAACGATGTTCTACAGGACTGGAGCATCGGCAGTCTCTACTCAAGCTAAATAACAACAAACTCAGGCGTCCTCTTGTTGGTGGAGAGCAGCAAATTAAATTCTCTACTCGGCACTTAAGCCTTTGAGCAGTGAGGGAATTTTTTCGTGCCAGGACCTACTGCGATAAGGGACATCGGCTTTTACTGTCAAATCTGTAGGACCGATCTCCATGTTTTACAGTGGGATTCGAAACCCGCGACGCAAGCGTTAACTCCATATTTTTCAACTATAACAAACCTCAAAACCATCTGGTCACGTGATCTTTTGATCCGTGAGGAATCCTTTTGTGCCAGCACCTACTGAGCGATCCAGACTGTATATACGACAAACGGACCGGTCTTGACGTCCCGCAGTTGGATTCTAAACCGCGACGTTTTGATCGATTCCTTGCGACGCGATTTTATAGCAAAATTAAGCATCAACCATTGCGCTGCAAGGGCAACAAGATGTAAGTGCAAACACGTTAATTAAGGGAAGATGCACAGGGGGCAACAAGGTGCGCATGCACAATAACGAACAAAGAAGGGACAGGTCAACACGCTACATTACAAAACAAGGGAGTGGTCGGTACTCGAGGAGGTGCGAAGTCCAATAAACAAAAATTTATAAATCTAATAACATTCACCGTTTGCACATTCGATGGTTCGTGCAGCAATTATTATTGTGACATTCTGTAAATTGGAAAATAGGGAATATTATAACTTCTCAGGGCCTTTCCAGTCTCTTATCTGACCAATCCACTTTATAGGCGTCGGAAGAAAATTGAAAAGGGGGGGGGGGGGGTAACCCCCCCCCCCAAAAAAAAAGCCACAATTTTCAATGCCAACATTTCATGTTTGTCTATCTATCCAAAAAAAGTGGCACCCGGTTCCGGCGCCTATGCACTTACTGTGGCATCCGGCACTCTCAATTTAAATTGATTGATAGATGATTTATGTTCTTTTGAGAAGTTTTTTTTAACTCATTAAAAGTGCCAAAATTATACCTATACGATGCACTAACAGCGACGTATCTTGTTTGTGAGGGATCTTGTTTAGGAATCAATACTTCAGTGACACATTTTTGAGAAAAAGTATATATTTTCGAGGAACGTGTCTTTTTTCTGCTATATGAAAAAATTCTATAATTATTAACATGGAAGATATTATTAACAGGGATGATATTATTACATGTGTAATACAAAGATAAATGCGCATATATATATATATATATATATATATATATATATATATATATATATATATATATATATATATACTAGACTTTGACATTGTTATGAATGCATCCATGTGCATATTTGAAATTTACCAAGGGTATGGAACTTGAAAGTACTTCTTGCTGCAATAATGAAGCCTTTTCCTTGTTGGGGGGGGGGGGGGGGGCGGGGTTACAACTTTTTTTGGATCATACAATATCATTTCCATTTTTTAATTGAAATCATACAATGTAATCAGAAACATTTTAAAATAAATGATTTTGATGTAATTATTCAGAGCATAATTTTTTTCAAAATATTTAGTATAGTCTGAGTTTACCGCAAACTTTAAAGTTTACTGACCTTGACCGATTTTATTTTGGGACAGCCAATGAGAATTTGGGAGCGGATCTTGAACTGAATATGGGGATTTTTCTGACTTCATACGTAAATGATGCAGCAAAAATAAAATACATACCTCATAAACATTTATATATCTGTTTAGTGATAACAAAAGTTAATCTACTGCAGTATTAAACGTTTTCAATCAAAAGTCATTACATCACATGAAAACTGTCATGGCTGCTGAAGAAGACAACTTGTTTTCACGCTGGTGTATTTTGTCTTGTGGCGATTTAATAAAACGTTAGTTTGTTTGCTACGATTAAATATATTTCATTTATTCATTGCATGGATTATATTTTACAAATGATCGATATTTTAGCAGCATTGATAGAATAAACTGTACGGGCCGCAAGGGCTGAATTCAGACTACCTATCAAGCGTGGTTACCACGACAACCTTTACATATTTAGAAGAAACAGGCTGTCCCTTCTATATAACGTACTGAAGATCAATAACAATAATTTATATATTTCACCCACGTTTTTTGAAAGTTAAAGAAATTTTCTGAGGTGAATTTAAATATAAACAATAAAATGCTTTCTTTGATGTTCACGTAGGAAATGCACGGCGCAAGTATTGCAGGAAAAACAATTACATAATTCGCTAATACGGGTTACATATTTCTTTGCCCTTATATTAGTTTATGTTTCATATTTACCGCGTTATAAATCTCAGCAGTGAAGGTAATTGTAACATGGCGAACAAATTCAAGTTGCAATCATTTAGACACATTTCAAATTGAAAATATCGGTTATATTGACGTTATTTGATTATTTCGATTTATTTCAAAGTTAAGAAATGAAAATAATGTTATTGTAATTCTTGGCGGAAAAAGAATGCCTACTTCACTAAGATGTGATTCTAGCTGGAGTTGTAACACCACCTCCCCCCCCCCCCCTTTCCCTCAAAAAAACATAAAAGAAAGGAAGGATAAAATTAAATCGGGTAGTTACATTAATATTGCTCCTACGAACCAGAGCTTTTTGCCTCCGTTGAGATGGCCAGAGACATAAATAACATATAATAAATGTGTCTCCGAGATGGCGAATGATTACCCACGTGGCTACAATATCACATTTGCATGGATAAACTAAGAAACGATAATACAGATACGTGTAAATTTTCATTGGAAATTTGCTATATATTCCGTTCATATATATTTATGATTTCTTATTAGAGAAATTATAAAATAACAAATATATATCTACTTCGTACTTTTGTCTTCTCTGATTTGAACACCGTGATTTAGCGTGAATGTAATGCGCACGCGCAAGATTGAAAAATCCAAAAAATCCAGGTGATTTCCGGAATTTTTTAGCGAATTTTCGTTGATTATTAATTAGCGAAGCTTAATTGAGAAAAAATAAAAACAAATTGGTAATCTTCAAGTACCAATGATGTTTAAAATATATAAAACAAAAGACAGTTCTCTTCCGATTTATCGGTATTAAAGGCCAAAAATTCGAGTCTATAATTTTAATATAGTAGTATAGATATATAGATATATATATATATATATATATATATATATATATATATATATATATATATATATATATATATGTAAAGGAGAAAGGCCGAAAACTGTCCATTCTGTGAGAGAAAGAACTAATCGAGGGCCGTAGGCTTCTGAAAAGTAAGAGTAAAAGAAATATTAGCCAAATTTTGACCCAAAAATGAACTTCGACGACAGATAAAGATGATCAAATTCGAATCAAACTTGGAAATGTTTTATTTGCATTCTATTTTTGAGGATATATTAACTGCAGCAGTGTAATGGTGAGATGTAAATTGTGTTCTGAGTGTTGGATTAGCCATGAGCCAATCTTCGATCTTGAATCTGGAAATGTTTCATTTTTATTTATTTTCTACCGAAATATTAACTGCAGCAGTGTAGTGTTCATGGTGCAAACAGTTGTCTGGGTGGATGATTTAATATTAGACGTACTTATATCTGAAAATGAATTCTCCTTGAGGGAATGATTTTTACGAAATTTTAATCAAATGTGAAATTGTGTCATTTGAATTCAAGTCTTGTGAAAATTAAGTTTTGAGTATTGAAATAATGTGCATTACTCATGGATTTAAAAGAATAAAATCGAATGGATGCTGTGCAGACATTGTGTTCTGGATTAAATTTGATCTCCACGTTCTTTTTGTTATTTACATGTAAATGAAAGAGTATTTAATGTATTTGTTTTTGTTTCCCTCTTGAACACATTCCAAAGTTTACCTGTAACTCTCCATTCTGTTTGTTTTAACTGTCCATTCTTTTTGAAAAAACTGTCCATTCTTAAAAGAATGGACAGTTTTCCAAAAAGAATGGACACTTACAGGTAACTTAAGGACGTATGGTAGTGACGATTTTGAATCCACCGCGCAACTCCGAAAGACGTAAATGAATCTTATGTCGTTCATCTCTGTAGCAGAGTTGGAAATAAAATTTACAATGCAACTTATTTTAAAGATATACTTGATATAAAATCATATAAAATGTGACTAAAATTTCATTGGATTCAAACTAACAACAAGTCGAGGTAATTTTACGACTTATTTTACTTTTCGGTAATGTAAACAAAGCGGATGTTTCGAAAAGAATGAAATGCGGAGAAAACGAGGATTTTCGTCAACCAAATCTATTCAGCGGTACAGCAAGGCTTCGTTGACTCAAAAAGGCGATGGTGAGCTGCGTCTGACTGAAAATTACTGTGCAAAGATTAAACCCATCATTCGAATCACAAACGCACGACAACTCTAGCCTAGCAAAAACGATCTGCCCAGGTTTGTCTCTAGTATTTGACACCATTTAACTAACATTACCTCAGCAATTCAGTAAAAGTGATTGTGGCGCAGCAAAATACCGGTATTAGATAAAATAGATATATATAAATTAGTGAACTGGGTACTTTTTTCTGAATTGGGGGCATGAGTGAACACACAACATTATAAATTAGTGACGATTCATGTTAAAGTTTTTTTTTTCGAGATTTTGAGATAAAATTTGTTATATTCTTCCTTAGTTGTTGTTTGCAATATAGATTCGAAAAAAGGATAAAGAGCACTACACTATATTATAATAAAAACAATACCACTGGTTACCAGTGCACACATGAGGAGGTAATTTACATGATTTATATACAATTCTGTTTTGTAATTTATTTTTATATTGTGTGACATGATTGCATTCCGGAATGTTGGTGAATCAGTAAAAATTCAAAAATTTATTGATGTTATTCAGGTGCGTTTGATTTTGGAAAAACGTTTCGAGTTTCATGTACTCTATCCTGTTTACATGTATGTATTAATGCTTTTAAACTTAGCAAACATAGAAAATATATTAAAAGAAACAATAATTTATTATAAATGTCAAGTCATATGAGACACAGTTATAACTCAAGGAAATTTGAAGGTAACCAGATGCAAGGTGTTGGACACTGTCTAGACAATATTTTCTTCCAAAACATACTAGATAAAAAATTCACTACACTACAACACAAAATAATACTTACTACTAAATTCTTTGGCCTAAAACAGGACTTTTCTTTTTATTAAGATTATTTCTTTCCTTATTAATTTCCAAGTTATGTTGATGGTGGAGTGTCTGAATTGCAATTTTGACTATAATCATTTTTTTTAATTGAATTTTCTTCTGAGTTCATGAAAGCTAAAAGCATTAATACATATTATAGAGTATGTGAAACTGAATCATAATCAAGTAGACCACACAATATGAAAATAAAATAAAACACTTGTTTTGTATATACTGCATCTACATTTACATATATGATTGATTGATTATTATTGTTTTACGCCGAGTCGGCAATATTTCAGCCATATTTCGGCGGTAGGAATTTAAATATTATAGGAACGGTTTTGAAAGTTTTGGGTTTCTCTGGCGGCCCCCAATGAGCCTACTCTTTTTCGAAAACCAGAGAAACGATCTTTAGTTTACATATATGCAGTGATAGGGAAGAAATCTCAGCTATATAGATTTAGTAGTACAAATGTACATGTATATTATTTGAATAGGTATCCCTAATATTGTGGACATTGAACATGAAGTTGAGATGGAACAGGATATGGAACCCTTAATATCTGCTAACTGGAAACTTGGAAGGAGGGTTATGGAACTGGGGGTGATATGACAGATGCTCTAAAATGTCCATGCCATTTCAGCAGCTCTTTCATGCTGTGGATATCCTAACTTATGGATCATCAGCTATCATTAAGGTACATTTACATTTGTCAAAATGTTAGGCTGTGGTGTTGTTAGGCAAAATTGTTTCCACTTTCACAACCCAGTGAACCCACCCTACTTTGTAGCTGACCCTAATTTTTTAAAATGCTTTTTCAAGAAAAATATGAATATTCATTTTAAATTACCCAATAATAGCATGTATAAAAAATTTCCACCATAAATAAAACACTATTTCTTTGACATCCAGTCTATGCAAAAGACATCGGACCGTCAGACCTGACCAATGTGCAGTGCCTCTGGTGCAATGCATCATTTTTTACACCGGACCAGAATGTCCGATGTGTCTGTGTCCAGTTTTGAGCATTATTATTTTGATGGGGAGTCATGTAAATGTTTGTTATAAGTAAAAAATTTCGCACAAATCCAAATACGTAAATGAAGGTGATTAAAACCGTATGGACCATCTACAGTACTATGCGGGAGCAATCCCTTGTAAAAGAAAAGGTGTTAGGCTTACTACTCTGCATTTTCACGTGTTTCACTTTTTACATTAGGTTTTTTGGTCCGACAAAATTTGATTCGGTCCTGTGTGTTCATTGATTACACAGGACCAAATGTCCTATGGGTCTAAAAAACTTTCACATAGACTGGACATCAGTGTTACTTGGTTGTTTTATTTAAAAAAGTCCACGCAAAAAAAAAAAAAAAATTAAAAATATGCCTACCAGTACCTACCGGTACTCTAAATTTTTCCAGCATGAACATGATGAAAGTGGAAACAAAGCAGGTTTAACCAATCATTTTTCTTGGCTTTACTTAGATTATTTTCTTTGATAATTGGCTAGATTTCACAATTAGTAAGCAAGTAAATTGTATTTTATACATGTAGTGATATATTACAGTATGAAGAAAAACATAAAAATACATGTAATCAGTGAATTAGACCTATGTGTCACTTTAAGACAAATCCATGTATATCATAGTTGATACCTATGACAAGTTTTAGATAAAGTTTAAAGTACCATATGTAGTGATGTAATGATTAATCGATTAAATCAATTATCTAATCGAAATGGTCCCTGATTATAGATAATCGATTACTCAAAATATTAGTTAAAAGCAAATTATTCCTTTGATTTTTGATTCATTCTTCTTTGAATTTAACTAAATCCTAAATAATAATCTAATAAATGAACCCAATGATACAAACTATTTCAAAAATGTATTTTGGAAATCACTCCAGAATTTCTAAACAATTTATTCTACATTTGAAATTGAAGAAATAAAAATATTTGAAATTAATCAATTTTTTTTCAATTAAAGTGCATTCCATTATTCCAATAATCAATTATGAAAAAAATCCCAATTTCCCATCACTAACCATATGCAAGAATTGTAACTGTTTGATGAATACTAACTGGTATATTAGGTTTGACATTAAATATTATGAATTATACATAAATACAAACATACTTAATTATTGTTTATTTATAGTATCATAGGGACATACAACGTTGTTTCATAGTTATTTACTTATTAAACATTTCATGTTTGAAATAAAGCCAACAGGTTTAGGTATGTGAAATCACTAACTGCCCATATACATGTAACAAGTTTATTGATGCAGACCTCTAGTAAAACCAGAAGTCTCTGATGAGACTGTAGCTCTACTGGTTGTATTTATAAAGGAAGATAAAGGTAGCACTTGGACTTGAAACTTTGCAACAGCAATAAATAGAATAATGATCCTTGGTTTAGTCTCTTTTTGGCAAGATTTATTATTATATCAGACTAAAACTGTAGGAGGAGTAGCCTTTAAAAACAATTTTACTGAAATTTTGATTTAAGTAACCATGGCAACATCATTCAACAAAATCAAAAAACAATAACACCAATTATGTATCTCTGTAGTCTACTTGTATGTCACATTATTCTGAAATCAGACAAAAAGTGTAGGAGGAGTAGCGTTTTGAAAGTATTTCAAGAAAATTTCTATTTTTAGTAACCATGGCAACACCATTCATCAAAATCCGAAACTGGTACAGAGAATTATGTATCTTAGTGTAGTTTACTTGTATGCTAAGTAATACTAAAATCAGACCAAAACTGTAGGGGTAGCATTTTGAAGGTATTTCAAGGAAATTTCTATTTTTAGTAACCATGGCAACACCGTTCATTGAAATCAAAAACCGATACACAGAATTATGCATCTTTGTATAGTCTACTTGTGTGCCAAGTTATATTGAAATCAGATCAAAACTGTAGGAGGAGTAGCATTTTGAATGTTTTTCACAGAAATTTCTATTTTTAGTAACCATGGCAAAACCGTTCATCGAAATCAAAAACCGATACACAGAATTATGCATCTTAGTATAGTCTACTTGTGTGCCAAGTTATACTAAAATCAGACCAAAACTGTAGGGGTAGCATTTTGAAGGTATTTCAAGGAAATTTCTATTTTTAGTAACCATGGCAACACCATTCATCGAAATCAAAAACCGATATACAGAATTATGTATCTTAGTGTAGTCTACTTGTGTGCCAAGTTATACTAAAATCAGACCAAAACTGTAGGGGTAGCATTTTGAAGGTATTTCAAGGAAATTTCTATTTTTAGTAACCATGGCAACACCATTCATCGAAATCAAAAACCGATATACAGAATTATGTATCTTAGTGTAGTCTACTTGTGTGCCAAGTTATATTGAAATCAGACCAAAACTGTAGGAGGAGAAGCATTTTGAAAAATTGTTTACAGACGGACGGACAGACAGACAGACAGACAGACGGACGGATGACGGACACATTACTATCGCATAAGCTCTTCTGGTCTCTGACCAGTAGAGCTGAAAAGGGGGTGCAACCGACATCTTAATGAAAATTTACTCTATAGCCAAATACTATTCTCAGAAAAAAGGAGAACAGAACCCCCCCCCCCCCCCCCCACACACACACACAACCATTCTGTAGGCCTGTATTGACTAGATCAGGTGGACAAGATCATTTGATTGTTATGAAAATGAAAATTATTTTATCACCTGAACTAATAACTAAAACAAGATTATTGTTTCTTACAGAGAGCGGGAACATCATGATCATATCAGCAATGAGACGAGAAAAGTTTTCAACTTTTTCCACAAAGAACAATCAGTAAACAGGCAGACAAAATTACAGGTCTAAAAATAAATGGAATGAAGGTGTACAATAACAAGTGAATATAGACGTTTCTCTTGTAACAATCAGAATTAGACTAAAGTTTTGAGTAACGACAAGAAAAGTGTTTATAGTCACTGGATACACTATCATTTCCTATGATGTCCCAGTATTACCGAATGCAGTTTAAAACTGGCATTGTCAACAAATTCGATATGAAGTTATTGATGGAAGATGTGAATTGAAAACTGTGTGTGACTCGTTATAAAAAGTAAAGTGGATTCTATCTCAGAATGCAGACTTTTTCAGTTGAAAGACCCCAGAGTTTTATATGAAAAGAGTCATATATCTTCAGTCTGTTTGAAATGTCCATGACATCAGTTGTGGACACATTATTGGTGTTATCAGAATTTGCCATGTCTGTAGCATCATTTTTAGATACAGTGTCAGTGTTTGGTACTAAATGTAATAAGTTTTCATTAATTTAAATTTGGTCAAATTACAAATTCTTTTTCTTTTTTTTTTTAAATTGTAGATAGAGCAAATAAGTTTTCAATATGTTAATGTATTTTGATTCTCATGAATTTTGCAATATTAAATATATTTCATTATAAAAATTATTTCATTACCTTATCATTGTATGAACAGATGCTAAATACACTGCATGTTAAAAAAAAAAGAGTAGAACCTGGGAAATTCATCTTCCTTATTTTTAACAAGGTTTTCCATTGGATAAATTATGAAAATGGCACACAAGGACTGCTAATGACCCAAATGCATGCCATGACCTTGACTCAAGATCCTTTGATCAAGTTAAATGTCATTTTAAGAATAACATTGAATTCCTGTATTTTGTATGGAGAACATGAGATGCTCATACTGAACATAAATATTGCATATAACCTAAGGTTACATGTATGTATTGAGTAACTGACCTTGACTCAAGGTTATTCCAGCAAGTTCAAGGCTTCTGGCAGAAAAGGTGTATTATTTGTACCTGGTCTATTACTCTCAAATGGAGGCTAATTGGTAGTTGATACTTGACACAAAAATTGCTTACGACTCAAATCTGTGTCATAATCTGACCCAATGTCATGAATGTATAATCTCCTACAACTTTCTTGTATTAATAATCTCCCGTCCCTCATGCGTATGGTTACATTGAGGAGGTAATAAGCTGCCTCACGTCATGTACTGTAAGTTTTTATCTTCATTTATAAGCTCCTGTCAGTGTGTGAGAGTTATGTCAGGTGCAGTATTACATAGCTGCTGAAGCCCGTAGAATGCTGGGGGGACCTACTTTTTCCGAGTATAGTAGTTTGCTATAGTGATCCCCCCCCCCCCCGTTGCTACACTGTCAATTTCCACGAAATGGACATTTAATTAGTTTGGTATCTTTTTTTTTGCCGATCAGATTATTTTGGGAAGTTGCCCCTCCCCCTATTTTTGGTGAGTTTTTTTTTTTTTGTTTTTTTTTTTTTGCTTCACAGATTTTTTGGGGGGAAGGTGCCCCCCCCCCAAACTTTTGAAACCGTTGCTACAAGCCTGCTGCTTGACTTGTAAACTTATGATACTTATTATTAGAGAAACAAAGGTTATTTTAACCATAAAAAGAAAACTAGAAAAAGATATTTAAGATAAATAGTTTAAAACCCTTCAAATTATAAAACATAAGTTCATCTATTTTAGTGAAGGACTATTTTTGTACTTTGTGGTTTTAGCTCTTAAAATTTTATCTGATTTTGTTAAATATTGTTGTTACTCTACACCATATTGTACACATGCATAGCAAAGTATAGTGTAGTATATTGTGGTGGTGTCACTATTTTCCCTAGCTTCAACAGCATGTATCTTGGTTTAGTCAGACTTGTAGCAACAATTTCAAAAGGGGGGGGGGCAACTTCCCAAAAAAAATCTGATAAAGGACAATATACTTTACTCAGACCCCCCCCCCTCTCATTCTAATAGCTGGTTAGTTAATCGTCACTGAATCAAATCTAATCATTCAATATTGCTGAAGATAGAAAAAATTCATTCAAGAGAAAGATTTATTATTAATTAAAATTAAACATGGAGACATATCAGATGACATACTAGAACGAATGTACAATAAGCCTCGAGCATTCTGTCTTCGTCAATTCACTTTATTTCATCCGTTCCACTAAAACGTTAGAAATTATAAGCCGGAGTTTCAAATTCTATTTTTTTTTGTTCAAAACAATTCATAGATAATTGTAAACACCTCCTCCAAGTATACTTTCAACTTTGATTCCGATTCGGCATTTTGTGTACGAGTTGCAAACTGGAAGTGACGTGTACACGATATTGTACAAAACCAAACCGGGAAATCGAAAGATCTTCGGGTTGTTCGGCAAAAGTCTGGTGAAAAGCGTTGCCCGCCGTGTCACAAGAGAAAAATAATAACTATAATAAAAAAAAATGAGTTTAAAACGACAAAATCAGGAGAGTTAGAAACTATAAGCAAGTAAATAAATTGCAATCTCATTATTTTAACATTTTATAACAGCTTTTTGAGCAGAGGAAATTTGGGTCAGGAAATTCGGGAGCACATTACTCCAAAACCACACACTAACATTATAATTTTTTATTAGCAATTTGTAAAGCAAGCAAATCACTATAAATATAGCATAAGATTTCAAACTTTTAATTATTCTTTCATTATTAAAAAATACGTTGTACATATAAATGAACCCATTTTCCCAATAAATTGTCATGATATAAATGAATCAAAATTAATTTGTCTTTTTGGCTTTTTTCTTGCACTATTTTGTTTTGAAATTAAAATTTCAATATTGTGGATGACATCTTTTTCAAAAAAAAAAATTTTTATGTTGTTTTTATTGTTGTTCTCAATTTTTTAAAAATTGGTTATAAAAATATCACTTTATCATACAGAGTTACCCCCCTTATTTTAGTGCGTCATAATTTTAGATTTACTCACTAGAACCTTTTCTTATAATATTTTATGAAATATATAAAGGTACTTCTTTCATTTTATGTGGATGTTTTAGAGTTTTAATTACTCTGAAATTAGGACTTGTCAGTACCATACTCCCTTAATGGATTGTTTGAGGAGTTAGCTCAACATTAAGCTATAGAATGGACAACACAAACAAAAGGTTTACGTCACAATCATGTTTTAAATATATATAAAGATATACATATATATATATATATATATATATATATATATATATATATATATATATATATATATATATATATATATCTTATGTAGATTACAGGGTTTGAATGCTTATTCCAGTCTGGTTGACCCCATCTTCGCTAGCCAAGGGTTTCTGATACGCTACTCTCCTCATAAGCCCTTGGCATACGGTGTTAAAAAAAGTTGGGATTTTTTTCTCAAGTTGTGATTGGAGTTGATCGACATCGTTCGACCAATCAGCAATTGTTTTTCGTAAATGACGATATTTGCGTTCGGGATATACCTTGACTCTTTAATATCGGGAATGAAAAACGCAAGTAAACAACGATCCGTAAGATAACATGCCATTCTAAGAATAGCTATATGGTGTCATCCAATATCTTAAGCTACGTGCAAAATATATGATTAAGAATCTATACTGAAGATGTAGATTTGCATTTTAACATGTTTAAATACCGAATTAACATAACTCAATACCTTCTTGTTAATAATTCTTTAAAAACATTATTTTTTTAAACACACTTTTTATTTCTGTCGATGACGCAATCTGTGCGTACCTGGTAAGAATCGTGATCACGTGACGAAAACAATCCCGTCTTTTTGTCAGCACCGTATGCCAAGGGTTTATGAGGAGAGTAGCGTATCAGAAACCCTCGGCTAGCGAAGATGGGTTGACACCCCCCCCTTTTTTTCTTATGTACATCATGTTACAATATTTTGCCTAAGATGTGTAATACTCTATATTTGAGTCCCCTTTTCCTGACCCCCATTTTGTTAACTGTGTTTTACTTCTTTCGTCATTTACTTTAATAAACGACATATTTCACTTCTACAAGATGATTTGTTTTTGCCTGCTTTTAACAAAAACCAAGCTCAGTCGTTTGGCAGGAGAACTAAGGAACACACACACACACACACACACACACACACACATATATATATATATATATATATATATATATATATATATATATATATATATATATATATATAATTACTTTTTTAGAATTTGTTTCCATATTTATTTTTTTTTAATTTAATACCGATACCGCTTCCAGATTCATTTTCCCCCATCCGCACTTGTTTAGGTCTTATTTATACTAAAATATAGTTCACTTAGTTTCCATATAGTTCATTAAACTCCAGATATTTCTAAAGAAATTTACTTGAATATTTAAGATGGTACATGTACCTTAATAACATTAAGAAAAATTAAAACAAGAAGGCTGTGAGCGAATGCTCACTAGTAATACCCCCGCTGTGATGTGAATATACTCTCATGTTGACATCGAATTCATACAAAAATTAATCCCACCATTTGGCATGCCTAAACAAAGATTGTGCTAAAATTTCAAGCATCTGCGCTGAGCAGTTGCTGAGAAAACTGTGACAGAAATTTGGTACGGAGAGACGCATGGACAAACAGGAAGTTGACATTGGATTCGAACAATAATAAATACCATTATATGGCATGCCTAAACAAAGATTGTGCTTAGATTTCGAGCATCTGCGCTGAGTAATTGCTAATAAAACTGCGACGGAAATTTGGTACAGACAGACGCACACATAACAGGAAGTTGATATTGAATTCAAACAAAAATGAAT
The DNA here is from genome assembly GCF_033153115.1 of Saccostrea echinata. Classification (NCBI taxonomy): domain Eukaryota; kingdom Metazoa; phylum Mollusca; class Bivalvia; order Ostreida; family Ostreidae; genus Saccostrea; species Saccostrea echinata. The sequence goes on along the minus strand of NW_026889755.1, from coordinate 2,881,537 downwards.
CCTACCATTTGGCATGCCTTAACAAGAGTTTGTTAAAATTTCAAGCATCTGTGATGATTAGTTACTGAGAAAACTACGACGAAAATTTGTTACGGTTAGACGAAGCACGGATAAGCAGGAAGTTAACATCGGATTCAAACAAAACAAAAATGAATGCCACCATATGGCATGCTTAAACAAAGATTGTGCTAAAATTTCGAGCATCTGCGCTGAGTAGTTGCTGAGAATACTGTGACGAAAATTTGGTACGGACAGACACACGAACACACAGACAGACAGATACACAAGGGTAAAACAGTCTACCCCCCTCTCCCTCGGAGCGGGGGTATAAATATTCACAGGTTCAGAAAAAAATATGACCAAATTAAAGCATTAATTCAAGATGTAGGTGTATGAGGATTGGTTTTATGTTGTTTACGTCCCATTGAGAATTTTTCACTCATATAGAGACGTCACCATATACCGGTGAAGGGCTTCAAATTTTGACCGTTACTCGGCACTCAGGGCCAATGAGCAGCGATGGATCTTTATCTTGCCAACGCCTGCCGTGACACGGGACCTCGGTTTTTAAGGTCTCATCGGAAGGACCCACAACTTTCACTTCAAAGTATGGAGCGCATGGCGATCGAAGGAACAGTTGCTTCCTATTTTTTAGCGAGCGCTCTACCGGCTGAGCTACCGTGAACGGTAGGAGTATGAGGAAGATCATTGAAAAAGTCAGTATTTTTTTTTAACTCGACATTCAGAATAAAATACCTTTGCCAATCATGTTATGTACATGTACTTATTCCCTATCATACATGTAACAGCTTTACGTATAAATATATCACACAAGATCTGTTAAGTACTCTACGGAAGAAAGTAATGATACCCCTCACCCCTTTTAAAAAAAGTATGGAAGTGGTTATTTGAACCGCTAAATTTACTGACAATTTTGATATATAACTTCTTCAGACATCACTAATACTATTTTCTAAACTCAATTGAAACGTAAAAATTAAGACTATGACAAATATGTTTTATATTTATTAAAACTACACCAAAAATGTTCTGCACAAATACAAAGAAACAATAATTATTTACGGTATGTATTTATCAATGTTTTCTTTATAGGGAAAACCAGTCTAAGGTTTAAATGATTTAAAATGCTTGATCAAAAGTTGAAAACTAGTTGTGTATTTTTTTTTTACGTGTTAAGTCTTCGTTTGAACACTGTTTAAAGATCCTTCTCTATTGATCATGAGATATACCTCTTAAAACCAATTACCTGTTCATTCAAATCTGGATAATGTTGTGGTAAAATACATGTAATTGTAATCGTGTTTTGTGCGGTTGCGTGCAATGGTGTCTCAACTCTAAAGTTTAATCATGAAAGGTCACCTTTAGAAAAATGTTTGCACTCTCCCGACCAATTGGCCCGATTCTCGGTTTTTTAACACCAGGGAACGATTTATTTTCTTTTTCTTTCTTAATTTTTATCATCTCGATGTCAAAACGTTCAACAAAAAAATCCCATCCACATACGTTCAATACCGACCCGATTTTTTTTATCCCGATTCGGGAGAGGGTAAACAGATTTTACAGATGACCTAACTTATAAAATTACTTGTAAGCCTTGCTGGGCCAAAATATTATCCATCTGATTCCACAACTTTATCCTACCAGCCTGTCAGAAGAACTGTGTCGCGATATCATTATATGCCATTCGGTCAGTATGGCATTGTCAAACTTTCAAATTCATGTCATACACTCTGGTCATCGGGATGAATTTATTGAAATACATGTAAGCGCTATCTTATCACCTGCATATTCAGTTGATTAGATATATAAGAACATGCTGTACGAAAGAACGATTTCCCAGGTAAGCCATTGTCAAACAATTTGTTGAAACAATGATATCAACAGCCTCCTTTAAAGTAATCACTTCACGAAATTCTATGTTTGAAACAATGACCTTGTCAGCAGATACATTATACCATTTAGTCGATTCCTGTCTTAGGCTTTTAAAACTAACTTTCAGTCATAATTTACACACTAATTTCATGGCCGTAAGAACCGGGGGGGGGGGGTGCCCCCAATAATTTTGCTGATATATAAAGATTACTATAGTATACTTAGATACTATATGCTTGTGCCCCCTCAATAAAAACGCCTGATGACCTCTTTTTTGTTTTGTTTGTCGGGAAATTTTTAGTAGTGCCCCCTCAACTAAAAATGTATGGCTGTACCCCCCCCCCCCCCCAAACTGAAATTGCTTCCTACGGGCCTGAATTTGTCAATATTTTTTTCCCTTTGTCCGGTCATAACAAGGAACACATTGCGAGTGTAACTGACAGGAGATGCTTAATCCCTCATGACACCTGACTCCACCTCTGATGTTTAAGAGATCCATGTTTGCTAAGCTCTTGGTTTGTATTGTTTCATTGGACTTTTGAGGTTGATTACTGTTCATTATCTTCATATTTTATTGTCCCTCGTGCTATTATTGCATATATTGTAAATTGGTGTTTTATTTTAATGAAAAAAAGTATACAGAGCTCATCATCGTAATTGTATTTTTTTTAATACTGCAATTTTCTGTGATCAGATTATATGTATAAGACAGTGTTATTCTTACTTTTCAGCTCACCTGAGCCGAAGGCTCAAGTGAGCGTTTCTTATCACATTTTGTCCGGCGTCCGTCTGTCTGTAAACTTATTACATTTTCGATTTCCTCTCAAGAACCACTGGGCTAATTTCAACCAAACTTGCGAAAAAGTATCCTTGGGTGAAGGGGATTCAAGTTTATTCAAATGAAGGGGCACACCCTCTTCAACAGGGAGATAATTACAAATTAGTGATAAATTAATTGCATCTTTTAAAAATCTTCTCAATAACCACTCGGCCAGGAAAGATGAAACTCATGTGGAATCATCCTTAGGTAGTGTAAAGCTAAGTTTGTTCAAATCATGATCCCCGGGGGTAGGATGGAGCCAAAATGAACGATCAAATTTTTACACAGGAATATATACATGTAGGAAAAATCTTTTAAAAGAATTTCTCAAGAAAAACAGTATCTTCATTAGTCATATTTATATGGAAGCATCCTCAGGTAGCCTAAATTCAAGTTTGTTCAAATTGTGACCCCCGGGGGTAAGGTGGGGCAACAATGGAAGAGCAAATTCTTACATTTAGGGGTTATTTCCCCAAGAGCGTTATGAGAGACACCAATACATTTTAAACGTGTACAATTTAAGGGAACTCTTCTCGATGCTAAAGAGATTAATTGCCAAAACAATAGTTAAGGGAATATCAAATATTAGAATTAATTGCGCTTTGAGTGATCCCTGCTTTATCTCGGATGATGAAATATATTATTTACATGAAATATGCTATTACAGGTTATGACACTTGTGTCACAATCAGGAAGTCCAAGGTTCGATTCTTGTTCCCGGTGCTGCGTCAAACCTGCTTTAAGATATTTAACATATGTAGTAGTGTTCTTTCCCCAAGCAATCGGCATTTGAAGTAAAAGTCATTTTCTTTTTAGATATGACTAGAAAAACATAGATTTCGTGTCACGGTAGGCGTTGATGCGTTAAAGACCTTCTCAAAGATCAATGGCTTCGAGTATTAAATGAAGTTCTAAATGTTAAGCCATGCACCGGTTTTCGGTGACATCTCAAGGGGCATGCTTAAAATACTCTTATAAGAGGTAAAGAAATAATCTATCAATGGAATATAATAGACTTGCATAATTGCAACCTTGGATTTTTGTTCATTATTTGTTTTTCTTGCATCAGATATGGGTCTTCTTTATTAGCGAAAAACTGACTATAACAAATTCGAAGCAGAGAATCAATAACAACTGTGTATAATTATTTTAAAAGACAATTTTGACTTGTTTAATCATGAATTATAGATTTTTTCGGAGCATTCATTAAGTTCCTGGTATTTAAAAAAAAAACAGTATCCCAAACAAACACATACCTGAGCACTGCCGTTGGATCTTTCGGATCTAGAATTTAGATATGCATTGAAAAATGGAGGAATTCAAAGAGGTAAGTGAACGTGTTTGTATAGAAATGCGTCCATTGTTAGGACAGGAAGTATCAAATCAGGGGTAAATGTTAATAATTAATTGACAAATAATGCTTATTGCAAAGTAATGTCTTTAATTGACACATTTACATGCAAGACTTAAAACAGAATGTTTAATTCAATCCTATAATGTTCAAAAGAAATCAATGGTCAAGAAATCAAAAAAAAAAAAAAAAAAAAAAAAAAAAAAAAAAAAAAAATCAGCATACTTTACCGTTTTTAGGAAAAGATTAAGTAGATTTTTCGAGTTTTTTCATTCCTCACCAAGTTTTTTTAGTGTTATATTTTAGGGGGGAAATTTTTGAAAATCAAGAAACGTTGATAACTCCATATTTAACGACTTGGATATTTTAGTAAGAGACCCTTTGCGCCTAGCGGTCACCCAGAATCTCAAAAACTTTTCAGGCCATGCCGATTTTAAACCAAAATTTTGGCAAAATTTTAAAACTTGATATTGTAAAATGTTGGCGTTAATAAGTCAAAACGAAAGTGTTTTATGGATAGACATCATTCGAGTATATAGAACAAGTGAGAGAAGACCAAATTTTCAATCTTTCTCAGACGTTCTTCTCATGGGTCTAAAACTAATTGCAATTTCGATGGATGCTGGGCCTTTGCGAGTCATCAAGATATACATTCTGACATGAATACAAATAAACAGACAAGTAGCAGATATATATATATATATATATATATGTATGTATGTAGTGAAATTCCTTTGATCGAGTTAATAATTAAATAATCAGGGTTAAATTTAGTCTTAGCGATCAGAAGTTATCTCCTATGTCCAGGCATTGTTTCAAACGTTTAGAAGAACAAGATCTGACTCAGCAGATCTTGATAAAGTATATAAGCGGGCTCATTCAAGTCTCGGTATTCAGTTATTGAGAAGCCGTAGAAGAAGAAGGACGTGTTACGGACAAGGTAAGGTATTTGTGTTAGCTCATTTGCGGTGTCTCAAACTGCTGCAGACGGACCATTTGAGCTACATGAATCCTTACAGGTTACTAAATCAGAGTAAATTACTATATTATAAACGGGTGTTTGAATCCCGGTGTTCGAAACTGTAGGTCTGGGAGCTAGTGCTCAAACATAGTGTCAGACCAGGGGATTAGTACGTAGACTAGGAGATAACAAGTTAAGGAAAATTATAATAAAATAGAGAATCAGTTTAAATCATAGTGTTGTTGATTATTATTGATTGTGTTTGTTATTATATTGAATCCAATCAGCTGAATACGTCAAGTAACGTAAAGGAAAAATTCTTTATCTATACTTCATCCGTGGTCGAACCCACAAAATACATTACAAATTTTTGGTGGCAGCGGTGGGATAAACCCACTTGTGATTTTTATATTAAGAACAATTATTTGTTAAAGAACTTTGTCTCAGAAACATTAGTTTTAGGTCTTAAACCATGGATGACGTTGACAAAGAGATAAGTTATCTTGAAGAGAAAATTAAAGAGTTCTCAAATGAGAGTATGCGTTTGAGAGAAAAAGAGAGACAGAAAGCCTCAACACCAATAACAAATAGAGATTCTGGCATTGGTGCCTCGGAACAAGTGAGTTCTGAACCAAGACAAGAGTTTGGAGGAGCTAAACCTAAAGTAAAGCTTGAGGCCGAGGCTGAAACTGATTTTGACTACATCAGTGATAGAACACGTAGACCAGCTTCAGATCATGCGCTATATTTTGAAACACCTAGAAATGTTCCAAGCAATGTTACAACACGCAGGTTTAGAGACAATAGATTTGAAGCACATGATGTTCGGGACCGCGTGGGAAAAGACCAAAAGTCCAGTAAGCTGAAACCCGCAACTTATGATGGATCGTCGTCGTGGTTAGACTCTAAGTCGCATTTCAATGCATGCGCTTGCTTGAACCACTGGTCTGAAGAAGAGAAGGGGATGTATCTGGCCGTGTCCTTAAGAGGTCTAGCCCAAGGTGTGCTTGGAAACTTACCAGAATATCTGCAAATGGATTTTAAAGAGTTGTCCAAGTCCCTGGAAGAACGTTTTTCTCCAGCTAATCAGACGGAACTGTATAGGGCGCAACTTAGGGAGAGACGACAAAAAGAGTCAGAAACAATACCACAGCTAGGCCAAGATATAAGACGACTCACTCGCCTGGCATATCCAACAACTCCAGGAGATGTGTGTGAAACATTGGCGAAGGAGTATTTTATCGACGCTCTTGTAAGTTTTGATATGCGTTTGAGAATTAAACAGTCACGACCCCTGAATCTAAATGATGCCATTCGACAGGCGGTTGAGCTCAATGCATTCGTTGGGGCAGAACGGAGAAGAAATGAAGACAGTGGTTTTGTTCGAGAAGCAGGAGGCGATGATACTCGTCATGAGACTAACAGAGGTAGTCTAGAAGACTCTATAAAGTCTATCAAGGAAATGCTGTTGAACCTACAGACAGATGTGAATAAGATGAAAACTGAGCAACAGAGGTCTCGTACTAACCAAACTTACAACACGTCTTGGAGGTTTGACGAGAAGAAGCAGACAACAGGTACTTCCAAAAAGTGTTTCAAGTGCGGTAAGCCTGGACACTTCAAGAAGGATTGTAGATCCAAAAGTCCAAATAAAAGTGAGATTTATGCTAAGCCACTACCATTTAACTCTGTTGGCGAAAGAAAAGCTGTCAAAAATACAGAGACCGGCAAAGAGAAGTCTGGACAATTCAAAATGGCAACCGAAAATGAAGGAAAGTCAGAAGAGAAACTTAAGGGTTCCATTGGAATCCACAAAAAGTCTAATGAACCAGGCATGTACATTCGTGGAACCATCAATCATGTGTCTGCCATGATATTAGTTGACACTGGTGCCACAGTAACACTTATTTCACGAAAGGTGTTCGATGCAATCTGCTTGAAGCATGACGTGAAACTGAATGAGACGAGTCAGAAGATTTTATCAGCTTCAGGCACTCCCCTTAATGTACATGGGAAAGCCGTTGTGAGACTTAAATTCGGCAAGAAAGTCATATTTCAAACAGTAGTAGTGGCCGACATGACTATTGATGCTGTTTTAGGCTTAGACTGCTTGAAAGCCAATAGAGGTGTTATAGATTTATGCAATAAAAGTCTGAAACTTGGGGGCGAGTTCCACTCTTTAGAGTTTGAAGGAAAAATTGGATGCTTTAGGATAGTAGCCTCAGGAACAATGACATTGCCATCGAAAACAGAAGTGGTGACAATAGGAAAAGTAATTGTGCCAGACAGTGAGGAGTTTAATTTAGACGTTGGGGTAGTTGAATCATCAACAACTTTTCTTAATTCTGACAGAGGACTGGTCGGACGAACTTTGGTAAAAGGAGGTTCAAACGTCCCAGTAAGGCTGTTTAACCCATCAGAAAGTAATGTTATAATACATTCAGGAACGACGGTTGGAGAGCTTTCGCCTATAGAGGATGTAATTGAGGGCGAATTAGGAGAATCGGAATCCTCTGATAATTTGTCTGAACATCTAAAATCATTATTCACCAAGACAAGCTCAAACCTGAGTAAGAAACAAGAAAAAGTTGTAAAGTCATTGTTGATAAAGTATGCCCATTTATTTACCAAGTCTGACAAAGATGTAGGAAGGACAGGTCTGACAAAACATACTATTAATACAGGTGACAATAGACCTATCAAAGAAGTGCCAAGAAGACTGCCTGAGCACATGAATGCTGAAGTAGACAAACATGTACAAGATATGTTGGAAAATAATGTCATAGAGCCTTCCAACAGTCCTTGGGCCTCTAGGGTTGTTTTAGTCAAGAAGAAGGATGGTTCCACTAGGTTCTGTGTGGACTACCGACGACTAAACGCTCTCACAGAAAAAGATGCTTATCCAATACCACGCATCGATGAAACCCTAGACCAACTTGCAGGGTGCAAATGGTTTTCAACTCTCGACCTACACTCTGGGTATTGGCAGATTGAAATGGACCCGAAGGATAAGCCCAAAACAGCGTTCGTAACTCGTAATGGCCTATATCATTTTAACGTGATGCCATTTGGGTTATGTAACGCTCCTGCCACGTTTGAGAGGTTGATGGAGACCACACTAAGAGGTTTGCAGTGGGACATATGTATAGTTTACCTTGACGATATAATAGTATATGCTAAGACTTTTGAAGAAATGAACAGGAATTTGTCAAAGGTGTTTGAGAAGCTCGCAGCTGCAGGTCTAAAGCTCAAGGCTAAGAAATGCACATTGTTTGCGCGAAAGGTTGAATACCTCGGACATGTAGTGTCTGAGCAAGGAATATCAACTGACCCGAAAAAGACAGAAGTCATTCGGAAATGGCCTCGTCCGAACAATGTGACTGAATTGAGATCTTTTCTTGGATTCTGTAGTTACTACAGGAAGTTTGTGCCAAATTTTGCTGTATTAGCTAAACCTCTCCATGTGCTGACACAGAAAGGCAAAGGATTTTTATGGTCTGAGGAATGTCAGGAAGCGTTTGAGATATTGCGTGAAAAACTAATAAAAGCACCCATGCTTTCACATCCTGATTTTTCCAAACCATTTATACTTGATACAGATGCCAGTGATGTGGCTGTCGGAGCTATTTTGTCCCAAGTACAGGACGGAGAAGAGAGGGTTATAAGCTATGCAAGTCGATGCTTGACAAAGGCTGAACGTAAATATTGTGTGACACGTAAAGAGCTCTTGGCCATAGTGAACTTTGTCAAGTACTTCAGACATTATCTGTACGGGAAGCCCTTTCTTGTCAGAACAGATCATAGCTCATTAAGATGGCTTTTGAACAAGAAAGAAGCAGAAGGTCAGCTAGCAAGGTGGATAGAAACGCTATCTACATATGAGATTGAAGTACAACATAGGCCAGGAAGATTACATAAAAACGCCGATGCACTAAGTAGAATACCATGTAAACAGTGTGGTAACGATTCTTGTTCAAGCAAGATGGCAAAAACCAAAACTGGAGCCCAACTTCGATCTGTGTTTGAGGAAAAAGACACTAGTAGTATGACCTTGTTGGAAATACAAGAACAGGACAAGGATATCTCTATTGTCAAGGCCTGGCTTGAGAACAACAAAAGACCTGTGTTTGAAGACATAAGAAGTAAAGGTTACTTTCTTCGATCACTTTGGAGCCAGTGGCACAGACTAACTCTAATTAACGGTATACTTTGTAGGCGCTGGACGGTGTTGGAAACAAATGAAGATATGCTACAACAAGTTATACCTCTATTTGAGAGGCGTAATATTCTAAGACATTGCCATGATGATAGAACGTCTGGACACCTAGGAGTTCACAAAACGTTAGCTCGAGTTCGCCAAAGATATTATTGGCCGGGCTTGCAACAAGATGTAAGGCAATATGTTACAGGCTGTGATGCTTGTACAATGCGGAAAAATCCTAACAAGAAAAAGGTGTCACCGATGGAAATTGTACCCTCTGGCATGCCTATGGACCGCATAGCAACTGATATTCTTGGTGAGTTGCCCATGACAGAGAATGGGAACAGATATATTTTGGTAATTTCTGATTACTTCTCAAAATGGACAGAGGCGTTCCCAATGCCTAACATGGAGGCTAAAACTGTAGCAAAATTGATCGTAGAAGAAGTAATTACAAGATTCGGGACACCCAGAATAATTCATTCGGATCAGGGTAGACAATACGAAAGTGAGCTCTTTACAGAGATGTGTAGGCTTCTGAACATTCAAAAGACAAGAACCACTCCCTACCATCCACAGTCTGATGGGATGGTAGAGAGGTTCAATCGAACCCTGACCGCCATGCTAAGTGCATACGTGCAAGAAAATCAAAGAGATTGGGACACGCATATTCCCTATGTCATGATGGCATACCGATCTGCCGAACGTAAGTCCACGGGGTTCACACCCAACATGCTTATGCTCGGTAGGGAAACATCACTTCCAGTAGACTTGATGTATGAGATGCCTGAGACTATGAAAGAGGAAAGTCCTAACCATTGGGCTTGGACTCTTCGAGAGAAATTAGAAAGAGCACACAGTTTCGTGCGGGAGAATTTAGAAACTGCGATGAACAGACAGAAAAGGTACCATGATATGAAATTGTCATGGGAGAAGTTTAAGCCTGGAGATAAAGTTTTTGTATTCTTTCCTCAGAAAAAGATTGGCTGTTCTCCAAAACTTACTTCGTTTTGGCGCGGACCATATGAAGTGCTGGAGCAAAGGTCTGATGTGCTATATGCAGTTTCATGTGGCAGAAAAGGAGAAAAACAAATAATCCACTGCGACAGAATGCGGAAAAAGAGGTCTCAAACTCTTAGCTTTGAAGATGCAATAATTGAAGATGAGTCTGAATCAAATGATATAGAATCAGAAGAAACAAATCTAGTTGAACATCATGAAATAGATGTTGTGGAAGAGTTAAATCAAGATGCTAGACAAAAACGCATTAGAAAACAACCAAAATGGTTGCAAGATTATGAGACAGATCTTAGTTAAAATATAAGTTTATTTGAAAATGTATATTCTTAATGAAAATAAGCCAAGATGTTTTTTTATTTTGTAGAAAATGCCGAATACCAAGTTCACGAAAGCCAAGTCAAGCAAGTGTCCCTTGTGTGCTGGTGAAGTTCTGGATAATAGATGGCGGGAACATCTGGTGAGATGCAATGGAGGAAAGTTTCCATGTAAGACCTGTGGCAGAACTCTTTAAGAAGAGCTCTTACCTACAACGTCATGAGAGAAAGTTTCATAATACAGATGAAGTTCCGCTTGAGAAGGAAAGTGAAGCAGACAAAGAGTGGTTAGAACAAGATCCTGGCGATTTGATCGGAGAGATCTCCAATGATAGCTCCGACGATAGTAGTAGCGACAGTGGTGAAGAGGAAGAAAAGGGACAGGAAATCTCATCAGGAGAAAGTGGACAGAATCCTGTATCACAGGTTGACCAGACAAACAAGAAAAGTGGGGAAGAAAACAATAGCAGTGTTTTGGAGGAAGGTAGAACAGTAAGGAAAGCCACAGCCCCATTACCTGTATTCGCTCCGAAGAGAAAGACATCTGACCACATGCCTGAAAAGGGCATGTCATTGGACCGATTCAGGTTTAAGTCATACCTCTCAAAAAGCACACAAACTGACTTTGAAGAAAAGTCACGAAACCTTGTGAAGAAAAGGAAGTTTCACAAGACAACATCTAGCTACGTGAAGGATGACAAGAAAGTCGAGGAGATCATCGAAGAAGAGGAGTTCTTTTATGAGTGATCGACGACTTAGGCGAAAAAAAAAAGTAAGAAAGTGGCAAATAGCACTTTTTAGAAAACTTATAAACATAATGAGAATACATGTATATAAAAGTTTTGGTGCGTTTATTATGACTGTAACCTGTTATCTGTGTAACCAAATAATTAAATAAAGAAAAAAAAAAGTTTATGATTAGAAATCTTATTTATCTATATGCGGGACGCATATGTTTCGGAGGCATGGGTAATTGTAGTGAAATTCCTTTGATCGAGTTAATAATTATATAATCAGGGTTAAATTTAGTCTTAGCGATCAGAAGTTATCTCCTATGTCCAGGCATTGTTTCAAACGTTTAGAAGAACAAGATCTGACTCAGCAGATCTTGATAAAGTATATAAGCGGGCTCATTCAAGTCTCGGTATTCAGTTATTGAGAAGCCGTAGAAGAAGAAGGACGTGTTATGGACAAGGTAAGGTATTTGTGTTAGCTCATTTGCGGTGTCTCAAACTGCTGCAGACGGACCATTTGAGCTACATGAATCCTTACAGGTTACTAAATCAGAGTAAATTACTATATTATAAACGGGTGTTTGAATCCCGGTGTTCGAAACTATAGGTCTGGGAGCTAGTGCTCAAACATAGTGTCAGACCAGGGGATTAGTACGTAGACTAGGAGATAACAAGTTAAGGAAAATTATAATAAAATAGAGAATCAGTTTAAATCATAGTGTTGTTGATTATTATTGATTGTGTTTGTTATTATATTGAATCCAATCAGCTGAATACGTCAAGTAACGTAAAGGAAAAATTCTTTATCTATACTTCATCCGTGGTCGAACCCACAAAATACATTATATATATATATATATATATATATATATATATATATATATATATATATATATATATATATATATATATAAGCACAAAGAAATTCACTTTTATAAGGATACCCACTTCCGCGCCAACCAGGAGTTGAACACTCGACCTACGGAATCCGTCTCCTAGAAGTACAGGAACAGCGCGCTAGACCGCTTGGCCATCTAGGCAAGTCAGAAAAAAACTAGCTTTCGAGGCCGATGGAATTCTCGCAGCGTTGTCCTTCACTTATGACTACACGGTCATTGAGAATGGAAGTAAGATACAGTTATTTGGACATTAGTTTTATTAGAGGATCGTTACCGATACACATTGTTATGAATTAATTTTATTTATAGAGCACATTTAACAACTACTCTTAGTATAACTGCCCTAATTAAAGAAATATTATTATAGAAAGCACAAAGAAATTCACTTTTATAAGGATACCCACTTCCGCCCCAACCCGGGGTTGAACACTCGACCTACGGAATCTGTCTCCTAGCAGTACAGGAACAGCGCGCTAGACCGCTCGGCCATGTAGGCAAGTCAAAAAACTTGCTTTCGATGCCGAATTCTTGCGGCTTTGTCCTACAATATATATATATATATATATATATATATATATATATATATAGTTTTTCTATACCATTTTAACCCAATATTGTGACTTGTCACATTGGCCTCTTGGTCTTTGAAGAACAATTGTAATATCTTATTACTGTTATTATTTATTTATTATTCATGAGTTTACCTGATCGTTAAACTATCAAGTCACTTTTTGTATTATACAATAAATTTTTTAATGCATAATTTATTATTCTATTAACTTTCAAATACATGATTTACAGTGATTAATTATTAAAAAAAAATGGCAAAGGGGAATTACTTACCTCAGTAAAATACAATTTAATAAATCTCTTTCCAGGACCAGAACACTTGATTAAATGGTCCTGAAATCTGGCAAATATATCCTTGATCATTAAAACTCACAAATTTGAAAGGGGTATCCTCATCATCATAACTATGCGCTTAGTTGAGGAACACATTTTCATAATGTACATGTAACTAATATTCCCCGAGAAACATCCAAACCCCTGACCCTTTGAACAACAGTTTGACTGCCTTATGTCTAGGAGTAAAAAAGAGTTTTTTTACGATTGAATTTATTTTGGCGGTTTTAGCCCCACCCTTCAGGGGGGGGGGGGGGGGCAGGGACTACGAAATTCACAATTTTTGTTCCCCTTCACCCAAATATGCAATAATCCAAAATTCGGTGAAATTGGTTTAGCGATTCAACAGAAGAAGTTGAAAATCTTCAAATGTTAATGCACGACGTTGGACAAAAACGGGTAGCAATATGTCACCTGACTCCGGTGACCTAAAAAGTAATAACAGAGATATCGCTTTTTCTGGTATTCATGTAAGGAATATTTTAAAATGAGTATGGTAGAGTGTATTGGTTTCAATTTAAATCTTGCGTTAAATTGATTCTCTTAAGAAATTGTTTTCCTTTCCCGATCTCGGAGCCAAGAAAGAAAACTAATTTTTTTTGGTTAAATTGACATGCATAGAATGTTACAAGAAAATTATTAATATTTGAAAAGTATGAAAAGGCGTGGATAGACTTTAAGGAAATAAACTACCTGCTTCAACTCCTCATTTACATGTAGATATATTGACGACGTAATGTCAATTAACAATGGTTATTTCCATTCTTACGTCGAAACGATATATCCCAGTGAGCTTGAAAAAAAAAGATAACACAGAGTTTGACACATCTATTTCATATTTGGATATTTTACTAGAAAAATACGTAAATGGTAATCTAACAATTAAGCTTTATGATAAACGTGATGACTTTAACTTTTCAATCGTGAACTTCCCTTACGTATACAGCAATATACCTTCATCACCTGCATACGGGGTTTATATCTCTCAGTTGATTCCATACGCAAGAGCATGCTCTACGTATGAACGATTTCTAAAACGAAGTAAGTTATTGACCAACAAGTTGATGAAACAAAAATATCAGCAGTCTCGTTTAAAGTCGTCATTTCGTAAGTTCTATGGTCGATACAATGAACTTGTCATCGAATACAATTTACAATTAAGGTCAAGATCTAGTAAATGAGTTTAGATTGTCTTTTTGGTGCTAGTTCCATTATGACGTCATAATTGATTTAAACTTAATTTTTCCCGTACTTTACGGCTATTATAGAATTACGTAGGAAATGAAACATTTTCATGGAATTCAATTTGAAATCATGTCAAAATTAACCCCGATACCTATATTCAAATTAATATCATTTTAAAGAAGATGCCAAGAAGATATGAAAAACTGTTTTCTGAGAGACTGTAGGCAATATTGATACATTTTCTTTTTCTGAGAAGGAAAAAACTCAAATATTTATACCTGACTTCCTTCATTTTTCATTGAAAATAACAGTTTAAAGTATCATTTTTCGTTGAGTTTACCTAAACATTATGCCCCGATACACCTAATTTCGCCAAGCTCTATTTGTAAAGGATCATTGAAAGAACTTGTTTCTCAGATTTCAGAAATCTGAAGGCACCTTTCATTTAATAGATCTTGACCTTAAGTCAAATGCTGACTGATGTTTTCCATACTAATTGTTAGGGCATTATTTACACACTGAATTGTCGACGGATTTTTCCGTTATTTCCCGATCATAACAAGGAGCACACGGCGGGTGTGACCGGTCTGCATCGGATGCCCACTCCTCCATGGCACCTGATCCCACATCTGATGTTTTAGAGGTCCGCTGTGCTCCAAATTTGTATTGTTTAATGGACTTTTGAGCTTGAATACTATTCGTTATCCCCATATATTTCATTGCTTAGTAATATTCAAGTACTTCAATTGCTCCTAAGTTTTCAAAACATCTTTTTCTCCATACGTGATGGCCATTTGATTCACAGGCGTAAATCTCTCTTCAAAAAAGTCAAGAAATTTATCAGCATTCACGTCAAATCAATATACAATGGCTGGTATGTTCACAAACCCCAAACTTCTAGTTGTAAGTTTGCTCCTATTGCTAAATTCCTTTTTCATTTATAGGTGGAAACATTATGGAACCAACTTCTTCAGAAGTTTAATAACATCACTCCAAAGCTAGTTCTGTCAGTACTAGGAGACTCGGATACATTCGTCCCAAAAGCTTGGTCACAAACCATCTTTCAAACTGCCCTTATTGAAGCTGCTAAAAGTAGCGGTGGAGGTTTGTAAAAAATAGCGTGGAATAAACTTAACAGATAATACTTATAGCGAGTAAGAAAAAGCTGAATTAGGACCCTGAGATTAAATTATTTATGGATGCTGCAAAGGGATCTATGTTAATAAGGATGGCCTGGTATAAAAGCAGCATGACTGACTGTATCTCATTTATTGAACCCAATTTCCGAAAGATATATTATTGCTGATTAGGTAAAATGATCCAAGATAATACAGGGTTCAGATCTTAGACAAATCGATTAATTGTCTTCAGGTTCTGGTTTGTCAAGCTTTGGCAATGTTTGCATTTCTTTAGTCTAGCACTGTATGAAATGAATGCTTCATTGAAATAAAATGCCTATTTATGCCCCGAAATCAAGATTTGGGAGAATATAGTTTTTACCTTCTCCGTCCGTCTGTCTGTTTGTTCGCAAAAAAGTTTAACATTGCCCATAACTTTTAATTGGATGGAGCTATTGCTCTCATATTTCACATGTGTATTCCTTCTGACACGATCTTTATTTAGGTACCAACTTATTTGACCTTTTGATCTTGACCTTTGGACTGGACCCACTTAAAAAATTTTAACCTTGGTCATAACTTTAGAACAGTGATAAATAGGGCTTTCATATTTCACAAGTCCATTTTTCGAGATAAGACCTTCCTTTGATTACCAAAAAAATTAGACCCTCTGACCTTGACCGGGAGATTGAGAGAGGAGAGAAATACCTTTTCCATATCCCATCCTGTATCAGCCTGAGACATCACCAGCCGGAAGCCCAAAAGCTGATACTGGTCGAGGGCTGATACTGAATGTGGATAAATGACAGTTAACGTCCTCTTGCCAAAGTGTTCATTGTGATTATTCCAGAAACATGGATTTTCTACAGAGGAAGGAAGGCAGGAGTTTCTGCTGTTGTAAAAGAAGCTTATGATACATACTCAGCATTGGAATCAAGGCTACTGAGTCCTGAAGAAGACTTTGAAAAAACTCCGGAAACCCTCAGTGTAAAACTCATCAGGATAACTTATACGAAAGACCAAGGCAAACATCAAGATCAAGAAAAATATAAGGTCAGTTTTGATGAGTACATTTATTAAACATGAATGGTGTCTGCCAATCATTGAAATCTGAGTTGTGCCATTTTTTTTTTCTATTTTTTCAAACATGTAAAGTTTTGTCATTGAAAAAGTTTTCCTTGTCAAATTTGTTCTTTTCAGGAAAACGCCTTTAATTATGAATACGATGGACCAGAGGAGTCACTTCAAAAGTTCATGCTGAGTTTAGAAGTCTATATTATGCATCAAAAAGTATCAGTTATGTCCTCCCAGGATTTGAATCTAGGTATTAACATTTTTTTCATTTTTCTTTCATTTTTTTATATACGAAACACAGGATGAAACTGTTATTCAGTAAATTAAAGGTGACTAATTGGCAGAACTCTGTCACTCAGTCACCTTTCTATACATCTCAGTGACCGTACTGTTGACTGAATGGCGCAGGTTCATCCTGTGAAAGTTGATTTGAAAGATGCGAATCTAAATAAAATTTTGAATAATACATATGTGGTACAAGTATGACCTCTAAGAATAAGGCTAACATAATTATAATTATTTCATTAAAAAACCACTTCTCTTGTGAAACTGCTCTTCTAATAAAAGTTTAGAGCCATTATTATTTTACAAATACCCATAGCCACACCTAAAGGATGTATTAATTTTTTTTGAATACCTGTAACATTGTAGACAAGTATGTTTTTGTAGATTATTTAAGAATTAAGGTATCATTTAAACTTTTATGAGGATGTTGGCCTAAATACGGGTTAGTCTTGTGATCAAATCCAAGAAAGACCGATATAGTAGAATTTATCGTATACAAACTCATATTTACATTCCGATAAATGTTTAATTCTGATACATGTACCATAATACTTACATTTACATTTGAAACAAATATTTGTATAGCATGTCAAACGTTGCAATATTCGATCATTTCCATTTGTTTTGTGAAATATGGAGATAACAAACAGTATTTAAGCTGCTCAAAAGTTCATTCAAACAATACAATATGGGAGCAGAGCATACACGGACCCCCCCCCCCCCCCCAAAAAAAAAAAGAGGTGGGACCAGGTGCCATGGAGGATGGAACATCCCCTGCCGACCGGTCACACCCGCTGTGTGCTCCTTGTCATGATCGGTAAATAACGGAAAAATCCGTCGACAATTCAGTGTGTAAATAATGGCCTAACAATTAGTATGAAAAAACGTCAGTTAGCATACGACTTAATGATAGATTGTATTTGCTGACATGGTCATTGTATCAACCATAGAATTTACGAAATGATGACTTTAAACGAGACTGTTGATATTCTTGTTTCATCAAGTTATTTGTTAATAACTTACCTCGTTTCAGAAATTGTTCATATGTAGAGTATGCTCTTGCGTATTGAATCAACTGAGCGATATATATTGTAGAACTTTCCATTTGTACTGTATAAATTTTGTTTGTATTGCAAATTTTTTTCAGTTGTACATGCATTGTATAATTTTTCATTTATATTGTATAATTTTTATCTGGATTCTATAATTTTACATTTGGATTCTATAATTTCCCATTTGGATTCTATAATTTTCCATTTGAATTGTATAACTTTTATTTGCATTCTGTATTTTACACCTGTATTATAAAAAATCATTTGTATTCAGTGTATAATTTTTTTATTTGTATTCTATATTTTCCATTTGTATTGTATAATTTCTTTTTTGTATTGCATAATTTCTTTTTTGTATTGTATAATTTCTTTTTTGTATTGTATAATTTATTTGTGTTGTATAATTTCTTATTTGTGCGCGATAATTTTTCGTGTGTATTGTATCCGAGGATTGTTTATTTATTTCGTTACGAAGGATTTAATTGGTCAAGTTTCAGTCTGTAAAGTGTTCAAAACGAGCGAGATGTGCCAGATGCCCAACACAAACTTATTCTGGTACCATTCCCACAATTCCGGTCCGTACGCGCACTCTCTTCGAAGACAAACTGGGCTCCTCTATTTACGTGCATGCTAAGGGACGACCATTTGATTGTGGGGGGAGTTTGTCGAATCCGATTATTTATTTTTATATTCTCGCAAGAGAGAATATTTATTTCCAATATGAAGAAAGAAGAAAATCT
The DNA here is from genome assembly GCF_033153115.1 of Saccostrea echinata. Lineage (NCBI taxonomy): Eukaryota > Metazoa > Mollusca > Bivalvia > Ostreida > Ostreidae > Saccostrea > Saccostrea echinata. The sequence continues at coordinate 2,862,987 of NW_026889755.1, read as the reverse complement.
GTCCAAACCCGACAACTCAGATTCTTGCGGGTGGTGGTAAGTACCACCATTCAAGGTCAAATTACTTTTTTTTCTAATTTCTAAGGACATATTATTTATTTATTTTCCATCCGTCAGTGCTCCCTTTTAAGAATCAAATGACCGACCTCTAACATGCACGCAAATACATATAAGCCTAGTTTGCTTTAAGCACAAGGAACATCTCGCTTGTTTTCAACACAAACAGGCTTATCCTTGACCAATAAATCCTTCGTAACGAAACAAATAAACAATACTCGGAAACAATACAAATGAAAAAATTGTATATACAAATAAGAACTTTTACAATACAAATAAGAAATTATACAATGCAAATGGAAAATTAAAGAATTCAAATAAAAATTATAGAAAGCAAATAAAATTTATATAATACAAAAGAAAAATTATACAATACAAATAGAAAATGATAGAATACAAATGAAAAATTATACAATAAACAATACAAATAAAAATCATACAATATAAATGAAAAACTATACAATACAAAACGGTAATTATAGAATAGAAATACAAATTACACTATAGAAATGAAAAATTATACAATCCATAAAGAAAATTACAGAATACAAATAAAAATTTTACAACACAAATGGAAAATTATACAATGCAAATGGAAAATATCGAATATTGCAAGGACTGATATGCTATAATATTTGTGAAATATAATTTTAAACCAATTTTTCAAAGCTCAATGGTATAAATTGAATGTGTTTAACGCGCCTATCACTTATGACGTCCCCGTGAAATTAAACGTCTCTATATGGCTGAAAATTCTCGAACGGGAGGTGAAACAACATACACGCAATCAATAAATCCCTGTAAAATTAAGTTGATCGTTCATGATTAAGCAATGAATTTAATTTCATTTGACAAACTTTATCTTATACAGGGTTAAATACACCTAGTCCAAATAGTTTAATATAAAGAAAACATTTGCAAGTTTATACATGTATATGTAGGACTCTGAAGTGCGATGGAACTCCAAAGCGCGATGGTCACGCCAAAGTCCGATGGTCTGCGCCAAACCCCGATGGTTCACACGCCAAAGTCCGATGGCGCAAAAAAACAAACCTGTTTATGACGTAGTAGTACTTTTGCGCCAAATTGCGATGCCGCGCCATGCAAATGTCAAACGGTTTAAAATAAATTAAATGAATTTTAAGTATTTAAACGCCAAAGTAATATGGTTCACTAAAAAAAACGCAAAAATATGCTGTACCACTAGCCATATAACTTCTTAAGTGGTTGCGAGGCTAACCCTTACATGTACCTCTCGCATGGGTGCGAGGCTAACCCAAATCTCTCTGATGGGTGCGAGGCTAACCCTAATCTTTCGGATGGGTGCGATGCTAACCCTAATCTTTGGGATGGGTGTGAGGCTAACCCTAATCGGTCAAAACGTATGTAACATATCCTGGATGGGAGGGAAACTAACCCTAATCAGTCAAACCTCTTTTGTGATGCGAGACTAAAACTGTTCAATTGAATAGTGTACAAGGATTAACCCTAAATGTCTGGTTTGGGTGCAACCCATCCTATAATCAGTGTAATATTGTGCACAAGGACTAACCCTTATTAGTCAAGTGGTGTGCAAGGACTAATAACTCAGGTGAATGCAAACATTAAGTAAAATCAGTCAAGTTGTATTCAATGACTCATCCTAAATTATTGGTTTTGAATTACGGACTATGGCGTCGAGGATTGACGTCAGAATAATGTGACGTCATAAACGTTAATTGGTTCTCCGCACCATCGGACTTTGGCGTGTCAGACCATCGCACTTTAGCGCACGTGTATCATAGGAAACAAGCCATCGGACTTTAGCGTAACCATCGGACTTTGGCGTCCGTACCGACGTCAAACCATCGGGGTTTGGCGCAGACCATCGGACTTTTGAGAGACCAACGGACTTTGGAGTCCTACTACAAATATATACATCTACTAGATACATGTATATGCAATTAAGGGGAAGATGTCATATCTTTTATACCTTTCTCAATATATTTTATCACTAGAAAATAAGTCTTTTGATAAGATTTACGATATTGTTTAAAACTTCATGTTTTATACCTATACCATTTTGAATTTCTAAATGATAATTGCATATTGACATTTCTATTTCCGCGGAAATTGCGGCATTTTTGTCATAACTCTTGCGAGAAAAGTGATTGACTGGCAGGTTTTTCTATGTGCCAAACTTTAGGTAAAGTTATTGAACCGAATCATTTTTGTTACATGATTTTGTCAAATCAATTTTTTATAAATAAAAGAACCTTTGTATTTTTTCTAGAGTTACCAATACCGATAGTCAATATTTTGATTGAGGGTGACTTGAAAGCACTGGAGCAAATTGCAGCTTCTACAGCAAATGGAGTGCCAATTGTTGTCATTAAAGGATCCGGCAAAGCTGCAGATGCAATAGTGGATTATTTTGCAGAGTAAGATTAAAAAAAAATCATATAATAAAATACAATGTTCTTATAAGTACTATCTTGAACGCGAAATTGTTGCAATCTGTTCACTTTGCTGTAGGGATTTGATACAGAAGTACTTGGTGTGATTTTCTTTTCTCAACTTCAAAACCAACCTTATAGAATACAGGAGATAGTTTTATGTGGTTAGTATCAAAAGCAAGTCAACGGATCCGGACCTCTAAACACATCAGAGAAACTGGAAGAGTAAGCATTCTTTGTCGACCAGTCACATGCACACGGTTAAATCCGCCTTGTGATTCTTGTTATAATTAGGCGAAGGGATAATCCGTACAAATATCAAAGTGCAAATAATGGCTTTATAATTAGTAAGAAAATCTTAAATCACACATAAACCCCATTTGGAGGTGAAAAAGGGAATATTGCTACATAACAAAGGGAAATTGACAAAAGAAAAAAGTTAAATTCATCACGTTTATCATAATTGTTGGTTACCATTAACTCCTTTTTCTAGTAAAATATCCTTATAAGAAACAGATGTGTCATATATTATGGTGTCTTTTAATTACTTCCAGTTCACTGGGATATATCGAGTCGACATACATGTATGAAGGGAAGTTATAACTGCTAATTGATAAACGCCGTCAGTATATCTTAATGTCGAATTGAATGCTACAACAGGTTTTTTTTTTTCTCGTGTACGAGTTTTTTAAGAAATTATGCTTCATATGAATATAAAATACTGCTCAAAATAACTGTATGGCATAAAGTTTATATTGAGCTTTTGTTACAGTGCCTCCTTTCTTAATCACCAATAAATGTTTTACGTTTGAAGAGGATATACTGAAGGTTTTTCAAGGCATTGTCTATGTTTTTTAAACTCCTTGAAGAAATGGTATAGCTAAAAACTGTAAATAGGGATATCTATACTTCAAGTTTAAAGTCCTCAGGCCAAAAGGGTCTTGAGTTATGTTCCAGTCGTGTCTGACTTAACGTGACCTTGTAAACGATCTGAAAAAGAAGACAAGGTCAAAAAATGTTGTGCATTGTGTCTTATTGTTGTCTTTCTATGTTCCTAGTTTGAAATCCTAATACCAAAGGTTTCTCAAGCTATGTCCTGGACTATAAAGAAATATAAGAAATTATTTAAAATGATATGACTTAAATTAAAGCTATTTTAAACATTTCGAAAAGAAAAAGATGCATATTTTTTAAACTACAGGGGACGTGACAGCAACAAAGAAACTTTTACTATATCTACAAGTCATGATCTATCATCCCTCAAAGTCTCAAGACTTCATTCATCATTTATCGTTTATGAGAAGACCGCTTTCTAAATTTTATTTGAAAAAGGAAATTTGCCCTACAGGAAGGAAATTTGCCCTACAGGTATCTGGCAACAGGAATTCATGTCGGAAACATGACCAAAAAATGCTTCTAGTTCATTTTATATAGCATCATTGCTGAAAGTTTCATGAAAAACTTTCAAAGCATTCTCAGAAAGGAATAAAAGTAAGGAAGAGAAAGCGAAGAGTAACAAGAAGGTATTCCGTTAGAGACAAAAACCTTAATACAGTGTAACAATACTAATAAGAAAAACACTGACAAAAACAGTATGTCTCAATTTCAATGACAGTTTTCTTTGAAACCCCTAGGACACAAGAAAATTTCAATCAGAACCTCTAACTTCAAATCTTTTTATTAAAACTCAATTTTTATAACATATTTGTATTAAACAATGTATTTTATACAACATCAACATATTTGTATTAAACAATGTATTTTATACAACATCAAATTTGAAAACTGCTTACAACATCATAAAAAAAAACAAAATTAATGGGGGAGTATTTCTTGCGGAGGAAGAAGATTTAGAAGATAATTCTCCAAATATACACATTTGTTAAATTTTAATATCTTGGAACTTCAGCCCAAAATATTTGGTTTATATTCAAATATTTTTCCCGTTATTATGTGCTCAGAATATTAAATATAGGATTCAATTAATATTTTTTAACAAGTTTTACACATTCAATCAACAGACTTTGCCAAGAAATGAAGATTTATTGAAGAAGTCAAACTAAAATCTACACTATTTTTTGCCAGAAATCGCTCATTTTGACCAATATCTCAAAATTTACATCTATAACCCCAACTATTGCTTTCATTATTTTAAACAACACAATGCTTCCAAACGATAAGCACTAAAGTCATAAAAAAATTGGTTCAAGAAAATATATATTTTTTGCCCATTATGATTCTTAATACACCAAATATGATACTTTTTAGTGCAAAAAGGTCACACAATAATGCGCATGATTTGTTCAATGGTAAATATTGAAAATATTTTACGTAAAATAAGATTAAATGTATATATTGCCATGATTACATCTAGTAAAATATTATGAAAGTTAAAGCGATTGACCTAAGAGTTACAATTTAAGTGCAAAAAGATCAAGGAAATTGTATCGTTGCTCATGAAGTAAGATGCACACTCATCCTCAATTTTATTTGCGTTTTTGAGTCATGCTATATCAGTACTTATCCAATATAAACTTCTCAAAAATTTTGATATAACCTATGCCAGAAGTGACATACCTTAAGGCCTAGAAAGTGATTCATAAGATAAAACTAAAAGGTGACTGAATGGGAAAGTTTTGCCATTCAGCAAACTTTCTAGACTATGTACACTAAGAGCCAAGTAACAACTAAATTGTTTGACAAACGAAATTAATCTAGCTTTTCCACCGTAAACATTCCCTATTTATGAAGTAATTTTCTGCTATGACTTACATGTTGTGTTCATGTCTTCTAACTTATTTTTAACCGAGGCATGCTACTCAAAGATATGTTGATGTTACAGGGATTTCAACAACCTCATTTAAAATTAGCATTTCGTAAATTCTATGGCCGTTATAATGACCGTGGTAGCAAATATAAGCTTTATCATTGGGTCGTATTTTGGCTTACTTATATCTTATCAGGCCTTTGCTTTATGTATTTAAGGTTTTCCATCCCTAATAGGACCAAATTTTCTGTCCTTAAATGTCCATCATGTACATAATACTCTGATATTAATTTAAAATACTGTAGATTCCTTATTTTACGCGGGTACTTAATATCGCGAAATGGCCCTTAAACGTCAAATCGCGAGAACAATAATTCGCGAATGGATGGTTGATCAACTGATTTTACATGGATTTCAGCACAATAAAAATAAAAACGAGTAATTTTATTTCGCGAGAGTTGCTTCTCGCGTAATTACGCGATAATTAATTCCTCGCGAATATTTAGGAATCTACAGTAATTTACAGTAGCAAGGAATTTACCGAGAGAAAGTTTCAAAAATGTAATTAACTAAGCAGTAATTGATTAACAAAGATTGCATTGAAGTCTACGGGGATTACCGAGTTTTGAAAAATAAAAATTCAAATAAGAATATCAACAAATACTGTGGTTAAAAGATGCATTAAAACATTAGATATAGAATGAAATTGAAAGCTATTTTTTTACCAAATATTTTTTTTAAATTGATTTTTTTACTAATTAAAAACAGAGGGAGATAACTCTTACGAAAATTCAAGGTCATAAATAAGGAAACATCCCACCCTTACATACTATTAGCAATACATAGGAATTATGTCTAAGTATACTGAGTATTCAACCCATACACATCTGTTATGTGTTCAATTTCATTGAATCTTTTGCTATTAGGGATGGGATACCTTAACTACATTTGTAGACTACGGTATGTTCTGTCTACTTGATTATTACATAGGGATGTGTATCATTACATAGGGATGAGTATCATTACATAGGGATGTGACCGATCAACAGGGAACGCTTACTTCTGCTTTTAATCTAATCGAACCTCTGGTATTTCCGGGGATCTGTGTTTATGCTGGCCTCAGATTTGCTTTGTTTGTTGATCTTTTGAGATCGATCACTGTTTGATACCTTCAACTTTTTCATTCATAATGAGGAGGATCAAGTATAAAATTTCTAGTAAACAATTGATCTGTGTCATTAGATATTTGTATGATGCTACTGTAATGGTAAATTGCATAAATTGCCTTTGCAGAAAATATATAGTCCATGACTGGTAGTGTTCTAAATCTGTATTACTTCATTTCAAATTATTAAAATTAAAATCGTTTAAATTTGGAAGTACACGAGTTTTAAATCTAAAAAAAAAAAACATTGTTCGTAAATAAGTTAGATATTAAGAAATGACCAGCAGTATACACTTATATTGTTTCTTCATCATATTAGTTCCAGTTCTTTGAAGAGTTTGGCTGCGCTCTTGTTTGGCATTCGCTTTGAAAGCAAGACATACGAATATCTTCTAGAGAATCTGCAGAAAATAAAGTCTTGCAATTGGTTGGTAAGGATATAGCAAAATGACTTTAATACATATAACAAATCAACATTTGCTTCACGCGTTTTATATAATTAATTATACAATTATTGCTGGTTTTTGAGGTCAATACGATTATTTAGACACCTGAGGAGTACAATATTCACCGATCCCGAAAGGCGAGGTGAATATTGTACTTCAAAGGTGGCTAAATCATCGTATTGACAGAAAAATAGCAATAATTGTTTTATTATATGATTCAATAATTGAATAACACACACATTAAGCAATCCATGCCATCTTATTTGTTCACATCTACTACAGTACTAGCCGAACATAACGAGAGAAACGGTGTTAAAAACAACTAGTTGTATTTTTGGAATTTTAAAATCTAGTTTAGGTGCAATGTGAAAAAAAAAATTTCAGGCATATATATAGGATTGATTTTAAAAAAAGGGGGCATTGAAAGGGGGAAAAATTACAACTTACCTGAAAACAATTCTTTGACTACCCCCCCCCCCCCCCCCCCACCAAAGGAAAAGAATTCTCCCAACTCAGAATTTTATTTGGTGGGATGTAAAGGTCCATAAAAGAAGGGAAGGGGGCTTTCATTGAATTTTTTTTATTCTTAAAATTTAAATTAAAACTTTACATTCTAAAAAGGTAGGGAGAGGGGTAGGCTTCCTGCAACCCCCCCCCCCCCAACCCCCCTCACCCAAGAATCTATGTGCCTTAATGTTCTGTTAATATGAGTGAAGGTCAGGTGCAAGTGAAATAACTTTCCAAACTATCTGCATCAATTTGAAATTTCCCTATCTATTTTTTGGTCCAATGTAGAATAAATAATTCCTTATATTGACCTGGAAGGTCACGTGGAGTTCAATATAACGTAGTATTTTTCTAACGTTGTTGGATCTCAGCCAATCAGAGAGATGGGATTTATTCAATCATATAATAAAGTGTTTTATGTCCACAAGAAAACTATACTTGATAATTCATTTTCTCACCAAATTTGTCTCTTGGGACCTCAATTTTACACCGTTTCATACGGAGGACCAATAACTTTATTACCTTTATTACCAATTAAAAATATTGACTGCGCAGAATCTAAGCGCGTGCACCACTCACCTCTTATTTATACAAAACATTCCGTATAATGTAATAATAAATATTCTACTAGAGTTATTGTCGAGATCAAAGAAATGCCGTGGGCATTATTCTCCAATAAATCACGAACGTCATCAAAAAATTATCAGGTCAGAGACACAAGTCAAACCTGTTCAGCTGAAATTAATACATGTATTTGAATGTAGAATCTAATACTTATTTAGACCATATCGATGTGTCGACTTCCGCAATCAAAAAAGTGTGTTTTGCCTAAAACAGCTGAGAAATGTCGTTTTTTAAGCTATGTTGGACTGTTCCACGGACCTCCCCACAACAATTACATTCCTCAATGTTACTGATAAATCAATGAAACAGACAACTGATTTTGTTTGGGTTTTTTTACATTCATAAAAATTTATCCATATATGTTACAAATTCATAAATAATTAAAGGATATTTTTAAGCGAAAAGAGATCAAATCGTCTGCATTCTATGTAATAGATACACAAGTTAAGGTTTTGCCAAAGGTCAACATGTCCAAAAATTTATTTTTACAATAGCTCCAAAACTATGTGGTTTATAAAGTTAAAACTTTTACAGTTTATAAATATATCATTGACTAACAGATATAAAGTATCACTTGATAACAAATAGTTTAAAAAATATTTATTGAGAAAAATTCTTTAAAAAAATGCATATATTTTTTTAAAAATACACCTAATTCATTCCGTGCTTTTAGTGAAAGCCATCATTGCAGAAACAATATATGTTTATCAACGAAGGGCAAGTTGGACTTCGATAGCCTCTGGAAAGTTGTTTTCCCTGTTTAATTTGTGCAAATGTTAAGATTTGAAACCGAAAGTACAATGCAAATGGCGGATTTTATAGGGGTCTTGTCTTTATACATGTTATGCTTTCAATAACAGCCTTTCAGAGACCATTCATGTCCAACTTGCCCTTCATTGATAAATACATATTATTTCTGCTATGATGGTTTTCACTTAAAGTATAGAATTAAGCAGGTGCATTTAATTTAAAATATGCAAATCTTTTGAATTTTTTTTCTCAAAAATTTTTTTTTTAAATATTTGTTTTCAAGTGATACTCTCTATCTGTTAATCAATGATATATTTATAAACTATAAAAGTTTTAACTTTATACCTCACATAGTTTTGGAGCTATTGTAAAAATAAATATTTGGACAGCTTGACCTTTGGCAAAACCTTAATAGACAAATTGACCCTCTGGTGTTAAATGAAACAGCGTATCACGATATTGTGACTTAATTCATTTCTCTATAAAGGAAACGATCAGCCGTATTTTAGAGCTGTTAGTTGTTTGTTTGTTTATTGCCGTGTAACGTCACTCTCGAGAATTTTTCACTCATATGGAGACACCACCACTTGCCGGTGGAGAGCTGCAAATTTTGACCTATACTCGGCACTCAGGGCCATTGAGCAGCGAGGGATCTTTTTCGTGCCAGCACCTACTGCGACACGGGACCTCGGTTTATACGATCTCATCCGAAGGACCGGTCTCCACGTCCCACAGTGGGATTCGAACCCGCGACGTAAGGATCAACTCCTTACTCCACGACTCTAGAGCAAATGCTCTAACCACTGCGCCACGCGGGCGACTAGAGCTGTTAGTAGAATAGAAATAAAGTCCTTGTTGTCGTGAATGATGCAGGATAACGTTAACTCTACGGCTAACGCCTCGGCTTTTATATTTCAAACAACATTTCTCGACCTCGGAGGTTATCCGGACTTTATTTCTAAATAACATGAAGTTGAGGGTGACATTGATTTTTTGGAATTTCCATTGGCTATCTCGAAAACAATTGTCAATCGAGGTTGTTTTTTTCCCGTTCGATAAATTGTAGTATTACATGTATGTCATGTGAAGCAAGGTGTAAATTTCCAAACAACCGACTTCCATCGGAGTAAAAATGTGACCCAATAGTGTAGATTCTTTAACACATAAAGTAATTAACATGACGTCACGATTGCAGCACATAGTTAGTATTATCAATACCGTATAAGTGGAATTTTTAACGAGACGCAAATTTCGCGATCTATCCCAAAAATTAGTATATATATTTACCGAGAAGTAATTTTAGTGATTTTATAATGTCAAGAAAGATATCTATAACAACCAATTACGGAATAAAATGTTAGCGATAGTCAGTTTTAGTGATCTTAAACCCTCACTAGTAATGCCAAAACTAAATCCTCGCTAAAAATTCTGCTTATACGGTAGTTCTAAACACAATTAATTTGACTTACTTTTACAAAGAATTTATTTAGTTACATAGGAAATACGTTACTTAGTTCCAATCAAGGGAGTAAGGGGATTAACCCTTAGTTGTATTCCTTACACCATGATTCCGAACTATGCACCATGAGACTTTAGGGTACATGAGACCTTAGGATGCAGGGAATAAAACTCGGGAAAAAGTCCCATGCAACATTGATTGAACTTGGATAACTAATCATTAATGCGCGCATTACCTTGAGTGGTTAACATTTCAAAACTTTTCACACAGATAAATACATTCGACGTAGAGGCACATAGACCTGTATCTCTTCTTCAAGTAATTGGTGAAGCTGTGATAAAAGGATGGGTCTATGGTATGTTTCAAAATGCAGATTGTTTATTCTATACCTATTGTACTGTACCGTGTCAAAGAGTATTAAAATTCTGGGGAAAAAATGAACTCTAAATGTAATTGTAAATCTTTTTTACAGTATTTTTAATGCATTGACTTGCTGATCATTTCAAATGTATACAGTTTTAGCAATGCTTGAGATCAATAAGTTGCCTTTTGTTGAAGCATTAGGCCATCTTTCAGAAACATTTTCTAAAGAGGCCTAAAGATAGAAAAATTCTTTAAAGGTCCTACACAGCAAGGTCTGTCTGAAGAAAGCAAGGCTCGTACAAAAGGACAAGTGGACATAAAACCAATAGCATCACTGGAATGGGGGAAAAAGTCTAAAGGCCGTCTAAAACGTCTTTTACATCAGAAGCCCACAGATGATTCTGATCATGTCTTGCAGTCTGATATAACATCAGCTACCTCTTTGCCGCTGTATTTCTTTTTCGGATATCAAGTTTTACAAGAAAAAAAGGTCATTGTAAAATGTGGACATGTAAGTAATTACTAACCTTTTCTTCAAATACTCAATTTCTCTTGATTTCATGATGATGGAATTTTTACAAAATAACATACATATATTCTAATCATCATTTAACCATTTAGTTAGCTAGCATGACATATATAGAGATAACGTACAGTATTCAAGCTCAAAAGTCAATTCAAACAATACATATTAGGATCAGATCAAACACGAACCTCTAAAACACCATGGGTGGGATCAGGTGCAATGGAGGAGTAAGCATCCCCTGCCGGCCGGTCACACCCGCCTTATGTTCCTTGTCATGGTCTGGAAATAACGGAGAGATCCGTAGACAATTCAGTGTGTAAATAATGGCCTTGCAATTAATATGAAAAACGCCAGTCAGCATTTGACTGAATGGTAAATTGTGGTCCTCGATTTTATTTATTTACATGCGTGTGCAATTCATAAATCTTGATGTAGTTGTAGACGAAATAATTTTTTTCTTAGGAAGGCATTAATGAAACATATATCAGTATGTAACTAAACTCTTTTTACATCATACATTTAACTTCAGAAATTATTGAAAGACGCCGTAGTATATGCATGTATGAATATTTTTTCAATGTTATCTTTTCCAGATTTTGCTATTCGAGGCATTGAAAGCGAACCGTTGTGACTATGTCAAAGTTCTGATAGCACATGGAGTACATTTCAAAATGAAATATCTAGCTCGTCTCTATAAACAGGTACACATTTATATATACAAATAACATTAAGAACAATCATCCTTCTCATTGTTTACCTTAAATTGATGCAATCATTTTTTTTCATTGTAACTACTAATTGATGATTGAAGGAGGTCATTCGAATCATTCGGATAACTTGCAGTCATGTTTTTTTTCTTTCTCCCCCCCCCCCCTTCCCAATTTGTATCTAAAAAACACGCTCGACTTATACCATAGAAAAACTGTTATATTCCCCCATTTTTTATGCCCCGCCATAAAATGGCTGGGGACACATAGTGTTACCCTGTTTCGTCATTCTGTAATTATTGACTTTCCGTTCATTATTTCGGCAATAGTTGCACACATTCAACTCAAATTTGACATATGGATAGTCATAGAAATGCGCAAATCAAGTGTATGTGGTCAAGGTTTAATGATTTATGACTGAGTTATCTTTGTTGAACTTGAAGAAAAATAAGAAATCTTTAGTTTCTGGTCTCTTACTTTTGTAGGGATTTACATACGTATGTATAAGGTTGAAATTGCATATGCAGGTGGTCACAAGGTATTTTACCCAAAAAATACTGGTCAAGTTCGAATTTGGTCGTTTTCTGATAATTTTTAATGTGTTATCGCTCTTGAACTTATAAAAAAGGAGACATTTTCAGTTTCCGCTCCCTTACTTTTGAAGGGAAGTATTGTTTAATGGACATTGAGCTTGAATACTGTTCGTTATCTCCATATATTTCATGTGTAAGGTTTAAATTGCATATGCAGGTATTTTTTTCAAAATACAGGTAAAGTTTAAATTTAGTCGTGGTTCGATGATTTTTGACAGAGTTATCCCTCTTGAACTTAAAAAAAAAAGTAAGAAATTTTCTTTTTTAAGGTCTTCCGCTCCAGGCGGAAGACCTTCTACTGATTCTGATGGTTAAGATTATTCTTATTATTCTTTTTTTTTTCCTAGACGCCAACTTTGAGACCTCATATCTTGCTCATTTCTCAACGGATTTTGCTCAAATTTGCAGGGTGTAAAGACGTTACAAAATTCTATCAGAATGCTGTCAAACATTTCAAAAACCCACTTCCGCTTTTGGGTTATCTCCCTTTAAATGAAAATTTAGGAGGCTTCATTTCCAGACAAAGGCTCAGAGACTACTGAAGCTGGAGTAGAAATTCTACCGAATTTAAATAATAGAAGCACTGAAGTTGTGCACATCGGTTTTTGTTTTTTCAATTTCTGTATTCAAAATGGCGCTAGAGAGGGGTCAAAAATTAGAACGCCAAAAAGAGCATAAATTTACACATATTTTCCTTTTTATCTTCTAAACTAAAAATATTTTGATAAAACATGTAGAATAAAAGTTGTGCACAATTTTAAGGCCTTTCATTTGAGACCACTAAAAAGGGTCTGGCCCCTAAAATTAGGGATCTGGGGCCCTTTAAAGTTTTTGCTTTATAACTCAAAAACGGTAAATATTTCGAAATAGCTGCCGTAATTAAAGTTGTTATTTAACATCTTATTGATCTCAAGAAAATGTTATTTTGTTTGAGTCTTGTGTTCTAAATGACGTAGAAGCATAACACATATACAGGTAAGTGTTTTCATTCAGCAAGTAAACAAGAGCTCTTCATGCGTGTAATTAAAATAAACTTACTATAAATAATAAACCTTGCTATATTAGATGCTAATATTCTTTAGAATCAGGTTTTTGAAGTATTTTGTGCTTTATTTCCAAATTATTTACTGACAACTTTCCCTTTTATTTCGTTTGTTTTCAAATTTGGATAAACCAGTCTACTAAACAGGGAAAAAAAGATAACCATTTCTTCTTATCATATAAAAACAAACAATAAAGTTAGAAAATAAAACAAAACTTTAAATATAGACTATTCACAGCCATTAAGTACACGCCTTTTACATTCACCTCGTGTGTTTACAATTATGTAACCCCTCCCTCGATAGCGCGTGGCAAAGGAGGTCACCGAGGATCAATCGGCGTGTGAACCAGCGACCTAAGGTCATACACAAAACAAACCATAGAATGGCCATTCCAAATACATTTTAACTAAGTGATGAGTGGATAAAGACCACTTTCTTTGCGTAAAGAAACAGTTTATTTATCTCTCTTATGTTATTATTTAACGAGTTGCTATTCCTTTCATGAACATTAAACAGGATGTATATAATTAAAAACGATAATTGTATGTAGAGGTCACATTTTTAATTGTCAGGAAAATCGAAAATAAAATTAAGTACTTTTGAGTTTGTATTATTTTCTTCCTAACTTACAATATTATTGCATACAAAATACTAGGTCGGACGCATGTAACTTAACCGCCTCAATATTTCACTTGTATTTGAAAATTCTATCGAGCGTCGAATGAATTTTACCCGTTAAAAAGTGTACCAAAAAAACCCCCTTCCTATGCAGTTTTCTTTGGGAATCAATTAAATTAGATAGTCTACTCCGACATGTGTTGACAAAACTCACGCAATGAGAAGCCATACATTTCAAACTTGTGACCTCTTGGTTAGTGCATGTGAAGATTACGCATGGCAATTAGTGTCTGGAAAACGAAGTATGTTTTATAAGTGATTTGACAGGTTAAGATTTGTTCTCATTCCAAATTAAATACAAACACAAACCCTTTATTTTCTTTGTAATTTTATACCGTCAGTTATATCAGATAGATTGTTTTAAAAACGTGTTGTTTAGGAAGATTAATCTTATGCATTTGTTTTATTTCATCTAATAAATTGAATTTACCCATGACACAAATTATTGGTACATGCATGTAAGTACGCGTAAATGCGATTTAATTTGTTTATGCGGAAGAGCGCCCAAAATAAATACACTTCGAACTCTGGAATTTTCCTATTTTACTGTTTAAATCATAGGTCCACTCAGCTGACGAGTTGTTTTAACAACGGTAATAAATTATATTCAAGTCATTGCAATTAAACAGGTCGATACTAAGGTACTAAGATACTAATGGGTGTATATATTTTCACCTAATATGTTTTCATAAGAAGTAAATTGCTGGAGGATATCACGTTCTCCCTGATCACATCGATAGCGTGTAGAAACAGCGGTATATGAACACACGCTTTTGTGTACAAAGCAAACGTGTAAACCAAAAGGATGGGGGGAAAACGACGAAATAAAAACATTTCTCTATTAACTGAAATTATTGTCTTTAGACAGATAAAAATAAATGATTATCCGCCTGAGAACATGTGAAAATTATACCCAAATACAATGTAACGAAGGATTTTGGGTTTAATCCCGAGTACACAATTATAGCAATGATGTGTACATGTACATGCAGAATACCTCTTTTTTTATCCTTCGTCCATGTGTTCCCCCTTAACGGAAAAAATTATCAGTAAATTATATTATACCGAACGAGGTTGAAAAATGCCGAACTTTATTTCTTAAAATTAACAGCAATTATCCGACTTTTCTCATATCACTGTAAAAATGCCGTAAAAACTAAAACCGTCTGGTTTGACTTTGTCAACGCGTTTTAGATCGGGTTTGAGATTTTTATTAAATGTCTGGAGTATTTCGCTTATTCTGCAAGTCCCTATAATGAAAGAAAACACTGACAGATTTAGAGGAGGTTCAGGGGGCCTGCCCCCACTGGCGGATTTAAGTGGGGCTTGGGGGCGCACCCCCCCCCCACCCGAAAATTTTCAAAATATGACATGACTAATATTAATAATGCCATACTTTGGTTTTATAATTAATGGTCAATTAAAAAATGGTAATTTTATTTTATGACCAAGTATCGGTTTTCTTAAAAATCAAGTCTGAAAACCTTGCATTCCCTAGGCTATGAATATTATCTCATAATTATTCAAAGCGGAAAACGTCTCCCGATTTCGTTTGAAGGGTAGACAGCACTTGTCAATTTCCTATGATGATGCAAAGAAAAATACTGCAATATTTAAAGGCTGGTCGAAGGTAAATAACATTCGGCAAACCTCGGCTGATTCCGTCACCTTCATCCAGATGAGGTACGAATCGGCCGAGGTGTGCCGAATGAGGTAAATCAGAAGGTCTACGTTACATACCTATCCACTGATTGATGTATTTATTTATCAACTGGTGTAACTATGCAGTAATTTACTTACATAGATACAAGACTTTTTTTAACGTCAGGATATAGGTTAGGATGGTCACAGACGAGTGTAACTTCGACCACCTGGTTAATTTCGACTGTTCATAAATACCTTAAAATAATTTGTTTATAACCCATTATAGTGTACACACATCTATTTTATGCAGAAAGAAAATGCATTTTTCATATACAAATCAATGTTGATAATAATAGGCGAAATTTATTTCTTTACTGGAAAATTACATCCAAGAAGAAACTTTATCGCCCGAAAAATTACGGACGAGTATTTTTAAACCATTGCGGGGAATTATCAGTTTATCACCTCTAAAAATATCTTCTATATACAGAAAGACACAGTGGATATTCCTGGCGTGAAATTTATCAACTATGTTTAAATTTGCAACTTAAATTCATACCTTTTAAATTTATAGTATTTAGTTTTTACAAATAAAATGCAAATCAGCTGAACAGAAATCGGCCGAAGTTACCCTTTGCATGAATACGGCGTCAGCAGGTAACTCAGTTCGACCAATGAAAATGACGCAATGCTATTTGTTACCAGAAAAAAATCATGATCACCATCCGTATAAAAAAAAAGTATTAGGATAAGTATTATGTACAAGAATACTCCGTAGAAACTAGTTCTATAACCGTGAAAAAATCATCTGTTTTGTTTACATGCGGTTTAGATGCCTGCGCATATATATATTTGTAGCATGCCTTGACAAATCGGTAAATTAGTCTCTAGGCACCTGGTGCACTTAATGTCTTCAAATTAGGTACATTTTGAAAATTGCTTTTTTTTCTTTTTGTCAGCATTTTTTCACAATCTTTTATGTTTTACAACAGAATAATTTACATTAATTTATATGTATTTTTTTAAATTAGAGATAACGCGAATAATTTCATTTATATTTGCACATCGATCGAAAATACCCCGTGTGCAGTTGAAGTTACCCAACACACATATCTTGTAAATCGAACACATTTATTTTATATCATGACGAATAATACATATAACACAATGTAATCTGAACAATAAAAGGTATTCCGAAGGAAAAATAATCCAGTAAATGTTGAGCGTAATACATGTAATAGGCAGTGACATACTTGAACAAATCTACATATAAAAAAATAATCGGTCGAAATTACACTACCCTACCCTACAGTGTATCTGTCATATATGTA
This sequence comes from Saccostrea echinata, assembly GCF_033153115.1. Lineage (NCBI taxonomy): Eukaryota > Metazoa > Mollusca > Bivalvia > Ostreida > Ostreidae > Saccostrea > Saccostrea echinata. Next base: position 2,845,892 of record NW_026889755.1, on the reverse strand, counting down.
TAATACTTATAAAAACAAACTTTGCAATATTTAATTTTTCAATATTCAGATATTCTTTGTGTATCATTGTGCTTCGTTTATTTCATACTGCTATAAAGGGAACTGCACGTTACAGCGTGTTTGTTTATATTGTTTCGTTGGCTGCGGTGGAGATACATGTGTAGGTCAGTGAATGGAATTAAAAAAAAACAACAACACTTTTTGGAATAACATTAGAGTTACATACAAATATCAGGTTGACTAGCATCCTTGCTGAAATAATAATGATTCAGAACGACTTCTGACATACACGAAGTTCGGAGATTCACGAAGTTCGGAGATACACAAAGTTTCTGCTTTCTCAAGAGTAAATTTGAAATAAAAATTATCAAATGATTAATAAATTTGTACATTGTTCTTAAGCAGACGTGAAATTCCTACAAAGACTTTAGAGTATTGTAAGTTACAAACTTAATTCATATCTTATAGGTTTTTGTGTAAAGGAAGTAATCAATACAACTATTTTTGTGTCTGGTTTTACTGACTCTTAAAATTCACGAAAACCCAGGAGCTTCCGGGGGCTTCGCGCCCTAGGCCACCACCAGGGCTTCGCCCTGGGCCCACTGGGGGCCTTAAGGCGGCCCCCAGACCCCCTGCCTGAACGAAGTTATCCACGCCCCCCCCCCCCATCACAAATCCTATATCCGCCCATGGCCCCCTTTTGTATCCAAAATATACACAAGATTTAAAAATCAATTTATAATGTGGCTTTGGGCCCCTACCCCGACACAAAACTGGTCGGGCCCCCTTTTCAAGATTCCTGTTTCCGCCACTGAAAAAGAATGTGTTGTTCTCTTGGATGTCGATATCTGAATTATGTTTTATTTAAACACCTAGTGTAATATATCATGGGCGCCAATAATAGGACGATTATTTGTTTTTTTTTTAAATAAAGTGGTTCTTACAGATGTTAAAAAAACCTTATAAACGGCTAAATAATTATTTAATTCATCTACAACAAATGTTAGTTTAGTTCTTTGCTTTCATAATCTAACTTTTTATAAATTAACACGAAAGTCGTGCGATCGTATACAAATACTCAGAAGCAATCTTTCATATTTAATGAACGTATAGGTGAATAAATTTCCTCTCATCACTATACGTAAACCCCCATCCTCGAAATAAATAGAATGTTTTCCTTCGCAGTCGGTTGGTTTTACCAGGTACATGTCAGTACAAGTGAGGATGGAGCTTTATAGAAGCAGGTGATGAATTCCGAGAGAAAGGCACTGCCTATTTTATATACATGTACATTCTTAGGGACCTGGTTTTCTGAACCGATCTCACTGTTATTCAAAGACCTAGCTAGAAATTCTCTCTCTCTCTCTTTGAAATGGAGGCCCGTCGATTGTAAAAAAAAAAAATGACAAAATAATTTCAATTGTTAATAAGTATCTCATCTCCCAAGCCAAAGACCCAAGTAAGCTTTTGCTGTTCATAATTCTTCATCTTTGTTTGCTATATTGGTGTATATAAGCATTATCGTCGTTGTTGCTCTAAAGCTACTCGTAAATTTTTCTCATTTTTATCTTATCAAGAACCACTGGACCATAACAACGAAAATTAACACAGAATATTTTTGGTAAAGTTTTGTTCAAATGAAGGGTCACATCCTCTTTTAACGGATACATGTAGAAAAAAAATAGATGGGGTCCAGGCGCAGATCAAGGAATTTTTTCCACGGAGGGGGGGGGGGGAGGGGAGGGGATCCTAATAAAAAAAATATTTCAACCCAGAAATTTCTTGACGAGCCAAAAAAAAAACCTCTTTTCCCAAACGTGAAAAACCTATTTCGTGTGTGTGTTTGTGTGTGTGTATTGGGGAGGGGGGGGGGTGTCGTTGACTTTTAAAGCTTCATACCTAAGACTTTTCACACCATTTTAACACAGATCCGCGTTTTCGAGGAAGGGTCCGTGTTTTCTAAGGGGGGGGGGGCATGGTCAGTTTTACTTGTTAGCTCACCTGAGCTGAAAGCTCAAGTGAGCTTTTCTGATCACCCGTTGTCCGTCCGTCTGTCTGTCCGTCCCTCCGTCTGTAAACTTTTCACATTTTCAACTTCTTCTCAAGAACCACTGGGCCAATTTTAACCAAACTTGGTACAAAGTATTCTTGGGGTAAGGGGAGTTTAAATTTTTAAAATAAAGGACCAAATCCCTTTACAAGGGGAGATAATCAAGAAAAGACAAAAATAGGGTGGGGTCATTAAAAAATCTTCTTCTCAAGAACCACTGGGCCAGAAAAGCCGAAACTTACGTGGAAGCATCCTGGGATAGTGAAAATTCTAAATTGTTAAAGTCATGACCCCCGGGGGTAGGGCGGGGCCACAATAGGGAATCCAAGTTTTACATTGAAATATATAGGAAAAATCTTTAAAAATCTTCTCAAGAACCACTGGGCCAGAAAAGCTGAAACTTATGTGGAAGCATCCTGGGGTAGTATACATTCTAAATTGTTCAAATCATGACCCCCGGGGGTAGGGCGTGGCCACAATAGGAAATAAAAGTTTTACATTGAAATATATAGGAAAAATCTTAAAAATCTTCTTTTCAAGAACCACTGAGCCAGAAAAGCTGAAACTTTTGTGGAAGCATCCTGGGGTAGTGTAGATTTTAAATTGTTCAAATCATGACCCCCAGGGACAGGGCTTGGCCACAATAGGAAATACAAGTTTTACTTAGATATATATAGGAAAAATCTTTAAAAATCTCCTTCTCAAGAACCACTGAGCCAGAAAAGCTGAAATTTATGTGGAAGCATCCTGGGGTAGTGTAGATTCTAAATTGTTCAAATCATGACCCCCGGGGGTAGGGCGAGGCCACAATAGGGAATCCAAGTTTTACATTGAAATATATAGGAAAAATCTTTAAAAATCTTCTTCTCAAGAACCACTGAGCCAGAAAAGCTGAAACTTATGTGGAAGCATCCTGGGGTAGTGTAGATTCTAAATTGTTCAAATCATGACCCCCGGTGGTAGGGCGAGGCCACAATAGGGAATACAAGTTTTACATTGAAATATCTTTAAAAATCTTTAAAAATCTTCTTCTCAAGAACCACTGAGCCAGAAAAACTGAAACTTAAGTGGAAGCATCCTCAAGTAGTGTAGACTCTAAATTGTTCAAATCATGACCCCGGGGATAGGGCGGGGCCACAATAGGGGAAATCTCAAGTTTTACATTGAAATATATAGGAAAAATCTTTTAAAATCTTCTCAAGAACCACTGGACCAGAAAAACTGAAACTTATGTGGAAGCATCCTGGGGGTAGTCACCGTTCACGGTAGCTCAGTCGGTAGAGCGCTCGCTTCGTTATCGGGAGGTCGTGAGTTCGAATCTCGGCCGCGACAGACCTAAGTGGATAAAAAAATAGGTAGCAACTGTTCCTTCGCCATGCGCTCGGCACTTTGAAGTGAAAGTTGCGGGTCTTTCGGATGAGACCTTAAAAACCGAGGCCCCGTGTCACGGCAGGCGTTGGCACGATAAAGATCCCTCACTGCTCAATGGCCCTGAGTGCCGAGTAAAGGTCTAAATTTGAAGCCCTTCACCGGTATATGGTGACGTCTCTACATGAGTGAAAAATTCTCGAATGGGACGTAAAACAATATACAATCAATCAATCAATCCTGGGGTAGTGTAGATTCTAAATTGTTCAAATCATGGCCCCTGTGGGTAGGGTGGGGCCAAAATAGGTATTACAAGGGGGGGGGGGGTCTGGTAATGAACAGCATGGCCAAAGTTACTCAGGTGAGCGATGTGGCCCATGGGCCTCTTGTTTAGTATATACATTTAACTGCCCCCAACCCCCTCTAGATCCGCGCATGGGGTCATTTGAAAATAGTATTCTCAAGAATCCCTGGACTAGAATGAGAAAATTTCCAACATGGCATACATTCATTTTTTTTTTTCAAATATTGATTCCAGGGAGAAGGTTTGGGCCGGAAAGAGTGTTCATAATTTAACAAAGGAATTTATATATCCCCCCAAACGAAGTGTGTGGGTTTGAGGTGGGGGTGTTTTGAGTCTTTTGGAATCACACTGTCCGTCTGCCTAGCTGTCCGTCTGTACGTGATAGTTCGCCAAGGATATTTTAACTTTGTTATGAAGAAACTGGAAGGTCATACTTGGTACAAAGATTACTAATGATCCGAAGGTGTGTCATGGTTTTGATCCAACATCATTCCAGCAAGTTCAAGGTCATTGGAAAAAAATAGCAAGTATCACACTTGATACAGAAATTGCTTATGACAAAATTAAAGGGTTTGACACGACTTTCATCCAAGGTCATTCCTGTAAGTTCAAGGTCACTGACAGAAAACTGTAAGATTACTGTATGTGTTATAACTTTTGAAGCTCATACTTGGAACAAAGATTGCTTATGATCCACCGGTTTGAGATAACATAGTACTAGACTGGCAGAAGAAGTGGCAAAATCAGTGCCTGGATTATAAATTTATAAGGGGTGGGAGGAACACAGGAAACTTTTTCTCAGATTGCTTGAGATGGGTTTTCCTGACCTTGAACAATGGTTTTTTCGGCAAGTTCAAGGTCACTGGCAGATAAATATTTTTTTTTCCACATGCTATAACTTTGTTATATAAAATCACTGGAAGCTTTTACTTGATACAGAGATTGCTTATGATCCAAGAATGTGTTTTGACCTTGATCCAAGGTCTTTCTGGCAAGTTCAAGGTCACTGACAGAAAAGTGCAATATTCTTTTTCAGGTATATCTTTGTCATTGGGTATCATAATTTGCTCATAATTTGTTCAAAGGTTGTTTTTGACCTTAACATAGGTCATTTAGGCAAGTTCAAGGTCACTGATATAATAAGTGTAAAATTCAAAAAGGTCTAGTCGCCAAGTGGCGCAGTGGTAAGAGTGTCTGCTCTAGAGTCGTGGATTATGGAGTTGATCCTTACGTCGCAGGTTCGAATCCCACTGTGGGACGCAGAGACTGATCCTTCGGATGAGACCGTACAAACTGAGGTCCCGTCTGGCAGTAGGTGCTGGCACGAAAAAGATCCCTCACTGCTAAATGGCCATGTGTGCCGAGTATAGGTCAAAATTTGCAGATCTCCATCGGCAAATGGTGGCGTCTCCATATGATTGAAAAATTCTCGAAAGGGACGTTAAACAACATACAAACAAATAAACAAAAAGGTCTATACTTTTGTAATAGAAAAAATTGCATGCATTTGCATTTCACTGAAAAGATGATAAATATATCATCCAGAGTGTGTAATGGCCTTGACTTAAATTCGAGGTCACTTAGAATATGATGTTTTGGATGAATAGTCTGAAAGAATACGTGACTGTGATTTTTTTTTTTTATGTCGGTGACATAAAGATGGTGTTTGCTCTTAACCAGCTGCAGAATGTGTCATGGCTTGACGCAAAGTTATTTGGACAAGTTCAAGTTCACTGACAGGGGAATTTTACATTCCTTTGCTGTCTTTCTACTGCTGAAACATTGAAAGTTGATGCCTCTTACAGGATTGTCTATAACCTTAAAATGTTGCATGACCTTGACTCAAGGTCGCTCTGTCCTGTTCGGAGCTCCGACGGAAGACCTATTCGTTGCATTGCAACGAGCTCGGCTCTAGTTTGTCTCTAACTTTTGTGGAGATGTATGTATAAGGTTGAAATTGCATATGCAGGTAATTTACCAGAAATACAGGTCAAGTTCAAATTTCGTCCTGGTCTTATGAATTTTGACAGTTATCCCCCTTGAACTTGGAAAAGACCTGCTGTGGCATTCTTGGTGTTACGACACATCTAGTTTCTCTAAAATCGCTGATTTTCAACGAGATTATTGAAACACTTTTAAAGATCATCTTAGGAGTTGACCACTTAACGAGGCCCAATCTAGTTAGAACTTCTGAAAACGGACCGGCAAATATTTTTGAATTTGGATACATATTTGTATGTTCCGAGCTTAGAAAAATTAGATTTTGTTACCTTGCCTTGATTGTAGTAGAATGGGGGCAATTTCAAAATATGGACCATTTTTGTGGTTTTACACACAATTATATGCTAAAACTACCTTATAAACAATAGAATTCACAAATTAAACATGAGGCCGATGGGCCACATCGCTCACCTGAGCGCTAGGAAAAAGCACAAATCAGTTCAGTATTGAAATGTTAACGGGAGGGGGTGGACTTGAATTTTTTAACTACTTGAGGATGCTTTCATACCAATATAACTAATGGCTTCGCTGTTCTTGACCAGATTTTTTCCTCTACATTCCTTTGTAAAGTTTTGATACCCCATTGTAGCCCCTCCCTACCCGGGGGGGTCATCATTGAACAAATTTGAATCTACAATGACTGAGAATGCTTCTACATGTATAAAAATATGTCTAAACATGGCTTCGCTGTTCTTGAGAAGAAGATTTTTTAAGTTTTTTTCCTATATATTCCTATGTAAAACTTTGATCCCCCATTGTGGCCCCACCCTACCCCTAGGGGTCATGATTTGAACAAACTTGAGTCTACACTATGTAGAAAAGTTTTTCTGTAAGTTTCAACTTTTTTGTGCCAGTGGTTCTTGAGAAGATTTTTAAAATATGTCAACAAAGGACTCGGTTCACTTCATCAAGTTCAATATTGCCAAATGTGTACACTCTGTTAGTGTCATTTTTATACAAATTCGAAATAAATCCTGGATAGTCATTTCTAAAATTTGAAACATTTTCCGAATACAATAAATGTAATTTCACTTCCGCGTCGCTGTAACCAAGCAACTACATACTGGCAACATTTCCTGCTGCTGATAACAGAGTCCCGATTGTTTGACGCTAAAAATGTAGCCCGGTCATATTTACCGGTGAGTAAAATAAAATCATTATATTTTGGCTTATCTGTGAAGCCTATAATTAAACGAAGATATAATGTATGTGGAGAAACAGAGCGAGTCTGTTATAATCACTAGCGTGATTCGCCAGATCGGTGGCTTTAGATGAAACAGATTACGGACATGTTTTGCAATTCAAGAGATTTGGTACAAGTTATAGGCTTTCTAAAACAGGAAAATAATGTATATACAAGATATAGTAATTGTTTATTTGATGTATAAGAAAATATGCCCAATTTAAGCCGTATATATGTAAATATATATCAACATATGATGCTATTTCAGTTAAATGTATATCGTCGACCAAAACCCAAAGGCTGTTTTTTGGAGAAAATAATTGTAAGCTCTAGCATATTAAATAAATATTAAACAATAGATTTGATATATAGATTATGAATATGTACACTTCTAAAACTCCGATGGAGGACATAGATGTAAATGTACATATATAGATTTATCTTTTTGAACTTTCTCTCTCTACAGACTGTCTACAGTTCACTGTTATGCCCGCTGCACCAACAATGGTCTGCTTATTTTAAATATTGATCATTAACAATATGCATACGTTAGACCTTTGTTCATTACCAGTGAAAGCGCGTGACCCTTTTTCATCATGTAAAATGATTATGACGTCATTTTCACTAAAATCGGCTACAGATAGATCTAAATAATCCCAAGTTACTTGCATACAGTATTCATGTACATGAAAAAGGGTCACGCATATGTGGATATATGTATATGTGGATGGTATTGCAAATGCAGTGCATGTGCGCGTGTCGTGGGAGTATGTGCCCACGTCGCAGCAGGTGTGTGGTTTCTGGCATTGGGAAGGCACACAGAGTCACTCCGTACTATTTGTGATTGGGGCCTATTTGTTGATGATGCGAGTGTCATCCCAGACACCATTGATGAATCAGAGGAAGAGGGTGTAGAAGAATAAATCAAATGGACACAGATTTTAATTACATATATTAAAAATGTTTGTATAAAACATTGTGTGTTCATCTAGATAGTGTTTTACAATGGCAAAGACCCCCCCCCCCCCCACACACACACATATCCTAGTGCCCCATGTCTTGGGTATTTAAGGGAATTCTGTATTGTGATAGCAACAGTGGTTAATACCTCTTCAAGCATTATTTGACCTTAATGAATTGATAGTGCGCCACCATCTATTTTACTGTGTATTAATAAAGAGGTTGATTAAGACAAGGGTTTTGCATATACAATGTACTTTACATTTAAAACTGTTTTAAACAATGGAAGTTGAATACACGAAAATTAATCCATCATGATAATTGAATAAATAATACACATCCACTGGAAAGAGTGATTCTCTCTAGTAAAATCTGAATATAATGATAATTCGTATCCCATTCGTAAGATGTTTTGCAAATTATAGCAGAGTTTGAGATACATATGGGTTCTGCATTCATTTGTAAACTAGAAGGAAATTATATTTTTTATACGGAACTACATGTGTTTCATATGTAATTAATAATGAACTTCATCCAGTTTCTTTAATATATTCGTAAACCTTAAAGAAAATTAATTAAAAGCTTGTTAAAAATGAATAACATTTTGTAATCAATAAACTTGTTTTCTTGGATTGAGATTGTTTTTATGCCTCATTGGTATGCGTATCAAATGCATGATGGTATGTGTAACAAGACGTTAAAAAGGCAATGTCATGTAATGACCAAGTCATTTTTTTTTCATGTTATATTTCTTTAAATAAGAATATTTTAAACAACTGGTAATAATTTTCTGAAAGACAATGCCCTAAGTAAAAAATAAATAAGAAATATTAAATTTGCTCTCAGGGCCAAATATCATATCAAGTGAACCGAGTCCTTTCCACTATTTCTTAATTTCTCCCCTTGAATGTGGGCGTGGTCCTTCGTTTGAACAAAATTGAATTCCCTTTACCCAAGGATGCTCTCTGGCAAGTTTTGTTGGAAATTAGCCCACTTGTTCTGGAAAAGAAGTAAATTTTAAGAATTTACAGACAAACGGACGGACGGACAGATAAAAACGTTTTTTTACTAAAAAAAAAAAAAATAACTGGTAAATAAACATTTACAAGCAGAACAACTACGCGTTTACTTTTGGTTGCAGTATTTTTTCAATCAAAAAATTAAAATAAAATAAGATAAAACGTATAGTTTACTTAGAAATTGAGATTACCTCAACATGCATACTCAAGGTATATAATAGTATGCAAGAACAGTGAAATATTTTAGCGCAATTTGGCGTCGTTTTAACTGTGACATTATTGTATTCAATTGTGATGGCCATCACGGGTACTATGGCGCGTCTGAAACAACGCTGCGTTAAAACGTATACGCAGGCCAAGTAGGTTTGGCCTCGTTAAAAGGGAGGGGTGGAAGCGGCAAATTTTGTCCAGTAGATTATTCATTTCCATGCCCTTGAATGATACCATATGATCAAAATAAGATTATTTCCGGGGGAAAACTGACGAACTCAAGAAAAAGGGAATCTGCTCAATCTCCTGATGGTCGTCTCCTTATTTATCTCAGTGTGTTCGAACTTTTATTCTTTCCTCTTTAGTAGATTTCTTGAGAAGAAGATTTTTAAAGATTTTTTCCATATATTTCAATGTCAAACTTGGATTCCCTATTGTGACCCCGCCCTTCCACCGGGGGCCATGATTTTAAAAATTTATAATTTACACTACACCAGCATGCTTCCACATAAGTTTCAGCTTTTTTCGCCAAGTGGTTCTTGAGAAGAAGATTTTTTAAAGATTTTTCTTAGTATTTCAATGTAAACTTGGATTTTACTATTGTGGCCCCGCCCTTCCCCCGGGGGTCATGATTTTAACAATTTAGAATCTACTCTACACAAGGATGTTTTCACAGTGTCAGGTTTTCTGGCCAAGTGGTTCTTGAGAAGAAGATTTTTAGGTCACCTGAGTCACTCAGGTGACCTATTGCTATCTGTTTTCGTCCGTCGTCGTCCATCGTCCGTCGGTCGTAAACTTTTGAACATTCTCAGCTTCTTCCCTTGAACCACTGAACCAATTTCAACCAATTTTAGCATATAGCATCAATGGATGAAGGGGTACAAAAATTGTGAATTGTGCAGTCAAACTGTTGGCATGATTGTAATAAGCATTGAGCCCTCTACCAATTTGTGAAATTCATGGCCCCAGGGTCAGGGGTTCTGGTGCTAGGGTGGGGCTATATAGATCATATAGTGAAAGTGCATTATTTCTTTGAAAATCTTCTTCTCTGCTCCTGGGTATTATTGAAACAAATTGAATGCATAGTTATGATAAGCAAGGGTGACTCGACCAAAATTGTGAACTTCATGCCCCAGGGTCAGGGGTTCTGGTGCTAGGGCGGGGCTATATAGATCATATAGTGAAAGTGCATTATTTGTTTGAAAATCTTCTTCTCTGCTCCTGGGTATTATTGAAACAAATTGAATACATAGTTATGATAAGCAAGGGTGACTCGACCAAAATTGTGAAATTCATGCCCCAGGGTCAGGGGTTCTGGTGCTAGGGCGGGGCTATATAGATCATATAGTGAAAGTGCATTATTTCTTTGAAAATCTTCTTCTCTGCTCCTGGGTATTATTGAAACAAATTGAATACATAGTTATGATAAGCAAGGGTGACTCGACCAAAATTGTGATATTCATTGCCCCAGGGTCAGGGATTCTGGTGCTAGGGCGGGGTTATATAGATCATATAGTGAAAGTGCATTATTTCTTTGAAAATCTTCTTCTCTACTCTTGGGTATTATTGAAACAAATTAAATACATTGTTATGATAAGCAAGAGTAACTCTACCAAAATTGTGATATTCATAGCCCCAGGGTCAGGGGTTCTAGTGCTAAGGTGGGGCTGTATAGATCATATAGTGAAAGTGCATTATTTCTTTGAAAATCTTCTTCTCTACTCCTGGGTATTATTTAAACAAATTAAATACATAGTTATGATAAGCAAGAATGACTCTACCAAAATTGTGAAATTCATAGCCCCAGGGTCAGGGGTTCTGGTGCTAGTGCAGGGCTATATAGATCATTTAGTGAAAGTACATTATTTCTTTGAAAATCTTCTTCTCTACTCCTGGGTTTTATAATTAAAATCCTGTCTGCTCTTAGTGTTAAGCAGATAAAGAAAGTGATTACTTATGATGGGCAAACTTCTGGTCCCAGGGTGAGAGGCTCTGGTGTTTCTTGCTGGGGAGGGGGGGGGGGCTCTATTGATAATATAGTTAATCTGTAATAAAAATGCATTATTTCTTTAAAAATCTTCTCTGCACCTGGGCATATCAGGGGCAAAAAGAGTAAAAGTTTTAATAAGGAAGAGTATTTTTACCAGATTTTTGAACTTCTGGACCATTTGGTCAAGTGTTCTGGTCCTGGCATATATTAATTTGTACATGTATTCTACTGAGAGGAGTTATTTCCCTTTACCATTTACTTTTGATAATTAATCACTGTAAATAATATACTTAAAAGGTTAATAGAATAAGAAAATTATGCAAGAATTTTTATTGTACAAGACAAAAAGTACTTTCATAGTTTTAATGATCAGGTAGACTTGTAATAGATAAATAAAAATGAGACAAAAATAACTTGTCTTTTTAAATGATCATGAAAGACCAAGAGAGGCCAATGTAAGAGATCTCACTTAGGAATTAAAATAGTACAGAAGCATTGATAGTTTATTAATATACTGTGTGGTGATAGTGATAAATGGGGAACAGATTAGAACCTAATTTATGAACTGTTAATGAATACTAGATTAATTAATTTGTTGATCCTGATCACCCCATTTTTCTTGCTTTTGGGCAACAAAGCTTCACCTTTCAGTTCATTGTACACTCTATGGATCCTCTAAATTGTTGCATTATACTCAGATGACCATTAAGGCCCTTGGGCCTCTTGTTAAAGATCTTTTCTATATAATTCAATGTAAAACTTGGATTCCCTATTGTGGCCCCGTCCTTCCCCCGGGGGTCATGATTTTAACAATTTAGAATCTACATTACCCCAGAATGCATCCACATAAGTTCAAGCTTTTCTGGCCAAGTGATTCTTGAGAAGATTGATTGATTGATTGTATGTTGTTTTACGTCCCATTCGAGAATTTTTCACTCATATGGAGACGTCACCATATACCGGTGAAGGGCTTCAAATTTTGACCTTTACTCGGCACTCAGGGCCATTGAGCAGTGAGCGATCTTTATCGTGCCAACGCCTGCCGTGACACGGGGCCTCGGTTTTTAAGGTCTCACCCGAAGGACCCGCAACTTTCACTTCAAAGTGCCGAGCGCATGGCGAAGGAACAGTTGCTACCCATTTTTTATCGAATTAGGTCAGTCGCGGCTGGGATTCGAACTCACGACCTCCCGATCACAGAGCGAGCGCTCTACCGACTGAGCTACCGTGAACGGTTTCTTAGGAAGAAGATTTTTTAATGACCCCACCCTATTTTTGTCTTTTCTAGATTATCTCCCCTTGTAAGGGGGTTTGGCTCATTAATTCCCCTTTACTCAAGGATCCTTTGTACCAAATTTGGTTAAAATTGGCCCAGTGGTTCTTGAGAAGAAGTTGAAAATGTGAAAAGTTTACAAACGGACGGACAACGGGTGATCAGAAACGCTCACTTGAGCTTTCAGGATGGATATAAAGATTTGATTGCTTATTCTTTAATATGTGTATAGAAGATTCTTTTTATATAGAATATTTATCACACTGTGATAATGATTTTATGAGAAGTTTGTACACGTCAGTCATCATAAGTTTTTCATTTTTTATGTTGAATGCTATCATTTAGTAAATAAAAAAAAATAAAAAATTAAAAAAAAAAATAAAAAAAAAAAAAAAAGATCGTCCAGGTTTTGAACCCAGGACCTCTCACTTGCTAAGCAAGAATCATACCGCTAGATCAAATAGGCATCAATATGCTTAGTGCCGAGCGACTTTTATTACAATAAAAAAAAAAGGGGCGGGACACTTTGAAAGAGGGAGAGAGACCATAGGGAGTTATGGTATAAAATTTCATTGCAAAAGCTCAAAGGCTTCTTGAGATATCGCCCGGAAACGAAAGTGTTACACATAGACAGAATGTATGAATTTACGACCTTGAACTTTGCCCTTCTGATCTCAAAATCAATAAGGGTCTTTTTAGACCACAGGGAGTTATGTAAAATTTAATTGCAAAAGCTCAAAGGCTTCTCGAGATATCGCGCGGAAACGAAAGTGTTAAAACAGACAGAATTGACTAGAACGAGGAAAGTGCGAGACACGATGAACAGAATTATTTTATCACGTTACAGTGCCTTAAAATATCTATTGAATTGTAGCTCAAATTCTTTCTGGTAAACTGCAACGTCTTCATTCAGTATTCACTTACCTCGCAACGGAGGTGGAGGGAATATATAAAGGCGCTTGTGGGTGTGTATTAGTTTGTTTATGTGCAAAACGGTAGTGACGTAGTTGGCATCTCGATTGATGTCAAATGCCACCTTGATTTATAGGTCTATATACTCTTTGCGAGGGGATCCTCAGCTTCGCGGTGCCCTTGGTACATTTTTTTTGGGTTGGTTTTTCATAAATTTTCTTTTGGCAAACATTTTTAAATTAATTTTGTAAATTTAGCTAGTAGGTAATATTAAACATTTCTTATGATTTTTCAAAGAGAGATTAACTATCTGTTTCTGCTGATTGAGAGAAAACACGAGTATATAACTAAAATAACAATACGGTGTTTCCTTTTCATTACTCTCCTCGTAATACAGGACATATAACCCTTTTTCGTATGGAATGATATTGAAAACAAATGTAATGCAGGTGACATTATGATATAACTAAGTCATATTGGGGGTGTCTGGAGAGGAAACTGAACTTCTTAAGTCAATTTTCTCCAGAAACATTATTCCTAACAGCATTATTTTTACGTACAGATTAATAACTTTGAAGATTTCGGTGTGGGAATCATTCTTTAGATTCGTGCATTTTAGTAAGCAAATTGATAATTTCTTTCATCAATTTAGTAGTAAGATTGTCATATGTTTACAGCAACTTTTCAAACACAAAGACTGTTTCTTTCAAACACACAGACTGTTCCTTGCCCAAAAAGGAAATGTTCATCAATTGAAGGAAAATGTAGCCATATGATGCATCTCTTATGGGTAAGATGTTATAAATATTTGACGAGTTTTTGAAATCTCACTGCGTAGTAAAAATTAATTTATGCAGTCGCTGTGAAATTTCTAGATAATTTTTTTTTTTTTTTTTTTTTTATAAATTAAGCAAGTTTGTGGAGAGAGCGCTAAACAGTTAATATCCGAAAAACCCTTTTTACAAGAAAAAGATAATTTAAAGGATGATACTTTGGTGGCAGTGAATGTCTCTAGGAAAGCGAAAGAACTTTGCTACACGCTCTTGGGATACAGAGGTAATAAACTTGAAGTCCAGAGGCACCCATGTTTTAAAATGAGGAAAAAATTCTTGAAAATGATTAATTTGTTGCAGTTTATTTTATCAGTGAATAAGGGTATTTTGTTTTAAGCTTGATGCACTGCTTCCTATATTTAAATGATCTTTACTTCATACAGGTAATGTGTAATAGTTAAGAGGGGTTACTTTTTTAATATTTTTAAAAACTTGCATTTTTTGTAGAAGTCAAGAATTGTTTACTATTTAGGAAATTATGCATTTGTCCCAATTTTCAGTGTCAATATACCGAGAACGGACTTAATCCTGGAAATAACGCCTTCCAGTTTTGCTAATATTCTTAAATAAAATTTCTCTTTTATCGTTTTAATTCTTTAAATTTTCACACAAAGGCCCCGAAAACATTTGTGATCAACCCAGGTAAACTTGCAGAAGAGCATAATTTTCAACGTCAATGTCGCTTAAAAATGAAAAGATAACAGTCATGCAAACATCATTTGTTTGAAAAAGGGAGTTACACTTCCCGTCCTGACTGCTAAAGTATGCAGTAAAGACGCTATATTTTATTAGGATTTCTTATGTATAGAACACCATATAGCTTCTTAATGTCTAATGCCTAATGCCTTCATATTGATGGGTGGTGTTATATTTTAAGCTGAAGGTGGTTCATTAAGATGAAGTTATTTTTCATTATAAGCTTTGGGCACTACATTATGATGAAGTGATTTTGCATTATATGCTTTTTTTGGTCATTATGATGAAGTAATCCCTCAAAAAACTCAATGAAAGGGAAAGGACAACTTATCGAATGACAACTAACAGAAGGGTACAATTAGCAGAGAATCATAACCTCGCCAACGCGACAAGACAAGATATAGTTACACTATAGATATTAATTGGTTAGCGGTATATATACACTCACAGTTTTTTATTCATGAGGGGCGGAGCCCTGTAGCAACCTCTAATGATAAAACGCCGCTTAATGATACAAACAGCATTAAGCGTTGCAATTGCAACGCTTAATGCCATAAATTATTGCATTAATAGCTGACATTCTCAACCGCTAATGCTAAATCGCCGCTTAATGATAGAATTATATCATTAAGCGTCACAAATGCAGAGTAACACTGACGCTTAATGAAACAAGCAAATATCGACATAATCGACGACTAATGATACACACTAGTGTATCATTAAGCGTTGCAGTTGCAACCTTAAATGATATAAAATTTAGAAATGGTTTGTCATATCTAAGAGAAACATACATCCACCTTTCCTGAACCATGAGATATCACTTGCCAAAACATTTATATATGCCCCTGCGCTATATAAATGGTAATTATTGGAGTTTTACTATGTTTTCTAGCTTGTCAAGGGAACTTCTTTAAGCTCCGGATGTTTAAGACAGACAGTCAGATAGCTGAGAGAAAGAGATACAGACAAAGAGAACAATAAAATGATATTCAAATCCTTTTAAAAGAACCAATTTTTTTACTGAAAATACAGAAACAAGCAAATTCCTTTTAAATTGATACAACGATTTGAATAGTCAACCTAAAATATGTATAATATATTTGAATATTTTTTATCGAAACTTTTTATTTTAGATTTGATACAGCTTAACACATGTCACTGTTAACGTTTCAGATATACATATCGAGAAATAAATTTATAATTTTCACTATTGTATTTCTAATCTGCTCCATTTCTCCAAATTTCGAAAAAGAGAGACATCAATATTGACAACTTATGTTTAAGGATACGTAACACAAAAATACAATGTAATACATTGAATAATATATATTGTTTTAAGAGAAAAAGGTTCATTTATCCTTTATTCGTGATCAGAGTTACTTTTTGTGTTGCATGATTATTTTAGTATCAGTATTTATCAGTATTTATATATAGTAGTTTTTGAATTTATATCAAAATATAAATATGGGTTTTTCATGTTATCAAATCTCATAAAGCCTGGGCCGAGGAGCTTCTTGTTGAAATATGATCATGTACCAATCGTATTTTTATCCCTTTTGATGTTTAAAAATAATACATGTGCCTTATTACTGGTCGGATATAGAGTTTTGGACTAAAATTTACCCCCCATAGACGATTTATAGTCGAGTACAAACGGTACTTATAGGAATACTTGTGACTGATTTTTAACAAATATTTGCAAAGTATAGTTTTTAGCTCATGGAACGATTAAATTGTCAGACCTCGGTGGTTTATTTTGGAATTTGTTGAACTTGTTGAACTACTTATGACGTCATTGTGAATCACGTCGGTCATTTATAATTTAACAATGAACTTGTGTTCATGTGGGAAACCTGTTTGTATACAGGGTTAAAACGTAACAATGAGATAATGTTGTGCAAGAGGAAATATTTGCGAAACAATGTAAATATTGAAGAATACAGTGTATAAATTCCACTTTTTCTGGGACTGAAAATAATGGACCCGAAGCGAAATTAATAATCCTAATTCTATAAAATAAATGTATTCTTTGTCCACTTCATACTTCGTGTGTGTGGTATGCATTGTAATCTTTTATTGTGTGTCATACCAATCCATCCTTATCCTAACTGTTACATGTTACTTTTAAATGTTTCATCATTATCATCAGTGGTGGATCTAAGAATGGACTAATAAATAATAAAGATGATTATAAAGATTTCAGTTTGCTTTACTTTAAGTCTTGGTTACAACTATTAAGAGATTTACATGATTAATAGCCAGTGTTTGCAGGCTGGGTGAAAATATTTCTTTTAGTCATAAATCAATGACACCAACAGAGTTAAAATGGTCGGTTTTTAAACCAGATATCTTCTAGTTCAGACCAATAATTATCAGTCGCCTGAAGACATATCCATGCATGATGCCAATCCGAGGAAGCAATTATTCTTTTGATCTCTAAAACCAGTCCACTAGACGAACCCGCAAGTCTCATGAGTCTTCTAACACTTATGGTTGATGGTATATTTGTTAAAAGACTTGGTGAAATATATACTCTTGGGCCTGGTTTAGCATCAATGATTGAACTAAACAATCCATAACGTTCCTGATACGAAACCTAGAATTGGGATCCATTTCCAAAACGAATAGCAATATTTTACTCCAAATTTCCTGAGGTAGGCACAATGACTTATCTCTTTCAAGACTATTGCAATAAGGAGGCTTTTTTTTTTTTTTTTTTTTTTTTTTTTTTTTTTTTTTTTTTTTTTCAACGTCTTGACAGCACTGCTACAGTTGTTAAGCGTGCCCTCGTTTAGCTTGACATCAGGATTAGTACAGGTGGGAGGTGTTTTTTCGCCAAGATTGTCGACTAGACCGCCGCTGTTTAGAGGTACGTCTTCTGCTAACACGTCGACAGGAATGTAACAGTTGGGATGCTTGTCTTCTTGCAACTCATCCACAGGACTGCTACAGTTGGTAGGTTTGTCTTCGTCCAAATTGTCGACTTGAATACTACAGGTTGGAGACATATCCTCGTCAAAGTCGTCGATACATATGCTACAGTTAAAAACCGTGTCTTCTTCCAACACGTCCACAGGAATTCTACAGTGTAATAGAGTGTCTTCTTGCAGCTCATAAACTTTTACGGACTTTTACGGCTGGGAGGCGAATCTTCCTCCAAGTTGTTGACAGGTGAAAAGTCTCGAGATGCCTCATCAAAAGATTCAATATTTTGCAAAATATAAGAGAATATGTCATGATGTACCCAAATGCTTACGTAATGCTCCCCCCGTCCCTCGGGGAAATATTCCAGACAGAGCAATGTTAGGTTTGAATCATATTTTCCGTCATTTGATATTATTCTACAATGACTCAAACCGTCTGATGAAACAATTAAGAACTGTAAATTGAGCTCTCGAGCCTATGCTTGCAAAATAAGGTTATCTCCATACTCCCCATCGTTTGACATATTTCTAATATATTCTGAAAAGCTATGGCAAACGTAAGATTTATAGAATTCTTCGTTTTTCTGTAAATGATTCACAGCCTTTTTTCTAATGATAGAAGCTGTACATGTGGTGTAAATGCCAGTCATGGATAACTGGTGAACAACTGCTTCAAACTGGCAGTTACCATCACCAGGAGGGTCAAACAAAACGTTGACAAACTTATTTTTAATCAAATCAAGAGCTTTCAGTCTGTCTCTATGTGACAAAGGAATGAGATATTTCTTCTTGTGTTTCTTGTTTCTTGTATTCATTTCACAGGTACTTGTAGACAGGACACACACACCCCACCCCCGAATATACGCGCTGGGTCAAAAAATATTTTTGTATCTTTTTCTCATAAATTATTTTTCTAGTACTCATTTACAATGTATTCCGTGAGAAAAATCCAAAAAATAACGCAGAATTAACGTTTTACTAAAAAATCATACCCCTGGTATTATAAAATGGAGAAGGTAAGTCACTTCCATTTGTTTACACTGGAAAAAAAAAATAAAAATATTTTTTGACCCAGCGCGTATATTCGAGGGGGGGGGGGTGTCCTGTCCACAAGTACCTGTGATTCATTTGCCTTAATGTTTACTGTTGCAACGTCTCACTTGTCATATTCTCTACACCAATCCATTTTTTTTATCGGAGTTACATTTTGGTTCACAAAACTTGACGAGATATTAATGAGTTTTAAATCTTCTGTCCAATATTCTACCAAGTAAAATATATCTGCGTCTTGGTATTCTGAATTTGAATGTGGGAACATATCTCATTCCCTTGTCACATAGAGACAGATTGAAAGCTCTTGATTTGATTAAAAATAAGTTTGTCAACGTTTTGTTTGATCCTCCTGGTGATGGTAACTGCCAGTTTGAAGCAGTTGTTCACCAGTTATCCATGACTGGCATTTACACCACAGCTTCTATCATTAGAAAAAAGGCTGTGAATCTTTTAAAGAAAAACGAAGAATTCTATAAATCTTACGTTTGCCATAGCTTTTCAGAATATATTAGAATATGTCAAACGATGGGGAGTATGGAGATAATTTAACTTTGCAAGCATTGGCTAGAGAGCTCAATTTACAGTTCTTAATTGTTTCATCAGACGGTTTGAGTCATTGTAGAATAATATCAAATGACGGAAAATATGATTCAAACCTAACATTGCTCTGTCTGGAATATTTCCCCGAGGGACGGGGGGAGCATTACGTAAGCATTTGGGTACATCATGACATATTCTCTTATATTTTGCAAAATATTGAATCTTTTGATGAGGCATCTCGAGACTTTTCACCTGTCAACAACTTGGAGGAAGATTCGCCTCCCAGCCATAACAGTCCTGTTTATGAGCTGCAAGAAGACACACCATTACACTGTAGAATTCCTGTGGACGTGTTGGAAGAAGACACGGTTTTTAACTGTAGCATATCTATCGACGACTTCGGCTAGGATATGTCTCCAACCTGTAGTATTCAAGTCGAAAATTTGGACGAAGACAAACCTACCAACTGCAGCAGTCCTGTGGATGAGTTGCAAGAAGACAAGCATCCCAACTGTTACATTCCTGTCGACGTGTTAGCAGAAGACTTACCTCTAAACAGCGGCGGTCTAGTCGACAATCTTGGCGAATAAACACCTCCCACCTGTACTTATCCTGATGACAAGCTAAACGAGGACACGTTTAACAACTGTAGCAGTGCTGTCAAGACGTTGCAAAAAAAAAAAAAAAAAAAAAAAAAAAAAACACACGCCTCCTTATTGCAATAGTCCTGAAAGAGATAAGACATTGTGCCTACCTCAGGAAATTTGGAGTAAAATATTGCTATTCGTTTTGGAAATGGATCCCAATTCTAGGTTTCGTATCAGGAACGTTAATGGATTGTTTCGTTCAATCATTGATGCTAAACCAGGCCCAAGAGTATATATTTCACCAAGTCTTTTAACAAATATACCATCAACCATAAGTGTTAGAAGACTCATGAGACTTGCGGGTTCGTCTAGTGGACTGGTTTTAGAGATCAAAAGAATAATTGCTTCCTCGGATTGGCATCATGCATGGATATGTCTTCAGGCGACTGATAGTTATTGGTCTGAACTAGAAGATATCTGGTTTAAAAACCGACTATCTTAACTCTGTTGATGTCATTGATTTATGACTAAAAGAAATATTTTCACCCAGCCTGCACACACTGGCTATTAATCATGTAAATCTCTTAATAGTTGTAACCAAGACTTAAAGTAAAGCAAACTGAAATCTTTATAATCATCTTTATTATTTATTAGTCCATTCTTAGATCCACCACTGATTAATAATGATGAAACATTTAAAAGTAACATGTAACAGTTAGGATAAGGATGGATTGGTATGACACACAATAAAAGATTACAATGCATACCACACACACGAAGTATGAAGTGGACAAAGAATACATATATTTTATAGGATTAGGATTATTAATTTCGCTTCGGGTCCATTATTTTCAGTCCCAGAAAAAGTGGAATTTATACACTGTATTCTTCAATATTTACATTGTTTCGCAAATATTTCCTCTTGCACAACATTATCTCATTGTTACGTTTTAACCCTGTATACAAACAGGTTTCCCACATGACCACAAGTTCATTGTTAAATTATAAATGACCGACGTGATTCACAATGAGTAGTTCAACAACAAGTTCAACAAATTCCAAAATAAACCACCGAGGTCTGACAATTTAGTCGTTCCATGAGCTAAAAACTATACTTTGCAAATATTTGTTAAAAATCAGTCACAAGTATTCCTATAAGTACCGTTTGTACTCGACTATAAATCGTCTATGGGGGGTAAATTTTAGTCCAAAACTCTATATCCGACCAGTAATAAGGCACATGTATTATTTTTAAACATCAAAAGGGATAAAAATACGATTGGTACATGATCATATTTCAACAAGAAGCTCCTCGGCCCAGGCTTTATGAGATTTGATAACATGAAAAACCCATATTTATATTTTGATATAAATTCAAAAACTACTACATATAAATACTGATAAATACTGATACTAAAATAATCATGCAACAGTAATGTATTCAAGTAACTCTGATCACAAATAAAGGATAAATGAACCTTTTTCTCTCAAAACAATATATATTATTCAATGTATTACATTGTATTTTTTGTGTTATGTATCGTTAAACATAAGTTGTCAATATTGATGTCTCTCTTTTTCGAAATTTGGAGAAATGGAGCAGATTAGAAATACAAAGGTGAAAATTATAAATTTATTTCTCGATATGTATATCTGAAACGTTAACAGTGACATGTGATACAGTGCAGGGAACTAATTTTGTTACATAAACCAGCATCAGCATAAGCATTAGTCGCATCAGGATTGAGCTAGCATCAGCATCAGCATTTAAAAAACAGCATTACCAGGATCAGCATCAGCAAGCAAAGGATAAAACCAGCATTGACCTACATAAAATCAGCATTATCCTACTAGCATCAGAAAATCAATGAGTTTTAATTCAGTAAAAAATCAAAAAAGAAAGAATATTGGTTAAAGTATTCACATTATTGATACATAGTGAGATATTATGATCAAATAATTGTAAAAGGCACTTTTATTGCTTTAAACGGCAATGCTGAAATTCATTATCTACTTCCGGTAGTATGATGCTACTTCCGGTAGCATTGACCTAATTATAAAACAGCATCAGGATAAGGATTACTAGCATTAAATCAGCAAGCAAAGGAAGCATTCAAATCAGCAAGCAAAGGAAGCATTTAAATCAGCATCGATGCTGTAACAAAATTAGTTTCCTGCACTGTAAGCTGTATCAAATCTAAAATACAAAGTTTCTATAAAAAATATTCAAATATATTATATATATTTTAGGTTGACTATTCAATTCGTTGTATCAATTTAAAAGGAATTTGCTTGTTTCTGTATTTTCAGTAAAAAAAAAAAATGGCTCTTTTAAAAGGATTTGAATATCATTTTATTGATCTCTTTGTCTGTATCTCTTTCTCTCAGCTATCTGACTGTCTGTCTTTTAAACATCCGGAGCTTAAAGAAGTTCCCTTGACTAGCTAGAAAACATAGTAAAACTCCAATAATTACCATTTATATAGCGCAAGGGCATATATAAATGTTTTAAGTGATATCTCATAGTTCAGGAAAGATGGATGTGTGTTTCTCTTAGATATGGCAAACCATTTCTAAATTTTATATCATTTAAGGTTGCAACTGCAACGCTTAATGATACACTAGTGTGCATCATTAGTCGTCGACTATGTCGATATTTGCTTGTTTCATTAAGCGTCAGTGTTACTCTGCATTTGTGACGCTTAATGATATAATTCTATCACTAAGCGGCGATTTAGCATTAGCGGTTGAGAATGTCAGCTATTAACGCAATAATTTATGGCATTAAGCGTTGCAATTGCAACGCTTAATGATATTTGTATCATTAAGCGGCGTTTTATCATTAGAGGTTGCTACAGAGCCCCGAGTGAATAAAAACTGTGAGTGTATTTACCGCTAACCAATTAATATCTATTGTGTAAGTGTCTCATCCGAAGGAACCGGTCTCCACGTCCCACAGTGGGATTCGAACCCGCGACGTAAGGATCAACTCCTTACGCCGCGACTCTAGAGCAAACGCTCTAACCACTGCGCCACGCGGGCGATCGCGTTAATTCATTTTTCAACCATTAGGGGCTGTTTCCTTAAATGGGGGAGCTATAATTAGAGGCGCATAAATTATCTTTCTCATATCCCAGAAACCTCGAGAATTTGTTAAGCATGATAGTTGCAAAGTTTATTCAAGAACATGTAATAGCTAATCAGATCTTCAATAGTCGGCAAATGATGTCACTTCGGTCGCACTGAAAGTAGTCATAAATTGCTAATTTTTGCAGATAACGGCATAGATTTCATTGAGAAATGTTACTGACGACGTCTGACATTTCTTGATTGGCGTCCTTCTTAATGAGATCTCTCGATCTTAAGTCTTGAAAATTACGGTAATGGCGGAGAGCAACTCGGAAGTTGAGTAGAAAGCTCCGTAGAAAACTGGCAATACTTGTGGTATAGTACCCACTTTAAACTTTCAAAAGTATGTGACAATTTTAGACTCTACAAAGAGCTATATTGCTGTAAGTCATTATTGTTATTAATCGTTTGTGGAACATACTTTATTGAGTTCGTGTAATCCTCGCGCTTCTATAGTATAGTGTACAGATTACCAGTGCCTTAAACCCTATATGATCAAACGTTCTTTTCAAAATGTCCTGTCAAAATCAAAAGAAAAGGACTAATGCTAGGAGTGCATCTGCAAATGTCAGTGCTAATATGAGTGTTAGTGCATGATGATATAATCGGTAAAATACAATCGGAAGGGGATGAGATCCTGAAGAGTATATTGGCGGATATAAAGTCTCTAAAGGGAAATGTTAAAAAAATGTTGAAATTGATGATTTGAAAATTATTGTTAGTTCCATTATTAAAGAAATCATTTCTGAACATAAAAAGAAATTGAAGATTTCTATGAGGAGAAAATAAGATCGTTACACGAAACCTTTGATAAACAACGATTCGACATAGAAAAACCGAAAGCAGAAAACGACGACACAAAGCAAAGTGCAAAATCAGCACTAGCCTAATCTAACTGGAATGAACAATATTCGATAAAAAACAACATTAAAATACACGGGGTGAAAGAAAACAGGCAGAAAATGTCACGAAGCTTGCACAAGATTTAGTTAAGGAAAACATGGCGGTGAAAGTTCCGGAGAATATCATCGCTATACATTGCATTCCGGCAAGACAAGGGTATCAAAGGCCAATCCTGATGAAAATGAGAAACAAAACAGCCAAGACCAGGATAACAGTCAACAGTGAAAAAAACACGAATTCTTCGATTCGCCTCAGTGACGATGTGACCTACTTGAACAGCAAACTCATAAACGATCTTCGTCGTGGGTTCGAATCCCATTGTGGGACGTGGAGACCGGTCCTTCGGATGAGACCGTATAAACCGAGGTCCCGTGTCGCAGTAGGTGTTGGCACGAAAAAGATCCCTCACTGCTCAATGGCCGTAAGTGCCGAGTATAGGACAAAATTTGCAGCTCTCCACCGGCAAGTGGTGGCGTCTCCATATGAGTGAAAAATTCTCTCGAGGGATGTTAAACAACATTCAAACAAACATGAACGATCTTCTCGAAAACCCCAGAATTAAGGTTGCATGGTATTTTAACGGACACATCTATGGTCAAGTGGGGAACGACAAGATTGTGTTTGACATTTTTGATGACATTGAGGAAAAATAAATTTCAAAGACGATCAGGAGGGAGACATCTATTCCAAAAATGTATATACAGGTTCTGTGTAAAACAATGTTCAAATAAACTACTGGCTGTGAACTACACGGCATTCTATGTCGTTAATGGTATGAAAATTGCCAGTGTAATCAACTACAGACATTACTGTGACGCGAAATATGTTTTATTTTTCTGTTCATGTTTTCTTTCTCTTGTACTCTCTTTCCCTCTTTTATTCTAGATTTTTGCCATGTTTTCAGAATAAGAGTGATAAAAACCAATCGTTACAGAATGTATCCCAGTTGGCGTCAATGCTCTATGTGGGTACTTTGTTTTGATTGAAGTTAAATTATTATGAATTAATTGTCAAGATCTTGGTGATGTCGCAAAGTGTAGAGATGTAAAAGAACTAAGAAAGCATTCATAACCACACACGTTTCTAATTTCATTCTCAATTTCAGATGAGAAATGAGTGTTTTTTAAACAATGTAAGTTATATTTTAGAGTTTGGATGATACTCCAAAGTTATCTAATGCAGAGCTGAAGAATTAGAAGGCTTTAATACTTTACAAAAGGCTTCTAGCACTCTTAGTAAAATGAAATAAAACTAATTACCAGATTCTGTTGGTTTTTCAACAGAATTTAAAAACCCTAGTTATACCTCTTTTAAATCATATACTAATGGCTATTCCTAATCCATCAGAAAACTTTTTGAAGGAACTTGAAATTTTTTTTTTCATTTATGTGCACTGGTCCACATCACAGAGTGAGTTGTCTTAGCAGTGCGCTTGTGAATTTCTCTCTGAAAAAAAAAAAAAAAAAAAACTAATTTATTAAGTGAATATGATAGCATTCAATCCATGTTGCTTTCTCCATCTTTTTCTTTAAACATTTGATAACTTTTAAATGTGTTAAAATAAAACGAACAAGTACACAACTTTACTTTTTACTTGAAATGAAGAAAAATCAAATCTTCGAAATACATTTTCTTTCTAGGAAATGACGAGGCAAAAAAAGAACAAGAAAAATCAGGTAAATAATTTTATTTTTTCTGATGAAAAATAGCAAAGCCAAACAGTGGGACTCTACTGAACACCCCCTTTTTTTCTAATTCTTACGAATGAAACATTTTTTGTGATTGCAACCATGCTTATTAATTGTACAGTTTTATTAACGTTGAATAATATTCTGTTCGTGTGTAAACTGAAAAAGAAATCAATGGTAGTTTAATGTTAAAAGAATTAGAAGTATGATTAAAAACTACTGTTCGCTCCTGTTTCAAATGAATGCGCCCTTTTATAAGGGATGATCAACTTTGCGATGTCGTAGTTAGTGTATATGTCTATAAAATTATGGTTTCTAAAAAAAAAAATGAATCATTTTAGTGAGGTTTAGTACATTACTTCTTTCTTTCACTCTATTTTTTATTTTATTGTTGACTTCCAAATGTGTAAAATGAAAACAAGAAAACTTTTTTTTTTTCTTGAAGTGAAGAAAATGAATGAAGAGAAAACAAAAGTACATAATCAAAATTTGTCAGTAGGAACTGTCGTGTTAAAAGACGAAAGGAAAAGTTCAGGTAAATAATTTTATTATTTCTCATGAGCCAAAACTCCTTTTACAATTCTTAACGAAGAGATACTGGTAACCCCATAAATGTGAGTTCTCTTTGGGGCTATTTTTTCTACAAATTATGTTACTCAGTAAAAGGGGAAAAAAGAGCCAATAACGGCTTCCTGAATTTCAAAATTGATAGAAATAGTGATATAAAAACCCAGAAAATTTAAAATTTATTAAGAATAACTTATTCCAAACGTACACTTTGTTGTAGAAAAATCAGATGATCATGAGCAGACAAATGCAGACATATGCATGGATCTTTTATTGTGGGCTATATTTGCACAGAGAGCAGAGATTGCAAAACTTTACTGGTTACAAGGAAAAGATCATTTAGGTTAGAATTTGATTACATCTATTCAAAAGAAAAATATACAATAATGTTATATTCTGTGTCTTAAATCTTAATTTATATTTTTTGAACTGGAGAGAGATATATTGGAAAAATTCATCCTGAACTTTAACCAAAACTCTCTGATAAGACTGTAGCTTGTTTTTACTTCTAAGAAGAGAAAGGAAGCACCAGATATGTCACACTGTAGCAGAAGCAGCACCAAACTAATACAATAATTATCATGATCCTTGTGTTTATTAGGTCACCTGAATCACGCAGGTGACCTATAGCTATCTGTTTTTGTCTGTCGCCGTTCGTCGTGCGTCGTCAATCGGTCGTAAACTTTTAAACATTTTAAGCTTCTTTGGAACCACTGGGCCAATTTCAACCATTTTTGCATATAGCATCTATGGATGAGGGGGAGTAAAAATATTGAAATTCATTGCCCCTGTCCCTTGGGGCCTAAGGGGCAGGGCTAAAATCATCAAAATTAATGCAATCTTTAAAAATCTTCTTCTTTACTCCTTGGCATCAAGAAAACTGTTGGCATGATTGTAATAAGCATTGAGCCCTCTACAAAAATTGTGAATTCATCTCCACAGGGTCAGGGGTTCTGGAGCTAGGGCGGGGCTCTCAATGATTATATAGTGAAAATGCATCAATTCCTTAAAAATCTCCTCCTCTGCTCATAGGTACATGTACTTGGCCGATAAACTAAGTACATAGTTATGATGAGCAAGAATGCCTCTTCCAAAATTGTGAATTTCCACCCTCACAATTTTATGTGTTCAAAGTAGAAAAACTACATTTATTTTCACTGACTATAGTTTAAATTAATTAATAATTAAAAAAAATATATATAGGTTGTCATATTTTTTAAGACGTAAGACATAAATAAACAGAAGCATATGTCAGCATAAAAATTCGAACATTTGTGGTAAACAGTATTATTATAAAAAAACTGGTTCAAATACATAATTCTGATGCTGAAAGTTCCAAAATATTTGTTAGTTTATAAATATATTTTAATTGTGAATATAAGGGAAACCATTTTACATTAGATGTTTGTTTGTATGTTGTTTAACGTCCCTCGAGAGAATTTTTCACTCATATGGAGACGCCACCACTTGCCGGCGGAGAGCTGCAAATTTTGTCCTATACTCGGCACTTACGGCCATTGCTCAGTGAGGGATCTTTTTCGTGCCAGCACTTCTGCGACACGGGACCTCGGTTTATACGGTCTCATCCGAAGGACCTTTTACATTAGAAGTACAATAAAGAAAATGCCTGAATGAAGATAAATGCGAAGGAGTTATTGCCCCGGGGAACACTTTTTAAAGATTGAATAATTGATTAAATAGAGAAAACAGAGAAAATATTGAATTTCTTAATTCTTTTACTAACCAACATTTTTCATTTGACCAATTGAAAAGTATTCTTCCAAATTTTGTATACGTTTTAGAGGGTATACATGTTCTCGCAGTTGTAGAAAGGAAACAATCCTGTGAAGTACATGTTTTTAGATCTAATATTTTAAAGAAAAAAGAAGGGTAAAGAAAGTTACACTAATTATGATTTTTTAGCATAAAAGCAGATCACCTGATATATATTTTAAAAGTTATTTTGCTATAATTTTGTGTTTAGATTACCCAAATATTTTTTTTTTCAGTTGATTGACATAAAGATTTTTTTTTGTGAAAGTGTGATGAAAGAAGGGAGTATACTTCTTCTAGAGTTTCAGGATTAAAAAAAAAACTGTTGAGACGTGAATTTGTTGGGTTTTTCAATTTCATAAGATATTATTACAATGACTTATTACTTAAACCACAAACATGCCAAGAAAGGACCTTCCTTAACCAGGGTCTTTTTAGTGATTGATATTTTCTGGGAAAAAGCGTAACAAGTAATACATTTTATTTTTGTTTATTTTGTTTACGTAGTAAGTAGTCTAATTAGCACAGCGATGCTTAAGAAATTATCGGAAATGGCAACAGACATGAAAGAACACAACTTATCCCTCGCCCTAAATGAACATGCCGAGTAAGATATTTTTATTATGTAGTTGACAACATTGTAATATATATTTTATAATATTTTTGTAAGACACATGTCATAAAAATGCAAGTGCTAAAAATAATATTTGTGTTCGCAGAATATTTGGAAGAAGAGCAATGGCTCTTTTAGATAAAATGTACGAAATGGAGGAAAAATACGCAATTAACATCATGGACGAAGAAGTTACTGTTTGGAATATCACAACCACTCCAATTATGTTTGCTCATGAGAACTTGATGTACGATATGGTAGCCCACCAATGCGCGCAGAGACACATGAACAATATCTGGTACAAGGAAGGGGCGCCATGTGTCTTTCCATTTTTTAAGGTAGGTACATGTATATACATGAAAATTTAGCTTTCCTCAGTACGACAAGCAAAGTTTTGGCTAAAAGCCCATTGACGAAATTGGTAAAGGGAGCTGGGTATTTCTGATAGAAACGATGTATTTGTAAAACACATGCCCTACTATGATAACGTATGGGAAAGGTTCATATTATTTCAATTTCCCTCTCATAGTTTAATCAAAAGTCTACTTTCATTTTCGATAAAAATAGTCGTTAAATAGCAAAAAAGAGAGTATGTTGGTGGTCAGGGTTGGCAGATCTAAATTACTTACATCTTTTAATGAAACTGAGAACAAGCAATCATTAAATTATTTGATTAAACGTCGTTAATAAATTAACCGATCAAAATTTGATTTACATGATGTAGAAGAAATAAGTTTTGATGACTGATTAGAAAATTAAATGTGCATGGGTCTTTTCAGAAATTTCTAGAACGTCAGATGACATCGAATCCGATGTTAAAAAGAGAAACGAGATGTATCAAAAATGTAAATGGGCAAGGGAATTATGGTAAAAGTAATTGACAACACTGTAAGTCATAAATATATGTATATATCGAAAGACTCTTAAGATAGTAAGTTGTGATAATAAATTTAGAAGTAAAATTTGCTTAATTTCGACTAAGAGCGCAATGGCAAGGAACCCAAAGTACAATGTGTATACAATAATAAACTTGCTAAAGAGGAAATGGCAATGAATATAGTAAATATTAATAAAAGTAAAGTCGATGTTTTCTATTTTTTTTTTCATAATTTACTAATTAAAATGCTGTTAAAATAAATTAATGCCTGAATCAATACATTTTAGGTGTTTTTCAATTTACAGACTTTTTATCTAATTAAAGCTCATTTTTAATTAAAAAAAAAAGCAAATCCAGTTAAGTATACAAATTCGTTTTAATTTTTAAATATTTTGGTTGGAAATGGAAGTGGAAAATGAATTTTCAAGTTAAAAATAAAAAAGAAAGAAAGGGACGTATTTCATCTACTTCTACTCCTAAATTTACTGACGTGTGGGATTTTGCACAAAGCATTTCTTCCTCCTAAAAACCTTTACTTAATTATCAGTAGAAAGTATAAGATACATGTATATTATTCACATTGATCAGTCAATAGTGGTAAAAAATTCAGTTCCCAGCGTTTGCACGGGACTTCATCTATTTTTTTCTTTAAAACTTGACAATCATATGAGCCAAAATAAGAAACAAAGATGCCATGAAATGTCATCCTTTTACTTCTGAAGATTTATTAAAAATAATCCTACTTTCATCAATCAGAAAACGACATTAGGAACTATTTTTAGCTCTACTGGTCAGAGACCAGAAGAGCTTATGCGATAGTAAGGTGTCCGTCGTCCGTCCGTCTGTAAAAATTTTTCAAAATGCTACTCCTCCTACAGTTTTTGTCAGTTTTCAAAATAACTTGGCACATAAGTAAAATACACTAAGATACACAATTCTGTATACCATTTTTGACTTCGGTGAACGGTGTTGCAATGGTTACTAAAAATAAAGATTTCCGGGAAATACTTTCAAAACGCTAGTTCTACAGTTTTGATCTGATTTCAGAACTTGGCACACAAGTAGTCTACACTTAGGTACATAATTCTGTTTATCGGTTTTTAATTTCAATGAATGTTGTTGCCATGGTTACAAAAAATAGAAATTCCCCTGAAATACTTTCAAAATGGTACTCCTCGTACCGTTTTGGTCTGATTTTAGTATAACTTGGCACACAAGTAGAATACCCTAAAATACATAATTCCCTGTATCGGTTTTTTATTTCGATGAATGATGTTGCCATTATTACTAAAAATATAAATTTTCTTGAAATACTTTCAAAATGCTACTCCACCTAAATTTTGGTCTAATTTCAATGTAACTTGGTACACAAGTAGACTACTCTGAAATACACAATTGTCTTTATTGTTTTTTAATTGTGTTGAATGATGTTGTCATGGTTACTAAAATCGAGATTTCTGTAAAAATTTTTGAAAAAGCTACCCCTCCTACAGTTTTAGTCTGATTGCAATGATTCTTGGCACAATAAGACATACATTGAGACATAAATATTAATGAAGTCTTATTGTGTTTGTTGATACGGGAATTAACGGTTGAAGCTATCTTTATACTTTTAAATTATTAAATTTGCAACTTATCTCTGAAACAACTGCACTTGAGTCATACTTTCTCCTCTTTTATTACGCTAGGTATGAAAATGCCGTAAACTACATTAAGATTTTATTTGCATAGTTATTATTAAGCGTCTACTTTCATTGTCAATAAACAGCTGTGAAATAGGGGGTGGTGATTACCGTTATTTGAATATGAGGTTTTTTTTCTTTTCTTGCAGAAATGCTGTCGTAGTCCTTCATCCATTGCGTCTTCAGTATTCATGATGTCTCCATTAACAACTTACATCGTAAACTACGTAAGAGCCTTTCAACTTTTTTTTGGGGGGGGGGGGGGGTGCATTATTTCTCCAAACCTTCCTAAATTTAAGAATATTATTCGGATTTTTCCAGAACATTTCCAATTTTATATTTTGGAATATCCATAAGCCTAGAAACCTCATTTCACGAATTTTGATAAAAGAATTTGAATTCATCATCTGATATTTACAACTGATTTGTTTTTCTTACAAACTAGATAACTTTAAGCATTCAACTTTCAATAAGAAGGGTGGAAATTAACTATAAATTTAAGAGCATGTATGAATACAACTCTTAAGAACACGGTTGACAACGAATTACAAATCTAAGATTACGTTTGCCTTCCTCCGAATTTCTATTATGAACGTGATTCCTGTTCTTTATCCTTATATTTCATCTTTTGATATAAAATTTTTTGGACTTCGGAACCAGTGGACAAAGTTAAACTGAACTTGCTGCAAAACAACCTTAAGTTACAAACCATAAAACCATATAAAAATTATTCGTCAAATGAAAGGCCTCGCCTTCTTTTTAAGGGGAAACAGTAATAAGAACTAGTAAAAATTCGTTGGAGTCATTTTAAAAATTTCAAAAGAAATTTAGTCAAAAAAAAAAATCACCCCATCCTCATTTAATTCAGATTCGTGTTTCTTCAAAATGGTCCCGGGGTAGGACATTGCCGTAAAAGGGAATCAGGGGAATGGATAAAAATATTGTTTAAAATTCTAAAGGAGGTCTTTTGTTTGTTTGTTTGTTTTTTTTGGTCTGAAAATTCTACATCATATTATTATAAAAGTTTTTACATTTTTTTTTCTACAAGGCCAATTTAATATACATGTATTTATTTTGAAAACAACGATTAAATTTCATATTATTTTCAGTAATGAATAGTTGGACAATGACAAGAGGGTTATCCATTATTTCAAATTTATCTGTGGCGCAAGATTTACGCAAAGTGCAACTATTTGTGGTCATTTCGCGACCGAGTTCGTGAAGGAACCACAAAATAAATTGAAAAAACACACAGCCCCTGTGGATCAATAGTTTAA
This sequence comes from Saccostrea echinata, assembly GCF_033153115.1. NCBI lineage: Eukaryota > Metazoa > Mollusca > Bivalvia > Ostreida > Ostreidae > Saccostrea > Saccostrea echinata. The sequence continues at coordinate 2,813,480 of NW_026889755.1, read as the reverse complement.
CACTACACAAATAGCGTTAATCATTTTGGAAAATGATTGATAAATTCAGTAAGAAAAACAATTAATTAATATCGATTAAACATAGAGTAAAATAATCGATATCGATTAAACATAGTGTAAACCAAAAATTAGGATATTTCCAAATTGTATGTACTGTGAAAAGGACCCCAAACACATACGTACTTATATATAAACACATATAAGCTTAGGGAATCTTAAAATAATAGTACCAGTAATAACAAGTTTAAAGCATTTTACCCTAATTAAAAAAAATGTTAATGTTTACAAAAGGTAAATTATACACCTACATTGTCCATTCAAGAAGAAAGAAATTCTGGAAGGTCACACTATCATGCTTACATCTACCTATATATTTACAGGTATCTTAATACATTTGAATTATAAAAAAATACTTTAACAGTTTAGATTAATAAAATTGTATTTTGCTGGATCTTTTATTAGTTATTCAACATTATAAAAATGCAGGATTAATTAATTAAGATACACGTACGATGTTGAAGAGCCAATGAAAGGACAAGGTATGGTTGCGTCCGAATCTGGCCCCTTATTTCATGTAAAAATCAGAACACAGTTAGAATTGTGATAGTTTGTAGTTAAGAACTTAAAATGATGCTTGTTTTAAATCCAGCACTAAGTTTGCTTCAAAGCTTTCACGGAGGCAACAGGGGGGTACAGAAGTAGAACCTTTCCCCGAATTTCCTCAACTCTGATGGAATTTTGTACAATTTGAGATACTTTTCACTTCGGGAAACATAGAGCACAAGCTTGCCTATGTGAGATTTTTATACATAAGATGCATCTGAAACTAGTGTATGAAATATATAAATTTGGTACATAGGCAAGCTTGTGCTCTATGTTTTCTGAAACAAAATGTGCTGTAAAATCGATGAACATTTGCATAAAATTTAGAAAATTCGGAAATTGACATATTTTCTGACCTTCCTGTGTCCTCTGTGTATCCCATATCTTAGAACCATTACTCATTTTGTGGCAGAGATGACAACAGATTTTTTTTTTTGATAAACTGTTGCATCATTCTAAATGACACCTCAAAACAAGGGCCAAAAAGGGGTCCTATCCTATATTGTCCAAATACACATGTGAAATATGAAAGTCATAGCTCCAACCAATCAAAAGTTATGGACAAGGTTAAAGTTTTTGCGGACAAACGGACGGACGGACAGAGCAAAAGCTATATACCCCTGAATCTTCGATACGAAAAATTATGGAATACAAATGAAAAATTATACAATACAAATATGAAATTATACAATGTTATAGACATGGTTATCTGTAAAGCTTATTAAAGCATAAAATTAATTGATATTTAAGGTGAAATATCCCTCTGCTCCAAAATTTCACCTTTTTTTTTGTTTAAATGCCCAACTTTGATTTTCATCAACAACAATAGCATTAAATTCAAATGAAAAAAAGTTTGAAGTATGAAGCGTTGGTTACTTTTTCAGAAATGATGTCTTTTCATGATATGAAGAAAATTTGATATGGTAAATAGAAAGATCAATATTTTTTTTTTTATCTCACAATAGAATTAAAAATATAAAGTATATATAAAAATAATCTTTATTATCATACCTATCTAATTCGCATAAGAAAACATCATGAAGCGTTGCTTTATAAATCAGAATATCATATTGTTTTCTGTGCTTGTAAAATAAAATGCATCCTTCTACAAGAGGTATCTTTCCATTATCGTTCTTAAAAATATTTTTAGTGAAAAAAATATCAATTAATTGATTATATCAATTCTGCATCTGAAATATCTGTAACAATTAAAAGAATTACATGTTTATGTTAAGAGATAAAAATATCTCAATCTTCTTTATTTAAAGAAACTATGTATAAATGTTTAAGGTAAACCATTTTTTAAGTAATTAATAAAAATATTGGCATAAAAATATGGACCTCGTTATTAAACTTGGCAAGACAATACATTGGATTTCTTGGAATAATTTCTTAAAAGTTAAATCTCTTATCAGACGGACGTTACATCTTAAAATTTCATTTGTGATTATCGTGAAATGTGAAAAAAAAAGGTTTGTCTCTTTTCATTCATGGGTCCAGCGAGGTCTAGAAGATAATTAATTGTTCCGTAATTAATCAATCTGTCCGTCTCTAAATTTTTCACATTTTAATCTTCTTCTTAAGAACCACTGGGCCAATTTTAACCAAACTTATAATAAAGCATTGGGTAAAGGGGAATTTGAATTTTTAAAATGAAGAGTCCAGCCCCCTTTTCCTAGGGGAGATAATCAAGAAAAGACAAAAATAGGGTGGGTCATTAAAAAGTCATCTTCTCACTGGGTTAGAGAAGCTGAAACTTAAATGAAAGAATCGTTGGGTAGAGTAGATTTTGAACTATTCAAATCATGACCCCGGGGTGTAGGGCGGGGCCACAATAGGGAATCCAAGTTTTACATTGAAATATGTAGAAAAATCTTCTTCCCAAGATCCACGAGGCCAGAAAAGTTGAAACTCATGTAGAAGCATCTTGGGGTAGAGTAGATTCTAAATTGTTCAAATCATGACCCCCGGGGATAGGGCGAGGCCACAATAGGTACTACAAAGGGGGGGGTCAAGTCAAAAACAGCAGGGCCAAAGTTACTCAGGTGAGCGTTGTGGCCCATTGGCTTCTAGTTATTGTTCGTGTCGTTGGTCATTTTAAGTGGTTCATATATATATATATATATATATATATATATATATATATATATATATATATATATATACATATATATATATATATATATATATATATACGAGTATATATATATTCTCTTTACTTTTCAGGTTCTGTATTTTTGTATGTTAGTTATGTACAGTGTGTTTGTTTTGACCAGCGTTGGACACAAAAACTACACCAGAGACATCTCCAGGTTTTTTGAATATTTCACTTACTTCTGGGGAGCAGGCGATCTTATAGAAGAAGTTATCACCTTCTCGGTACGTCTTTATGGAATGTCCTTTATTCCCCTTTTTTGGAAAGATAATATACAATTATGGACTCTTTCGGTGGTGAATATGGCTTGTTATTCACCAGAAAAATATCAATATTGACCGAGGCGAAACTCTGTTTTCAATTTGTCGGCTAAGTTCTGTTAAACGACTCTCGTTATCTAAATGAATAAATGAATGTTTGAATATATTCTTTTTATTTTCTTATAAAATCTTAATCTAGGAACATTAAACGTCCAAGTCGCCAAAATGCTTGATATTATTGTCAATAAATTATACAGCATGCTGAGACACATAAAACACGTATCTGTTCATTGTTTTACTCAAAATACTGATTATTCTTACATTATTTTTGACAAGAAAGTGCCTGTATTTAGTAAACATTATCAGGTATCATTATGGCAACGTTAAGGTTATTGGCAGAAACTTTCCGTCCACTCTATTTTTTTTAGTAAGAAAAGTATAGTCGCTCACTAATAATTTGAGCAAAAATCTTTGAGGCATGCAGTAAATAAGCCCCATACCTGCAGAGTTCAAAAAGATCGTAGCCCCACTCCCATCCCAATACATTAAAGTAAAAAATATTAAACAATTTTGGCGCTACTTTTACACATAAGCTCAGAATCCTTTGCTACAAAGCAATAAACAGTATTATCTTTTACTTAATGTCGCAAGTGAAAAAAAAATCAAGCTATCATTTACATGTAGATACTTTTTTTTTATACAGTAAAAAAAATAATGATGGATACATTTTATTATATACCAGGTTACGTAATTGTATATAAAGTTTGACCGAAGTTACGAACTTTAAAAAAAAATGTCTAAACGCAGAATGTCCCATTTTCTCTAATTTTTAAAACTCTTTCATTTTTTTTAAATTATGTTAAAGTTAATTCTTTAAAAAAAAGGATTTGCTATAATATGATAAAATTAGTTAATACATTAAAGATAAAACTCAAATAAAAAATTTATAAGTTACGTTAAAGATGTTGTCGTGGTAACTTTCAGTAAAATATAAAGCTTGATTTATAATCTTGAATATAAAATAAAGTAGACTGATGTCTCCATACCTTTTCAGATTAAAATTTCTCCATTTTTCTACATGTAAAAATCCAACACTGTGCTAGAAAACTTCCTAAAGTGTGTGTCGTTTCACCCATTAAACATCGATTCTCAAGGGTAAAAACGGCAAGAAATCAATAGGCTCATTATTTTTTTTATCCCATTATATAAAAATAATTTGCATTCAAATTTAAATTGTAACTGCTTTCCAAGCCAATTTATACCTTGTGCCGTTTTGTCAAAATCTAGATTAGATTGTATGGATAGTAAATGCTTAATCTAAATAAGATGGTCCGTTTTAATGTGAGAAGTAAAAAACAAGTTTGAAAAATTCACCGGGAAATTGGTAGATACGTAATTAAATCTTCTGAAATGCCCTTCGGGCTTCAAAGGATTTTATTACCTGACCAAAAATGGCAATTCAAGTTTATCATGTAACAATGAAAATATTTTTCAATTCTTCATTTATTTCATAGCTTTCAATGCATAAGAAAACAACGACGAATAGAGGAGTCTGGGCTAGACTGAAAATGCACCTAAACGATTTTTGGAACGCAGTAGATATTATATCTTACCTACTTTTGGTAACTGCTCTCTTTGTAAGACATTTTGGGGACCAGGTTGATTTCACCACATCCAGACGTATATTTGCGCTTTCGCTGGTGGTCATGTATCTGCGGTTCTTTCAGGCATTTTTAATGAACAGAACTTTTGGACCAACACTCATCATGATTAAAGAAATGGTAGCGTATCTAGAAAGAACAATGTGTGAAGATTACAAATAGCTTGGGCTAATAATTTTATCTTCGCCATGAAATATGTGAAGAAAAGTTTAAGCCCCTCTACGTCGAGCATTCAGCACTGAATTATGTCAGCTTTCCTTTTTTTGTCCTTACTTGTGTATAATAAGCTTATTTTGGTTTTTGTTCTTAAATTGACACGTTGGAACTAGTTTTATTTTCATTTTAATAATCTATTTTGAAGAAAGTTATTTCGTTTAGAATTTGAAAATATATAACTTTTCACAGGTACCTTTCACTTTTTGGCTGAGCTAGATAATGATCCAATTTTTGATTGATTGTGCATCCGTGAATTACTTCCAAGTCATGTTCAAGTTAAATCTTAAATGATCTATTTTCATTATATTTATGAATCTTAGACTGACATTGTTTTCCTGAATTACATATTCTTGTAAATACTAAGTAAGGATTATCAAAACACATCGAGTAAAATTTAATGTAGAGATAACGAACAATATTCAAGCTCAAGAGTCGATCAAAACAATACAAATCGAGAGCAAAGCAAACACGGACCTCTAAAAACATCAGTGGGATCAGGTGCCATGGAGGAGTGAGAATCCCCTGCTAACCGGTCACATCAGCCGTGTGTTCTTTGTCATGATCAGGAAATAAAGGAAAAATCTGCCGACAATTCAGTTTGTAAATAATGGCCTTACAATTAATATGAAAAACGTCAGTCAGCATATGACTTAATGATAAATTGTATTTGCTGGCAAGGTTATTGTATCGATCATAGAACTTAGGAAATTATGACTTTAAACGAGACTGCTGATATTCTATTTTCATCAACTTGTTTGTTAATGACTAACCTCGGTTTAGAAATTGTCCATATGCTCTTGCGTATCGAATCAACTGAGAGATATACACCCAATATGCAGGTGATAAGGGTATATTGCTGCATAAGTAAGAGAAGTTGACGATTGAAAAGTTAAAGTCATCACGTTTATCATAAAGCTTTGTTGTAAGTATCATTAACGTCTTTTTCTAGTAAAATATCCAAATGTGAAACAGATGTGACAGACTCTGTGGTATCTTTTATTTCAAGCTCACTGGGATATATCGTGTGGATATATGAATTAAAATAACTATTATTAATAGATGGTACGTCGTCGATATTTCGAAATGTCGAATTGAAAGCCACAGCAAGATATTTCTCTTCCTCAAGCATAAGATTTTGAATAAATAAAAAACGGAGCAAAATTTCTATTTTTTTCCTTCACATTGATACTTCCACATAATTGGAGTTTCAAATATTTTAAAATTTGAATGTCAGTAGGTGATATCTTGACACGTCGCCCGCGTGGCGCAGTGGTTAGAGCATTCGCTCTAGAGTCGCAGAGCAAGGAGTTGATCCTTACATGAGACCGTATAAACCGAGGTCCCGTGTCGCAGTAGGTGCTGGCTCGGAAAAGATCCCTTACTGTTCAATGGCCCTGATTGATGAGTATAGGTCAAAATTTGCAGCTCTCCACTGGCAAGTGGTGGCGTCTCCATATGAGTGAAAAATTCTCGAGAAGGACGTTAAACAACAAACAAACATTTCTTGACCCTTTTAACACTTCATGAGACTTCATTTATACTTCAAGGAACTTTTGGAAAATTTGAAATCACAAGATTTTACCAAAATCAACAGCTTAAAAACTTACGACTTTTCAACTTTATACACAACCATTCCCACGATAAATTAAAGTCCAGGCTTTTTGATATCATTGACAGCTGCTTTTTCAATAAAAATGGAACTCGTAAATATACTTACCTTGCCATTGGTCATTTGCAAAATTATTTTGTTAAAAAACATTCTGATTGTACACACAAGTACTCTGAATTTGACATTAAAAAGATGCTTGAGTTTCTGATTGACAATATCTATGTGGTTTTTGGAGACCAGGTCTTCCAACAATCTATTGGAATTGCTATGGGTACCAATTGCGCCCCGTTATTAGCAGACTTTTTTTTGTATTCATATGAAGCAGAAATTGTCCAAAATCGTGTACGTGAAAAGAAGAAAACACTTGCTGTGGCGTTCAACTCGACATTTAGATATATCGACGACGTATTGTCAATCAACAATGGCTATTTTCATTCTTATGTCGATACGATATATCCTGGTGAACTTGAGATAAAAGATACCACAGAGTCTGACACATCTGTTTCATATTTGAATATTTTACTTGAAAAAGACGTTAATGGTAATCTAACAACCAAGCTTTATGATAAACGTGATGACTTTAACTTTTCATTTGTCAACTTCCCTTACTTATGCAGCAATATACCTTCATCACCTGCATATTGGGTATATATCTCTCAGTTGATTCGATACGCAAGAGCATGCTCTACGTATTTCTAAATTTCTAAAACGAGGTAAATTATTGACAAACAAGTTGATGAAACAAGAATATCAGCTGTCTCGTTTAAAGTCATCATTTCGTAAGTTCTTTGGTCGATACAATGACCTTGTCAGCAAATACAATTTATCATTGAGTCAAATGCTGACTGACGTTTTTCATACTAATTGTTAGGCCATTATTTACAAACTGAGTTGTCGACGAATTTTTCCTTTATTTCCCGATCATGACAAGGAGCACACTGCGGGTGTGACCGGTCGGCAGGGGATTCTCACTCCTCCATGGCACCTGATCCCACCTCTGATGTTTGGAGGTCCGTGTTTGCTCTGCTCCTATTTTGTATTGTATAATGGACTTTTGAGCTTGAATACTGTTCGTTATCTCCATATATTCCATTATAGTAAAAAATAGAGCTTACAATTTATTTTATTTTCTCTCTCTTTAATGAAAATACTGCAAACTGCCTACAATGCATTTAAATTGAACTTTGAACAGTCCACTCTTTAATTTACTATTACATATTTCTTTATCCGTTAGTTAAAAGATTTATTGGCCTTCGTTTGGTTGGCTATTGTGGTGATCATTGGAGTTGGACTGTACTACCATGCCAATTTATGGCCGGATCACCTAGAGATGTTTCTTGGGAATGACGTATCAAGATGGAGTATTTGGAAAATAATATATATTCCTTATTGGCAGCTCTATGGAGAACCATTCAGCGAATACTTCGAAGGTATGTGCTATGCTATGTAAAAAAGTAACTGTTGGGTGCGATGTGCTATGTAAAAACACAGTTGTCTTCGCTTAAAAATAGGTATTGATATATGCAATTAAATAGATGTGCAGACCAACATTCCTTTGTTGGGTCTGAGTAATGGCAACATTCTATCGGAAAATGTGATTTTGCCCCATTATACTTAAATCACAGAGGTGGAATATTGCTTTCTGGGTTTTTTCATTCTCTATTCCCATATCGGTCGAAAATTTTTAGCTTACATGAGCCTTCGGCTCAAGTGAACTTTTCTGATCGAAATTTGTCCGTTGTCTGTCGTCGTTGGAAACTTTTCACATTTCCATCTCCTTCTCAAAAACCACTGGACTATATTCAACCAAAATTGCCACAAAGTATTCTTCAGTAAAGGGGATTCAAATTTGATCAGATGCAGAGCCGCGCCTTCTCCCAAGAGGAGATAATTTCGAATTTATGAAAAATCAATGCCATCATTTAATCTTTTCAAGAACCACTGTGCTAGAAAATATGAAACTTTTCTGGAAGCATTCTCAGGTTGTGTAGATTGAAGTTTGTTCAAATCAATACCCCAAGGATAGGGTGAGGCAAAATTTTTTACATAAGAAAACCGAAAAAAGTCTTCTTCTCGAGAACAGCACTAGGAAACCCATGATTATTCAGATATTCATATGGAAGCATCCTCAGGTAGTGTGGAATATAGTTTGTTCAAACCATGATCCCCGAGATGTAGGGTGGGGCCACAATGCTCGATAGTTTTACATAGGAATACATACATGTAGGGAATCTTGAAAAATCTTCATCTCAAGACCAGCAAAGCCATGATTATTCATATTTTTTATGGAAACCTCCTTAGTAGTGAAGTGTACAATTAAAGGAGTTCATACCCCATAATAAACAACGATATATAAACGATATATCAATAAACAAATATTCTTAAAAACAGGAAAGCCATTATGTGTCGTTGATTCAAAAGCATATATGTACGTAAGAAGTGTAGATTCAAGTTTCTACAATTCATCCCCTACCACTTTTATATTTAATCTTTTCAATACTGAACTGATTTCGGCTTTTTCCAAGCAAAAGTGCTAAGGTGAGCAATGTGGCCCCTGGGCCTCATGTTTAACATTTTTTAGCTTCTTCTTTGGAACCACTGAAACAATTTCAAGGAATTTTAGGATAAAGCTTCAAAGGGTACAAAAGTTGTAAATTTCATGGTCTCTGTCCCTCCCCCCTTGGAGTCTAAGTAGTAGGGCTTAACCTATCAAAATAATCTTTCAAACTGTTCAGAACATTAAGCAGTCAAACTATTGTCATGATTTTAAAAAGTATAAAGCCCTTCAGCAAAATTTTGAAATTAATGGGTAGGAAAGGTTTATTATGAATCTTTACTGTAGATTTTTTTTTGAGAATTCAATGTTTAAAATCTCTTAAAACCGATAAGAGCGATATAAAGTTTGAAAATAATATGTGAATATATACATGTAAGTTATAGTTTCATTTTATAAACGAGGGTTGTCCCAAAAAGTCGTGCACAATGTTTTTAACTTTGTAAACATTCAATCAATACTAACCAAATTTACATAGCCATAATTTATTCAACGTTCCTTAAACAGTGAATTCTTAAATAAATATCTTTCATAGAAATAATATTGTGACGATTTATAGGAAGGCCGATATGGTCTGTCGCCACACGAAAAAAAATCCGAAATAATTTACGTTTGTAGCTATTCCAATTAGCATTTATCTCTCTGGTAATTTGTAAAACATAAAACTTGAATTTATTTCAGTGAAACCAGAAACAAAATCTTAGCAATATGTCTATTCTTCACATACATGTAATTGGCTCCAGAGGCAGAAGATTGGGGTCGTAATTTTCAGAGTGTTTTTGGAATTGAGTTTGCTGCAAATGACGTCTTCAAACGCGTTAGTGGCGCACGAGAATGTAATGAAATTGTTTCAAATGTAGTTTGTCCATTGCAGAGGTGGGAAAAAAAATTAAGAAGTTACATTACACACTTGAACGTTAGCAGAAGTTGTTTATAAATGACATAAGAGATTCAAGTACAGATTTTCACCTACGAAAACATAGAAAAAAATCTCTTTAAAAACCTTCTTCTCAAGAACAGCACTAGCAAAGCCATGATTAAAATAGTTAGTCCTATAAGAAGTAGAGTACTGTTTGTTAAATTTGGACAGTGCATGAGGAACGTTATGGGTCTCAATCGACATCAAACTTAGTGTATTCTCTGATTCCTGCAATATAAGATGACCTTTTGAATCTGAAAAAAAAATGTGGAAAATGGTGAATTTTAATGAGTCCCTCAGTCAAGAGTGTTTTGCCAATTCAAAATTTCAATGAGATGCGAGACGCGTGTTAAGCACATGGGGCAGTATTTAAAAATATCATCTTAAGAGACGCGAGTTGCACTCGTGTTCGTGCGCCGATATACACTTATATTCTTTCTCCATTTCTACATTATTATGTCGGCCCGAACGAAGTTGGACGACATATTGCTATAATTGTACGCCTAAAAACCTTGTCCGGAGCTGTTCTCGCAGATGCCTTGGACAATCTTCCTGAAACTTTCCACGAAAGACGATCACTAGTTGTGCTTGTGCAGTGCAGACTTTCAGTTTCAAAATGGCTACCCTTGCCATGGAAACGTGCGAAAAGTGAAGAATTTTGTCCGGGAGTGTTCTCTCTGGTCCCTTGACATTCATCATGAAACCTTACAGTAGAAATGATCAATAATTTTAGTTGTGCGATTCGCATTTACAATTTTCAAATTATCAAATGTTGCCATGGAAACAGATGAAAAGTGAAAATTCTTTTATATCGATTTTCTCAGTAACTGCTTAAACAATCATTTTGAAACTTTAATGGATGATTCCTTGCACAGTCTTCGCCAAATCTTTTTTTCAGTACATGCCCTTCGGGCAGGTTTAACCACTTATTACACTAGCCCGAACAAATATTTACATGCCCAGAATTTTATCAAGTAATTTTATTCTTATTTGCCTTTTCATGGCAAGGAAATGATCCGAAATCCATTTCTATCGATCTATTGTCTCGCCATTAATATTGTTTTCAACCTGTACACTTTTGTGTCTCCTTTGCAAAAGAGTTCCTTGGAAATCGCGGTAGAATAAACTATCGTTAAAATTTTATTTGATGCTCCACTTTAAATGAAAAATCAGACTTTTAAGTACATTTAATGTTATTGGTATTATTTAATTTGGAAATACGGAATCCGAGGCTTAGGCCTCAGAATTTACATGCCTTTCGGGCTTGTAAGTATGCAATTTGCACATGCCCGCTTCCAATTTTACCAGGTCCCGGGCTTCGGACTCCAGGGATTTGTCGAAGACTGCTTGCATTGTGTCAGAGTGATTTCTATTTTTAAAAAAAACAACAACCTGGAATTGGCAGCACACAGTTACCTTAGAAATAAAACAGAAAAAAGGGTATTATGCTCACATATGTTCTCAGAGGTGGCTTGGACAATCTTGATGAAACTTTACAGAAATTATAATCAGAAACTCCAGGTGTGCAGTCAACATAAATTTTTTTCTAAATTCCTACTGTTGCCATGGAAACGGAAGAAAAGTGAAAATTCTTTAATTTCTATTTTTCTCAGTAACTACGCAAGCAATCTTATGGAAACTTCAAAGGTTAGTTCTTTCTACTGGATCAAATTGCTTTCCGCAAAAAAAAAAAAAAATTGGAGCAGGTCGCTTTAGTCTCCGAAACGACATCATATTTTGGTTCACCTTATTTTTCCTGATATGTTAGTTTTAGTTACATGTATAAACATATGTGTTCCGGTTTATTTCATGTTCACTCAATCAGAAATAAAACAAAAAATTCGTAGTTTTGTTTTTTAGGAAATCAAATTTTTTTTTTATTAATCGTCTATCCTGTCTGTTAAAACTGTTATCTCCGCACAACCAATCCTCCACAATCCAAGAGTCAGTAGTCAAATCCCTGCAATTGGACCATGTGTTTCTTTTTACCCCCCACCCCTCCAAAAAAAAAACCCAGAAAAAATACACTTTTAGACCATTTCCAAAAGCCAGTTCGGGGCGACATATGCTATTGCTTGCAATAGCAGACTTACTATTTTTTTTATTACATGTGTTATTATTATGAAACTTGAAACTCATAATCAAAAAATGTTGCTTTATACTATGACAAGAGAAGAAATTTAATTTAGCAGACAGAAAATAGTTTGTTTCCCCTGTCTACGATTTTTTGGGACAATCATCGTAAAAAAATATTCCTTCAGTGAATGAATTGGAGAACCTAAAATATAACAATATGAAATTCATAGTAAAAACTTTGAAAAACATTAGCAAAAACTTTACTATAGTTAAAACTTATATACTTGCGTAAACTAAAGATTATTATTGTAGAGCTATAGTATTTTTTTTTTTATTAGGGATACATTTATTCAAATCATGAAACCTTGGGGTAGGGTGGGATTATTGTTTACATATGAATATTAATTAGATAAAAGACTGCTGTTGAAGAAGGGCCATGTTGACTCGGATGAGCGTTGTACCATGCAATGAACCTATTGATACTGTTTAGTTTTACTTCTGAATATACAGTACGAGAGAGAGAGAGAGAGAGAGATTGTGATTAGGGTTGAATTCGTAACGTCAAAATAGCTTCATTCAATATTATTAATTGACATCCAAGTTTTAAATATATATCTACGCCATATCGTTATTCCTTATTTCATATGTTGTCTAAGCGCGAAAACGTTAAGAATTGAATGCGTACAAATTAAACTAAACATCTAATTTTTGCTCCGTTTTTTTTATTTACTTTGAACAAAAAATATATTTTACCTATATCAAGTTTTCCATTCAAAATGAATGACCTCACATCTGTGATATACGTCCCGTAAAATATTATAATACACTTATTTGTAGCATAGTAACAAAACCAAATAGACACCATAATCACATCGCCATTCCCTCATAATACTTACCCATTTGTCTTCTTCATGGTTTGCACATTTCATTTTTCGTTTTAGCTTTACCAAGAGAACTTGTTATAAAGTAAAGCTTCTCTACCAAAGATGTCACATTTCCTTGTGCTTTGTCAAAATTAGGGCATATTAGGGAATACAACCATTCTACGAACAGCCGGAATATTGCAGATTATTATTTTTTTTTTTTTTTTTTTTTTTTTTTTTTTTTGAAGATTGTGACAATCATTTTTAGTCTTTCCACATTTCACTTATCAAGACTTATAATTCCGAAACCTGCAATAAAATGAACCCGAGGTAATACTTATGAAAGAGCAAGAGCCACTTAGGGCCTTTTTTGGCCCTGAGAATTTCTGAAAAATCGAAACTGCTCAGTTTTGGTTGAAAATGCAGTTTTTATAACTTTAACCCTTGGTGACCGTGTATCTATCGAACATGACGTAATTTTCTCTTTAGTCAAAGTATTATGACGTCATAAAATACGTCATTTTCCTCATATTCACCACTTGTACTAGGCGCGCGCGTCAAAAGGTCAATCTGAGGTCAGGGGTAAAACAATCATGGCGCTGCAATGTAAACAGTGTAAGATGGAAGGTACGTTTTCCCCGTAAATAAGCCTCATGAGACATAAAAAATGTTAATATATAATTTAGCCACATTGATTATTACAGAATTCACTTATTTTAGGAAGGAGAGATTCAATAATTAAGGTTTAAGGCAGGAAATACAGAATTATGTCCCGTTTCGAATTTGCTCAATGTTCTTTTTTTTTCTTTTAAACAAGGGGGTAAAAGCCAATTATATGATATGAAATTTCAATTCGGGATGAATATTCTGCAAGGAGATGAATGTTATTTACAAGTTCTTTTGATAGGGACATGTATTAGTTATATACTGTGAAGATTTATGATACTATACCATATGTTCTGATACTGTACACGTATAAAAATTTGGAACACCGAATAGAGGTGGGGAGGGGTGTAACTAAAATGATTAAACATAATTATGAAACATAGGCCTAAGCACTGCTCTAGTGCCCCCACCCCTCACACAAATTTAGAAATACACATTGTTTTAAGTCTGGTGATTATTTCATTTAGTCTATATTTGTTCGACTCCTCAATGTTATGTAAAGTAACATGCATGATGTTTAAACATGTATTTTTACACATTCCACAAGTATTTTGCTTCTTAAGTATTTAGAAAGTTTCGGCATGCAATACACCATAGCATGGACAGCGAAGTCAAAAGATTGTAATGCTTCTTATTAATATTGAAGCCATGCAAGTGTAATGTCAAAAGTAAAAATCAAAACTTACACTCACATTGAACAGTTCAACCGAAGTAGGAAGTAGCTGTTGCACTGGCTCTTCCTTTCTTGGTAACTTACCCAAAGGATAATAAAGGGATTTTGAAATATAAATCACATTTGTAGACAAGGCAGAGAGTTTTAAAAAAGGTAAATATATAAGCATTAATCATAATTTTGTTGAAAGATGCAACTGCAAACAAATTTTCATAACTACTTCTTCTTCATATACTGTGCAAGGCCTTCTGGGCATCATCGCACTTGCTTCTGAGAGTTAGGAAATTTTTTTCCATGCACCATTTCAGTTATGAGACTACATCTTTCAAAAATTTTAATTCCGTGTGTAAATATATTTTTTCCAGATTTCTGCAATCAACTTAACTTGCTGTGATAGATTTCATCAATATGTCATCAACAAATACATGTACTGTAACAACAGTAAAATTGGAATCATTGAAAATATACAATGATGTGAAGGAACTAAAAATTAAAGAACTCAATAGGATTTTAAGGGAGAATGGTGTTAATATTAAATCCCTCTCAGTTGAATCAAAAAGATTAAAATTATGCAGTATTTTAAAAATTCCCATACAAGGAAATGATGCAAGTTCTGATATTGTTAGCATAATAAATAATGCCAAGTCTGGATGGACTAAAGATATTAGACAAATACCCTCTGTTACAATAGAAAAAGTTAAAAAGTATTTAATACTCAGTGAACAGGGTGACATTGAACAAACAGAGGATGCATGCCTTCATGAAAAGTTCACAGACACCTTGATGTTGAGATATAAAACTTCCAGAAGCTATGACTTGTGGGCCTCCGGAAATATCCATTCCTTTGAGTACAATTCTTTGAAAGAACAAAGCAGTGTGTGTTTGTTAAGGTGCAAGTCTAATGCCTCGTGGACAACTGGTAAGGTTTACGAAACAAGTGTTGTGCTAGACAAAATGAGTGGAGATCCAGTCGGTGCATACTGTCTCTGTGTTGGAGGGTAAGATGCATGGTCTAGAGAATTGAAAGTTAATTATATATATATATATATATATATATATATATATATATATATATATATATATATAAACTTATATAATATACAAATTGAAAAAGGTTTAAATCATTGAAACACCTTTTTAGATATCTTTGTTAAATATCTAGATATATTGTATTATATCTTAAAATTTCAAGAATATTAAAAGAACTGTCTATTTATCCCTCTCTCTCTCTCTCTCTCTATATATATATATATATATATGTATATGTATATATATATATATATATATATATATATATTTGTGTGTGTATCCAGTTGCCAGATAGCTCAGTTGGTAGAGCACCTGACTGGAGATTCAGGGGGTCGAGATTTTAATGCTGGTCAGGTAAAAAAAAAAGTCACATTTTTCTCCTTTCCTGTTACATAACTTATATTAATGAATGCATTTTCAGTGCTGCGGCAGCTTGCAGTCACACAGCTGGAATGCTGTTTGGAGTATCTGAGTTCATATCCCATGGGTTTCAAGAACTACCTGATGGTCCAGCAACAACAGAAAAATTGGCATACTGGATTAATCCAAGGGGTAAATAAATAACATAGATTACCTGGACCATTATTGTTAATTTTTGTTGATATGTTTTAATTCATTATTTTCTTTTTCATTTTAAATGTTAACCAACAGTTAGTTTTTTTCAGCTGTGCTGAAATAACCAGACAACTTGTTTGAAAACATCATGGCTGTGCCATTTGAAGCAATCAGCAGGTCTGATAGCATGCAATATAATGGTATCAGTGTTTTGTCAATTCTTTGATTTATTTGTTTTGACATCATACTGCTGCTGTTAATTTGCTCAATTTCAATATTGTGAAAGGTATCAAATCCACTGTATGATTTGAATATTTATGTGAAAAAGCAAAGGTAAGTACACTTTAAATATGGACCTGATTAAATATGTATGTTGTGAAAAAATTATCAACATATAGATATTTGTCTCAACAACACATGAAAAGCATGCTGGTTCATGTTTTTCAATGAGTTCATATCTATTTTATCATAAACTTAAAATATGTGTAATAGAAACGCATGCATTTATAAGTAGTAATCATTTATTTGATATTTACAGTATATAAGCACTCCTGGATAAAGTATGTGAGTTTTTAACTTGATTATTCTGCCTTTTCAGGATCATCATCCAAACCAAAACCATTTCATGACTTTGTGATTCACAAGAAGAAATTCAACAAGGCACCTAGAAAGAAGAAAATAAGAGCTTTTGAGCATGATCCTCGACATCCCAATGACACGAAAGTACATTTTCAAGATTACTTACAATTGTTTTCTTCTTTAAGAGAGTGTAAACCAAATGCTCCAATTAACAAGTTATACCAACCCTCTAAATTTAGACCCCCAGAAGACAGTTTTTTTTACAAAGAACACTCAGTTCAGTCTCTTCCAGATATGTACATTGTGACAGAATTCAGTGATCCCATGGTTCCATCAAGAGAGGAAATAGCCACTGAAATGGATAATTTACCGGAACAACCATCACTACCTGGTACAGCCCTACACTTTAGTAAAAATACAGATAGCTTGAAAAATTTAACTGAACTTGTAAAGCGAACGCCAGAGGAAATCCGTGCCATTGAAGAAAGCACTAAAGGTCAGGCAAAAAATATTTTGTGGCATGACTACAGAAAAGGTATCATTACAGCCTCAAATGCTCACAATGTGAAAACTGCCATGGTAAGTCTAAAAGCTGGAAAAAGTCCAAATGTCAGCAGCCTACTCAAAACATTGTTGGGAAAATCATTCAAAGGAAACAAAGCTACTGAGTATGGCAACAAATTTGAACCAGTAGCACTGCGAAAATTTGAGGAAGACATGAAAAAGTGTCATGTAAACACAAAAGTGAGAGAATCAGGATTATATCTTCATTGTGTTGGCTATATTGGAGCCTCTCCGGATGGTGTACTTTGTTGTGATTGTTGCGGAAAATCTCTTATAGAAATTAAATGTCCATTTACATTGGCAGCAAGTAATCCCAAACATGACTTTGACAAAACTCTCTTTCTGAAAAGAGTGGGTGAGAAGATTACTCTTAACAGAAACCATAAGTATTACACTCAAGTTCAGGTACAGATGGGTGTGACTAATATCCAGAAAACTCACTTCATTGTATGGTCACCTGTTGATTATATACATGAAGTCATTGAATTTGACCAAATGCACTGGAATAGTGTATTTGAAAATATTTCTCTCTTTTTTGAGAAATTTCTAGGCCCATACCTTATCAAAATGAATGCTTGTCCGAATGAGTCAGAGTCAGCTGCTGTCTCAGACTTGTATGTCAAATGTGGGCAATGTTTAAGATCTTTAGGGGAGGAAAAGGATACAAGCATTTTATGTGAGTGTAATTGTGGATGTAGAAAATGGTATCATTGGTCATGTGTGTACTATGATCCAACTGAGTATGAAGATCTAGATTGTCTCTGGTATTGTCCCACTTGTGTAAGAAATTGTGACATAATATTTTAAAGGTCAGACGTTAATTCACAGGCTCCTTGAAAATCAATCATAATTAAGGGGTCCAAGCTGAAATTTTCTTGGTTCCTGAAGTTCTGAATTATGAAAATCTCGTCAAACCTCATTAATTCCAAAAAATAGGTGTTATGGTTCTACTATTATTTATATATAAGTGAAGAAGTCCAAATTTCTTCATATTTCTTAATTATAGTGAATCCAACTTCAAGCATATATTGTCAATGATTTAAAACAAGTTTTTAATAATATGTATTTGATAATTTGAATAAATACAAAACAAAAATGTACATGTAATTCATTCATTTTCATAAAATTAATATATAATTGAAATTGAAACAATATGCCAGACAATTAGAACTTGATGGTGTGTATATTTAGTAGAATTTTTCAATTCCATCTTTTTGTATGTGACAATGACAGTTGTTATTTTATCATTAATAAAACAAGTTGTGACAAAATGATGTTAATTAACAAAAAATGTTTTACTCAACTTGGAAATTACAGAGAGGATATTCAATGTTTTGTAGTTGGATATGGAATTTATTTCCTGAGTGGGACAGGATAGTTTGATATTTCCAAGAGGTGCGAAGCACGAGTGAATACCATATATATATAGGATAGGACTTTTCTGTAAATTACACAGTTTAAATCAATTGTGTTTCAAAGATATAAAAAATTTAAAACAATAACCGATTTATTTACTAACTCCACAAAAATAATAGAGATCTTAAGTCAACTTAATTATAGAAACATGAGGGTATCTGAGTTTAAAATCATAGAAATTTTAATGCATTACATATATCATGTGTATCTACACTCAATTTCATATCAGTATTATTTTTAGTTCAGATACACCATATATACCCTTATTCATCTGACTTCAAATAGGGATTCTGAAAATTCACAAGGTAGGCACAGGTTTTGAATATTTGCTCGTAAACATCTACTTGCGATAGTTTAAGTTCTTGTCTTAGGATGTTGAAAGACTTTATCCTACGCATACATCGTTCTACATGAACCCGTGCTCTGGAGATGACCTTCGACTTTGATAGTTCATTTGCAGTAAATTGTTGTCTGCTTGCACCCTTGAAAAAGGAATTACTAATTTAACACCACAAGGTAGATCCTCTTCAATCGTAAAGCCCCTGTCCACCATGACTTTTTGTCCTGGTATAAGAGAGCCCAGAAGGTCCTGGCTTTCTTGTGTGATCTGTTTGTCTGATGACTTTACAGGATAAGCTTTTGAGATATATGTAACAGCCCCTGAGGGATGGATTCCAACTAGAAATTTTATTGTGGAGTGGTGTTTATAATTGCTGTGAGTCTGTTTATGATACTCCACACTGGAAGGTGTTTCACTGAACAGTTCTGTACAGTCCAGAATTACTCTTAAGTTTGAAAATGGTTTGAAGCAACTTGCAAGTCCAACATCTTCTTCTGGCTCTGCATTTTTACATAAAAGTTCCAGTTCCACAGATAAGAGGTTGATCCAGGTTGTGAAATTTCTGGAGAACTGACTGGAGCTCACACCAAAACGAAGACTGCATTCTTCAAGTAAGTGTCCTGTTTGTAAACGATACAATACACTGAAGAATTCCTCTCGCAGACTGAGTTGTCTAGTGACACCAGGCTTTCTCTTCACACCGTAGCCGTCCAGATTAAATGGTTGGACATATGTTGTTCTTTCACCATGGAAGTACTGCATAGATGAAGCTTTTGGTTGTAGATATGTAAATAATGAGTTGAAAACATCAAGATCCAAGCCCGTGTAAAAGTTAAATAACTGCTTATTTTGCTGTATGACTTCCATATTGAAGATCTGATTTTTTGAACACATTTCTTGGTAAATTTTTGAGTCTCTTTGAACAGACTTGAAAAAATCCCAGAAATCTGGGTCATTTGAAGTTAAATCACCAAAATGCTGGAAACTCTGCTTGTCAGAAAGTGTTCCTAAATAATCATGGCCATTTATCTCTGGTGCCTGTTAAATTAATAGAGTCAGTTATTAATCCTACATGCTACCCAGAAAATAACTCAAAAATATTTATGGTTACAGTAGAAAACAAAATGATACAAATTAATATATTCTGTCATATCTGTGCATATTCTATTTAAATGTAGTCTGTTATTTCAAAAATATAAATTTTAAGATTAGAAAAAAGTATATACTTTAACAGTTGTAGATGACTCTTGGACAGATTCATGCTGATCAGTTGCTGTTGTAGATGACTCTTGGATAGATTCATGCTGATTAATAGCTGTCTCTGATGCAGTGTTGACTGAAACTGAAAATATGCAAAGCATTTAATTTCTAATTCCCTGGAGTATATGTAGTATCTTTTATCATTGGCTCCTTAAATAATAAGTGATCTGAAAATGTGATAATAAGTATCTTTTAACTCACTCTTATTGCTGAATATACAAAACTGATTATACCTGTACTTTCAGAAAAGGAAGACGCAGTTGCTGATACTAGCTTATCGTGTGATCCAATATGTCTATTGGGGGCCTTCTCTTGGGCATTTCCTAATATAGAAAAAAAAAAAGAATTAATAAAATAAAACAAACTTAGATTTAAATATTTAATTATTTTAAAGGTTTTAAGAATAATTGCATCACGGTGAGCTGCACTGATCATTAAACCATGCAGTGTATCAGTTCAGAAAAACTAATGATTTATTCAGTTTTTAATTAATATGAGAACTGTAGCACCACCTATGCCATTGGCTATGGCTTTATAAAAAATACATATGATACAGTTTTCATGGGTTATCCTTTAAAATGCATGTGACTAAAATTTTGTATACAGTGTATAGAGGTGCTAGATAAAGTTTATAAATCATGCATAGTTCTATATAATGTTTATGTTCCTTGATTTTACATGTATCGTGGAGGGTCCTAAATCAGTTGGGTACCTAAATTGGTGGCATCTCCTTTTAAGCTGGTGATTTTTATTATTCGAAAATAATAAATATTATTCTAAATCATTTGTTTGTTTGGTGCTGAACTTGTGAAGGTAGATACCTTTGAAAAGCATCATGCCACTGATTTAGGTACCTCATCTGTTTGAACATGCCCAAAACAGAATGTCATACATTTGGAGAAAAAATATCTATTCGTTAGTATTTTATTAAAATTTTGGATAAATTATAGGAACCTTTATAGCAAAACTGCATTAATTCCCTATTCAATTGTACTCGTTTGGGAAATTTTGTAAATTGAATACTTATTACTACCGAAATAGGTTCCTCGGGGATATATAAAACAATACACATACATTTAACATCTTGGTTCTATACGTAAATATATACATGTACATTACACGTTCTTGCCTTGTGTGAAAATATTGTAGGAATCTTGTTCTTGTTTCCCGGTTTTCTAGATTTGGGATCTGGACATTGGCCAGTCTCAAAATGACAGCTACAAAGTTTTTGATATTCAGACGGCGTCCATTTCATTCTCTTTCCACTTTGGAACACCACCTCACGTTTGCAAGCGTTTGTCCACCTCTGAAAATAATCTGGGTCTTCTGGAAATGTAAAAAATATACAAGTTGCCCCATAGGCCCGATGATGGTTGCAACCGTAGGCGACACAAAAGTCGTTTTTACCCATTTTGATATTCACGTGTAAACAGTCTCTAATGACGCTTTACCCCTGACCTCGCTTGACCCCAATATCCGCCGCAATGCATTATCGGAATGTACAAGTCGAGAATCCTTTAAAATTCCTTAAAAATAGCCAAAAGTTGAGGTATTTTTTCAATATTTCATATAGAGCACAACCTCTGATCCAAATATGCAATTACATAATTTTTGGATCATGGGCTGTGCTCATATTTTAATTCTTTGCTAAAGGTAGACAAATACGCATGTTTTCTGCAAATTTCAAGAACATTGCATTTTCTCAAAGCCTGTTTTCCAATACCTGGATTCTCAAAAAGAAATTTTGTTATAGGAAATGAGAGCACGAAGTCTCTTCTTTATTTTGATATATGAAATGGGACAGAGGGTAATAGTCAATTAATTGACGTAAGGACAGGGTTGTTTTATGCATAAAGTGAACCTAGCTCTTTTAATGTAGGCATCTGTTATGGATAAAGAGTTTTTAAAAGTAAAATTATTACAGGTGATGATTTACCAGGCTGTTCTACTAATTCAACTATTTGGAAATCTGATCTGTCCATTGAGCGATGTCCTCAAGAAGATCCTACAGTATTGGCTGTGGCTGGATTATATATGCTTTTTTCAAATACCCTTCTTGTCAATCTTGTAATTGCTATGTTCAGGTATGATATTGATATATATATATATATATATATATATATATATATATATATATATATATATATATATATATATATATATATATATATATATATATAAAGTTTTTCATATAAATAGTTAACAATCAGAGCTAGAGGTTTTCTTGACTATTTTTGATAACTTATTCTACTACTAATTTATATTCATTCGTTATTGTGCTTATTCTTTTGAACATTTTCAGGTAAGGTTGATAGAAAAGAAAAGTTTGAAATATTTTATTGTTACTTTTCTTTTCTTATATGAATATCTCCATTCAGTAGATTACCTACTAAGGGTACTTTTGTAAACATATCCAACTTTCAACGACTTCTGCAAGTTTGTGACCATACAACAAACATTATATTAGTTATATTTCATCAAGTCCCCCCCCCCCCAAAGCATCTTTAAGATATGATTTATCCTTATTAGATATCCAGGCTCGTAATGAAAAAAAACAAGGAATTTATTTTCTGTGGAAAGCAAAGAGTTACTTTAATCACGAACTTGAAAAAAACAATCATCATGATGATGTTTAAAAAGAAAACAATACAACAAACAATGAAGTGTGGAATATACCCTCAAACGTGGGTAAATTGAATTTTTCATGAAATATCTCATACACTACTAATTGGTATGGCTCGTCCCATGCATTTTCAGGTTCTTGTATCATTGCTGTAGTGTTTTCCTTTGATGATCACTGTGTTTTTATTTTTGATACACCATGACTACATGTAGCTGTGTTCTCTATTAAGACAGAACACGCCAGGGCGATGATGCAACAATTCCACTGACACTTGACCTTACATTGATTGATGAAGAAAAAATATAAACAAAGTAACCAACTTTGTAAGCAAAATACAAAGTCATGTAAATATAGTAAGGTATATTTTTCCTCAAAAGGTTAACGCCACAAGGTCAAAAATGTTAGGTTCAAAAGAAAGGACTTGCACCATGGAATGCACATTTTAAAAATGATAGCCCTAGCACCAAACATTCAAAAAGCAAGGATTACGGTTTTGTGGACAAATAAACCGACCAAAACTATATGTTTCAAAATCTTTCACTACTTGGTCATATAAAAATTCAATGCTGAATATTTTCTAAGAACGTTCTTTACTTTTTAGTAATACATTTGAGAGGGTGAAAACGGACTAGGAAAAACTGTGGCGGTTTGAGAGGTACTCGGTTATCAAAGATTTTGAGTGGAGAGTCCCTTCGCCTTTTAATGTTCCTGTGATGCCCTATAGAATAGGCAAACTTTTGTTTTCTTGGTGGAAGATGCGTCGAAAAATTGGTAAGGTATCTACAACTGATGCAAACTAAAGCTCTGTTTTTCATTTATTGTTATGGCCCCAGTTTGAGGGTGCCCTATAGTGATCAGTCTGACCGTCCGTCTATCTGTCCGTTCTAATTGGTCAGGTGCATATTTTCTATCCCCTTGGACAAGTTGGACTTGCCCAGATCAAGGCGAATGTGACTCGGGCGAGCAGTAGTGTTTATATGGGTGTCTTATTTCCAAAAGTCTTCTTTCCGTGTAAATAAAATAAGATCAAGATAATTAAGATTACATGTAAAAAGGAAGGAACTCTGTTGTATTAGAATAGGACTTACAATATTATAAAGTAGATAAGTAAGTATGAATCTTGTCTCACATTATGCAGTACTTTGCAAAAAATTCTAATTAAGGGTTTTTATTTGAATTTTATGATGCATTGAATATTATGTATACTGTAACAAGTAGACTCTTTTATTTAAATTGTTTTAAATGAAAGGAATTCAAGACTTCTTGCTTGTCAATTTCTTTTAAAATGGTATAATGGTATACATTTTCACACACACACACAACAAATAATAATAAATAAATAAAAAAAAAAAAAAAAAAAAAACTTTAGATTATCGCAATATGCTTAAGGTGCTAAAGAGAAATTCCCTTTGAAACTGCTTCCATTTGCATTATAAATCATCGATTATCACTTTATATTATAGGTGAGGATAATAATAAAGAACGAAAATACTTGAACTACAAGAGGGACTTCTTGGGGACTTTCCAAAAAATAGCGGCCACTAAAGTCATCGATAAAGCATAAAAGATATGGACATTGGAGATTTCTCTATGTTATCCAATTTATGAGACTAATTGAATTGACAAAGGTCTATCATATTCTGTCATTTTATTTCTGTAATTACGAAGTAGATAAGGTATATTTTCATCGACTTAAAAGCGCAAAGCATACTATTAGCTGTTTTTTTTTTTTTTGGTTTTTTTTTTTTTTTGGTTTTTTTTTTTGGGGGGGGGGGGTAGTTTTCACTTTCAATGAGGATACATAGTTCCTGATAGAGAATTCAGGAAATTTTTTAAAAAAAATATGTGTATATGATTGTTATGAAAAGCTATTTCGTTTTGAGAAGAAATTTATTTTTTTTTAATTAAATCTGCTTTTAAAGAAAGAATCCATAAGAATTTGTGGGGATTAGTAGAGTTTTATGTTCTTGTACATTTAGCAGCTGTGCTAACAATTTCATAGTTGTACGATTGACCAAAGAACTAAAATGTCTACAATAATGCCCCCAAAATTAATGTAATATAGACTTAACGTTTTCTGGTATATAAACACACTGGCAGTGCTTTCATTGTTTTTTACGTTATAACATGTATAACAAGTATTTAATTCTCAGTGATTTTTTTAATCTTCATCATATGAATTTAAAAGGATTCTTGACTTAGTTTAACTACTTCATAATCATTGACAGTGTATGTGCAAAACAATTTGGAAATAATCAGTACTGGTGTTAATTTTTAACAATAAGTTGTACTTCAACATCTTATAAAAAATATAAAATAAAATTCTAGCGTTCTTAACATTTACAAATTATGAAATGGATAAATCCAGTGAACTATTTCCATACACAGCACGTCAAACAAATCAGTGACGTCATACCCGATATAATAGTACAGAACGGTCTGATTCTGTATTTACCCGGGCAATAACATGCAATAATCAGCGCATAGTGAGGTATTTTGTGAAACTGGGAACCCCATGGATTACGTTATTTTGGGCGACTTCGACTGGAACTTTAGTTCATACTCGAGTTACGTCAACAAATTCTAAAAATAGATATTTTGTTAAACTTACCCCGATACGAGCCGAATAGCAATAGATCTTACCCGAGTAAACTCAACAATGGACGAAAGTTTTCCCCATTTGTACATATTGTATGAAACTATTATTGACGACGAAGCAGGAGAAAATATCAAACGATTTTATGCTTTCATGAAGCATACTTTTCTGTTTTTATTACTGAAAACGAGATCAACGCCATTAAGAATATTGGGATATGCGGAAAATACTGTTCCACTGTTTACAACAACACACTTCAAATTTCACTTTCGAATTAGTAAGGAAATGTTTGAAGTAATACTGCAACAGATCGGAGGAGAGCTACTTCCTACACACGGAGGTGGTTCTGATGAGACAGACCCATCGAAACAAGTATTATTATTTCTATGGTACATAGCAAATCAGCAGTCTATGAGAGAAATCATCCACGTGTTCGACGTATTAATGTCAACAGTACATGCCACATTGAAAAGAGTCAATAATGCTATTAACGAAAAATTATGGAATGTAAGTATCTGTATATAAATGAGCATGACGCAGAACTGTTAAATTCAAAAAAGATGATTCTCAAACATTTGTATGTTTTTTTTCTGGTTATACAGTGGCCAGATTTTAATGAACAAAATGAAATCGCTAGAGAATTCCAACTTCGTTGTGGACTCCCAGATATAGCTGGTGTATTAGATGGTACACACATCCGCCTGGCTTCTTGCATCAACGGTGATACTGATTATATGAATAGAAAACATTTTCCATCCATCCAGCTTCAGGTTTGTATTTATCATGTGTAAAATTAGATTTTCCTCTTTATATTTATAGACATAAGTAACTGCTATTATGTCTCTAATATTTAGCATAGCTGGATCTCTGAAAGCTTGCAATTGTTCTCCCCTTAGATCAGAGATCTCTGGGTCTATGAAGAATAAAATCTCAGTAGATCAGATAAGATGGAAATTTCTCAAGGTTTGTGTTCCTGCTTAAATAATGATATTGATGTACTAATTTTTGTATCTTCATTCAGATAGTGGTAGACCATGACATGTTAATCAGAGACATTTACACTGGATAGCCTGGGTCAACCCATGATGCGAGGGTATTCAGAAATTCAAATTTATTTGCCAATGCCACCACAGGAAATTGCATGGATGTCAATAAGTACATAATTGCTGACAGTGCTTATCTACTGTAACAGTGGCTCATAACTCCCTTCAAAGACAGTGGAAGATTAAACGCTCAGCAGAGAAGGATCAACAGGGTATGATCATCAGCAAGGCAAGTGGTTGAACGTAGCATTGGCCATCTTAAAAAACGTTTTAGGCGTTTGACAGAGGTCACTATTCATCATCCAGAAGAAATTGTAAAAACTATTGTTTCTGGGTGCATTCTACGTAACTTGTGTATCATTCATGAAGACAGTGTGGAAGACTTTGTGGAAATACACAACGATGGTCATCCAAATCACTTTCTAAACAAATATAATGATAGACAAGATGAAATTCACAGATCGCAACAACTTATGCAGATGTTGCCATGATGGAACTGTACATTGAACAATCTTTATTACGTATTGATGTTGCTTACTTAAGTGGTTGATAACAGAAAAGCTTGTAATTAACATCTTTATTTTAATAATAAAACAACAAGAAAAAATAACAACTGTGTTCAATAAAAAAATAAATGGAAAAAAAATGTTAGAAAATGACTAGAAAATTACAGGAATACTTTTCCTCTGTGAAATGAAATCATGTCAGAATGACTGAACAATTCTTAGGACTATATTATGTATATTATTACAAGACAAAAAATTGAAATAATTATTTGGAAGAAAACATCTTTAAGATCATCGATCAAAATCTGCTCAGTGACCTAAAATGTACAATGTACACATATTCTCAAACAGAATGTCACTGTATACAAGAAATCATTTAAAGCTCAAAAAGTTGCAATACCATAGGCATATGAGACCCCAAAGTGGAAAACAGTGTATTAAATTAAATATTAAAAAAGAAAACATTTCAACATCTTATGGCACAGTAGTCCAAAATATCTGACGTTTTCCAGGCTTTTTTCACGATTTTGATATTTTACGTGCCAGGAAAACGTCAGAAACGGCGCCATTATAAAAACTGAAAATTTGCTGCCTCCAACTGGAGGCGGAATTCTCGGGTTGATTTTTCGATACCTGCGAACCGAATTAAATGCTGAATTCACAACTTATCAATAGTACAATGCCTTTAGTACTCACCAGCATCGTTTATATGGGTTTGTTTATGACAAATACAATCTGGTGAAAACCATTTTATCACAGTCGAATTTCTTTTCATTTCGTGCATTTTAAAATCTTGCAAAACCAAATCGAAATGTGTAGTGATATTTTCTTTTCATCGCATATGGAGAAATGATGTACAGTTTATTCATGAGGTTGCTCCCACGTGATTTACTTATTAATATTCATACGATTCTGCATAAACTCGAATTATTCAATTTCTTTAAATTTTAATATTAAATCCCGCAAGCACAGTTTGTTTTTTTTTTAGCCTCCGTCATAGTTATTTCGGCAGAATTTTGGGTTACTAACAGTTGAAAACTCATGAAACCATCTTTTAGGTAGTAAATAGGTCACACTGATGCAAGAAATTGCCGTTTACAAATTAAAAAGGCGGTCGTAACTCTTCATGAAATGATAAATCATCTGTATTTTATAAAAATAAGCATTCGTCTGCACCTATTAATAGGCGGAAGAACTCTGTCAACTTGCAATAAACACTTACATTTAATCACCAAAAATGATAAAGACACCAATTCTGTGTTCTTTCCTTTATAAAAACATTATACTCTCGTTTCGGAATTTCAAATCAAAAAGGCGGTCGCAACTTTCACTTTGGCATCAACAATATTGTCATTTCCGTTAGAAGATAATAAGAAAAATCTAAACATCGGCGGAAGAACTTTATCCGAAATAGTTAGTATGTAAAATCTGCGGGTTTTTGTTCGTTCTCTATATAAACCTTTATGGAATCTGTCGCCATTATAGCTCCAATATGGCCGATATGTAAATGATAAGAATGAACACCATTTCTCCATATGGATATTGGTGAGTACTAGAGGTATTCTGGTACTGATAAATAGTAAGTTCGGCATTTAACTCAGTTCGCAAGTATCGAAAATCAGCCCCGGTTGGAGACGGTGAAATTTCCAGTTTTCGTAATGGCGCCGGTTCTGACGTTTTCCTGGCACGTAAAATATCAAAATCGTGAAAAAAGCCTGGAAAACGTCAGATATTTCGGACTAATGGCACAGGTCCGTCCTTGCAAGTCATGATAGGTGTAAATAATACTAATTAACACCTTCAAAATGGAAACGCCATCATGAAAATTAATTTTAATCTGCATTTTTTGTTTTTGAAAATATATCAAGAAATTTGTCAAATCTCTCCATTTTTTCTTGCTGATGAGTGTTAATCTGTTCCACCATCTTCTTTCCAATATCTTCTAACCGATCAAACATAGATGACAGAGATTCTGATTTCCTTTTCCGTAGTCGTTCTTTACGTGCAGACTCCTTGCTTTGTTTGGGATCTTTAGTACCATTTACTACGGCTGAATCTTTGGCTGCAGAAGCCAGTGCAGATAGGTCTGAACCACTAGTTGAAAGTTTATTTTCTTTTTTGCTGCTGTCATATGTACAAGCGGCCCTAGAGGATGTTTTATGTCCAAAAATCTTTTCGAAAGCATCTAAATGCTTCCATGTTATTTTTGCTATTTTCATCAAGAACTTCGCGATATTTTTTTTTTTTTTTTTTTTTGAGATTCTTCCACTTATTCATTACTTGAGATCTTGTCACTTTAACACCATTGCGATACATGTTTGTTGTGATTCTTGCCCATAACACTTCATGGTTTTTTAGTTTATGAAATTCATCATCAATATCTTCTCTCGCTGATATTAGTAGTTTTTCTTCTTCTTCTGTCCAGATGTGGACCTGAAATTGACGAAAATGTAAAAGCCAAAAGAGCAATTGAAAGGTGCCAAAAAAGCAGTGGGAAAATCAGGGTTGTGCTTAAGACCTGGGAGGGGGGCACTGAATTTTCCCACGTATATTGATATAATCCCCTGGTTATTCTATTATCATCCTCTCAACCCCCACTAAGGGAGGAACCCAAGAAACCCTTCTACTATCATCTTGTTCCCTTCTATTTCAATTCTTATGAACAACCCTAAAAAAAACATGGTTGGAATTCTCTGTTGTGTCTATAATTTTAAAAAATTCTTTCTGGGGAAGATGGAGACACTTCTAAAATCATCAGAGCTTACTATCTTGATAAAACTTTAATATAATAGTTTGCCATCCTTGACAATAATTACATTGTATAAAAAATTGGAACTCCTAGTTTATGAAAACTGTTTGACAATAGCATTTACTTGGGTCGTAGAAAATACAACTGATCAGAGTAAAACACATCTTTTTCAGTTCATAAAACTAATACTGCTCTCTTAACAATATTACCTTGATACTACTTCTCTAGCTTAGTGGTCAAAATCTCTGAAAATTCTTCTTTAGTTAAAAATGAATTTGGTCCAATTTGCATGAATTCATTGCAATTAAATAAATGGGATGAGCATAAGGAAAATGGTGATAACTCTTCAGAGAAACATCTAGGTAGAAGGCCACGAGAAGGTAGATGAAGAACCACTTGTAGGGGATAATAAGTCATCAAGGTTTTTACCCCAGTATATATTTAGATTTTTTTCTTCATAGCAGTTCAGTCCGTAATAAATAAAACTTGGCTGTACCTTTTCAGCTACACTAGAACATTCTGCTTCATTTGAAGTATTTGATGTATCAGCCTCAGACTTATCTTTGCATTCCTCCATTGGCGTACTGTTGTCTTTTTGAAATAGTTCTTGATAAATAGATTCTTTCACTGCTGGATCTGTAAAAATAGACAACTCAAAAAAAAAATAATTTACACCCCATTAATTATCATGAGCATATAACAATTATAGAGGCCATTTATACAACATAAAACTGAAAAAAAAAATGCATTAAAGCCAACATACTTATGCAGTATGGACAGAAGGAAAGAAATCTATTAGACTTTTAACACCTTACCACAGTTAGGATCATTTATCATCTGCAATAATTCAGGGGGCATTTGGCACTTTTTCTGAATACCATTCCATGTAAATTCAACGGTAACTCTGTAGTGGAGAAATGATAAAAACTATTCATTACAGCATATTTGTATTAATTTTGTTCATGCATAAAAACCCCGCTCGACTAAAAATAGAAACCCGAGCAGTTTAAGGTTTGCTAATTAATCTCTTTCTACATTCTTTTTTATCAGCTTTTTAGCCTTTTTATAATAAAACCTCTGATATTCCAAATTGTTTATACTTACAAGTCCACGTTGTTTCCAGCCGCTGCCATCTTGAAACTCTACTAACCCAGGCCAAGACATGGGTCGTACTAGGGTAGAGTTCAAAGTTGGAATGACGTCACTGTAGTCGCAACTCTACCTGTTCGGCTGTTTCTCGAGTAACTCGGGTACTTACTATAGTTCCAGTCGAAGTGGGCCTTTGTGTAGTCGTTGGCAGATGTAGGAATAACGTCATAGTTCATATTTGGTTTTCCCGTTCTCGATAAGTGTACACGAAGCGTTTTCGTCATGCTTATGTTTTGTTTAACAATGCACTGTACAATATTGGGGACCTTTTCATATGTTTTAAGTGAATCAGTAAAATGAAGGAAAGATGTTCCATTGTAATATTTTTAATACTAATTGAATAAAACGCAGACTTGGATTTTAGATGAAAAGTTCTTTGTATACAAGTACTTACATATTTTTTTTTTATCTGTGCATAAAATTTCTCATTATAGACAGATAAATGCGACAGTTAACGAACAGGATGAAGATCTCCCTATAGACACTAATAAAAAGGCACGGTATTTGTCTAATATCAATATATTTTTTTAATCTAGTTTTAAAAAAAATATGAAAAAAAAAACTGTTTTAAAATATATGGGCCATACTTAATAAATACTTACAAAATACTAGAATGAAAAAAATTAGTCATGTTTTTCAGCTCAATGTTCTTCTTAGCCATACAAAAGCAAAGGAAAAAAAACCAAAATCATCAAGGAAGAAATGCTAAGACTCACATAACGCAATCAAAATTCATGCTTTTAAGTAGCAACCAGTTCCTTCAAAAAGCAGTTTTACAAGTTTTTACAAGTAACAAGTTTTGTGTTAATTTAGCGATTTGCATGTATTAACTATGACAAATTCAGCAGACACCGTAATCAGATATATATTATATGTCCTTATATTATATGCATATAGTAAAAGAAATTTATTTTAAGTTAAGGACAAATGAAATTTGTGAGAAGTTTTTATTTTTTGATTTGTTGTTGTTTTTTTTTTTTTCAATCTATTTTATAATGAAAGTATATGCATTTGCTTATCCCTTATTCTTTTTTTTAATTACCCTATTCATATATTTTTGCTCACATATTTGGAAAGATGAATGAATTCTGTATGAAATTGAATCACCTTTTTGGAATCTGTATTTTCTAACTGCATGGCTATTATTATCATCATGGTGTATTAGTTGTTTTTTTTTTAAATATGAATTTAAATAAACTTTTTCGAACAATCTACTGCTTATTTGAGATAACAGGGTTTTAAATATATCTGAATACTGTGAATATACGTGTGTAGCATAAATATATTAAATTTTCCGGGTGTTTTGTTATATTCATCATTTACAGATCTGCAATTTCTTTTTAAAAAATCTAGAGTGTACAATTTCCTTTTTCTTGCGTCTATACAAAACTGGAAAAAATGACTAGATACTTTTAGATGAATTTTGTCAAGTGCTTCATTTACTTATTGCCAAATATTTCCACACTAGCAAAAAAGAAACTGGTATAAAAGTTATGTTACATGGAACATGAAGAGAGAACAAATATTAATGAATGAGATAGAGGTGTGATCAGGTGCCATGGAGTAGTTAGCATCTCCTGTCGACCGGTCATACCCACCATCACTACTGGACGAAAAATGTGCTGAGAATCCCAAATTTTACTGATAATGTTTGATAATTACTGACACGGTGCTGTTCTTGATAAATACTGATATTTACTGTTATTATTACTGTCGTTGCTGATAATTTTGGTTGTTTCTGATAAATACTGATAATTACTGTGGTCTTTACTGTTGAGTCTGATAAATACTGATAAACACTGTTGATGTGCTGTCGATGCTGAGATTTACTGATAATTACTGTGGTCTTTGTTCATAAGCTGGGAAGGCCTAAAGAAGAACTGAGGGCTGTAAAAACCTTCCATTATTTCTTTCTTTTAATTATAAATTATCATTACGACATTTTCATATTTCTTTAAATGTTCTGCTAGTGACAAAAATTACGCTGATCTCATTTACTACAATACGGTTGTGAAAATGTTGACAAGAAATAAATGAAACCTTCCGCGTATATTAAGTAAATGTTTTCTACCAATCTATATATGAAAATAGTATAATTTATCTGTAAGCAAGATAAATGGAATTTTATTAATGCACTGTAAATAAAAAGAAAATAAGGCTATCTTTCAAAAAGATTCATCGCCGCCCTCTCCCGACTCCAAGATATTTTGGTAGGGAGGTCGGTGGTGTTTTTTTTTCAATAATAAGAAATAGTTCTTAATGGGTGGAAAAAAAATTCGGGATAAAAAATATTTCCTGCAGGCTAAAGATGACCTTTCATATAGCTATTTTTGCTTTAGAAATTTTATGCATTATTAGATTTAATAAATAGATAAAAACAGAGGTGAATATGTTCAATCTGGAGGCACAGATTATTTATTTATTTATTTATTCATTCATTCATTTATTTATTTGAACGTAATATAAGCATTTTAGATTCTTCCAGAATACATGTATCTCCTACATTTAATGTACACGATACATACATGTGCAACCAGCAGATTGGGGGCTGATTAAAAATTAGTGCATGGTCAGAATTCCCAGTGTCAGAGCGAAAGTACACATGTGTTTATGTTATTTTGATTTTGGTCTCTTAAAATTTCATGACACGAAACATTTTTATTCAATAAGTTTTAAAATCTCAGTAATTTAATTCTATGGAATGTGAAATAAGAAATGAGACCTAATATAACATGTTTACGTAGTAAAGTACGTGTATATGATCAAATTGACCGATTTTAATCTTGTTTGGTCAAAAATAGCTTGGCATAAATTGATCTTCATTGATCAAAAATCGAAGATCAGTCTCTGATTTGGCTGTATTGTGTACAAGTCTCCCGCCCCGGTGTAGAATGGGGTACAACTTATATATTCCATGTAAATTGTAGTGGTCAACGTAACAATGGGCTAACAATTACCTATTGTTCCTCGTCTGCGGCCACCGGTGTACATAATAAACAAACTACCTACACTGTACATGTACTTTCTTCTTTGAGCAGGAAAATCTTTACGGTCGCATGGAAAAAAAATATCCTGTAATATTGAATTTGTTGACGAATAAAATTGAAAATTGAAAAAAAAAACTATTTAGCAAAATAGGACATTGCAGTACTAAGATAATAAAAAGAAAAAAAGAAATGAAGCTATATACATATACATTGTACAGACTTAATATCCAATAATTATTTTAATTCACATAAATCTATCTTTGCTCAGTATTTAATTTTATTTGTTAGTTTTATGCACATTTCTTGACATGCTTGAGATAAATTTAAAAGAAAATCCCAGGGAGGGGGCTACATGTATTTTCAATTCTGAATCTCGATTAACGATGGTTTGGGGCCCGTGAAACGGAGACGAGAAATTGATACGGAACATTTGACTTCGTCTTATAATTAAAACATTATGCAAAATGTACATAAATTTAAAAAAAAAATAGATGGTTTAGTGAAAGCAATAATTGAAATTATATTACATGTAGCATTAACTGTTCACAATTCAGAAACAGGGAATTAAACTCCAGATCGCTCAGAATCCGTGAAAAAAATCTTTTATGAATTTTGAAAGACAGTAACATGACGTTGTTTATCGCACTCATAAATAAATGTTATAGTTCTGAATTTGGTATCGTTCATTGATTCTCTAAAATAATTTTATTCATGTATATAAAAAATATGTAATAAGTTATTATAACATGTATGACTTATTAAACATAAAACTAAAGAATCAACATGATCAACCTTGCGCGTATCAGTTTTAAGTTAACAGTATTTCACCCCCACCCCATTTTTGTGCTACAATAAAGCATAATCAAGTCGGTAAGCGCCCAGTATGTACTGTTCGTTTATACAAAGGTCTCTGACAAGGAGAAAATGGAATTAAAAAAAAACATTTTAATCTCTGTACAAAACTATTTCTAATTATACAAATTCATGTCGCAAGATACTCAGAATGAACTAATAATTGACCCGATTCTCAAAACGAAAGTAGAACTTTTACACGTGGTTGACATGTGTGTTCCAGAACAGCAATTAAGCTATAGACGGCAATAATGGACGAAAGTAACTTCCAAGTTTTGTTTTATTTCATTTTGTTTTGTTTGTTTTTTTTTAACTGACTGACCGCGTATAACATGTATAAGCAGTTATTTATTGATCTACCTGATACTGGCGTATGTCCATAGACTAGATAGAACGTTCTATCGTTAAAATGATATTGTCCAACGGACCCGGTTTAACGATAGAATTCGTTCCGTGTATTGGCAATGTTGCAAAATAAACACGAGTGATAACTCGTACTCTGTGCATTTTCTATGAACAATCCAGAGAGTTCCGAATGTCAACATGGCGTTAAATTTGAAGCGAGGAAAAAAACGTTGAGAAAATGAGTTGAATTTTCGTATTCATATGGATTATTTTTTAGTTTAAAAGGCATATACAATCTCAAAAAGTGGATCCACTCCGATTTGCTACATTGCAAGTATATGGGACGTATTCTAACTGTGGCGAGGGCTTGTTCCGAGACACAGTTAGATTATTCTAACTAGTCCATAGACCTAACGCAGATTTATGTACTATTAACAAAGAATTGAAGAAAGATGTGTATTTCACTGATTGAAAACCACACTGCATAAGATTTATAGTGTACTGATGGCTTAACAATTAAAATAAAAAAACAAAACGAAAGATAGAAAGCGTCGATACCACACAATGATATCAAATTCGCATCGAGGACATAATCAGAGAACTAGAGCGCACTGGCTATATGTATATAAAACAGATTATTCTGCAAATTAAAGATGTTTTATTTTTATTATTTAAACTTGTCACATTCTTCAATAAAAGGACATAGTGTACACAACATTAAATCAGAATAGATTTTTTTTGTGAGATATAATTAATACTGGCTAAAGTGTCTTCTTAAAATGAGAGTTGTATGTAAATAGAGGGGGGGGGGGGTCTCAACTTATAGAGCTCATACATGTTCAGTTCTCCACACGAAAAAATAAATTGACAATAACAACCATTGACTATATTAAAGATGCCCTCTAAAAGCTTTTGATGACAATACAAATACACGTGGAAAAAATATATATGATGGGATTTTTTTAACCATTAAAAATAAAAACTTGTTTTAAAAAGTACTTGGGGAGAAAAACCACTGCAAAAACAACACAATTATTATTTTCCGCAGATATTGAGAACTTTATGGAAGGAGAAATATAAAGATGAAGAAAAATACAAACATTTATGATCTAATTTTAACATTATGATGTAAAAATGATTACAATAAAATTAATACATGAAATATGAAAACAAATAAAATGTGACTTTTTTCTAGAATAATTTGTTTTTGTTAGAATACTGTATTGAATTTGATGATAAAATACTTTCTTTAAAACAAATAATCATTTTTAAGGCTATTTTAGTCCCTTCCCAGATTAAAAACAATGACCACAGTAATTATCAGTAAATCTCAGCATCGACAGCACATCAACAGTATTTATCAGTATTTATTAGACTCAACAGTAAGACCACAGTAATTATCAGTATTTATCAGAAACAAATAAATTAACCACCAACGACAGTAATAATAACAGTAAATATCAGTATTTATCAGCAAGAACAGCACCGTATCAGTAATTATCAAACATTATCAGTAAAATTTGGGATTCTCAGCACTTATTTCGTTCAGTAGTGCATGGGCTCCTTGTCATGATGAAGAAAAACGGAAAAATCCGTGGACAATTCACTGTGTAAATAATGGTCTAACATTTAGTATGAAAAACGTCAGTCAGCATTCGACTTGGTGATAGATTGTATATGTTGACAAGGACATTGTACGACCATACAACACGCAAAATGATGGGCTCAAACGAGAATGTTGATATCCTGGTTTCATCAATTTGTTTGTCACTAGCATGTCCGTTTTAGAAATTGATGTTCGTTGTATCGAATCAACTGAGAGATATAAACCCCCTATGCAGATGATAAGGATATATTGCTACATAAAGTAAGCGAAGTTGACAATTGAAAAATTGAAGTCATCACGATTATAATTAAGCTTTTATGTTAGGTAACCATTAACGTCTTTTTTCTTGTAAAATAACAAGATATGAAATAGATGTGCCAAACTCTGTGACATCTTTTATTTCAAGTTCACTGGAATATATATCGAGTCGACATATGATGAATTGAAGTAACTATTGTTATTTGATAGAACGTCGTTGAAATATCTTAATGGCATCGCAAGTGATTTCTTTTCTTAATTGTATCTGACATTGAATACTGTAAAATACTGTAAAATTAGTTACTTATGCACGGGGGACATTTACACTAGAAACGCTATAGAATTAAAACGGGGGAAAATAGCCCGACACATATAGTCACAAAATTTCAAAGTTCTGGAATCACTGTAGACTAGAACTAATACCATTAGACTGGTTAAGTCAGTCATATATATAAATTATTTTCCTGTCCGATATTTTAGACCGTAGATACCTGACGCTTGTGTCAATGAAGCCCCTAATTCTCAATAATCTTGATCATATCCTGTATAGCTAAAGTTAAATTGCGTTCGTTGAGTTGTGAATTTTATATGAGGTTGGAATCATTCATTAAAAATTTATTCTTTAAACTTTACTCTTGCAAGTTGTAGTTGTAGCGTTGTTCAGTAGTTGTAGTAAGTATTGGATCAAATCAAACTTCCATGAAAATTACGAGCGCACTCTAGATCATGTAGATATCTACGGATTTCGCGTACCAATCCCGGCAAAATACCAATTACGGAAATTTCATAGCAAAATTTCTCCTACAGTCGGTTAATTTTGCCGGTTCTTATTGAAAACACTGAAAAACCCTAAAAGTGGTGGTATCAGGTGCCTTGGTGGAGTAAGCATCCCCTGTTGACCAGTCACGCAAGTCTTGAGTCCTATTTATTGAACGAGTAGACGGAACTTTCAGTAGTCAATTTAAGTATAAAAACGAAGGCTTAATAATTAGTATGAAACAGTCAGCCAAAATACGACCTAATAATAGGATTTATTTGCGAACAAGGTCATTATTATGATCCAAGACGGTACGAAATGACGATTATAATAGAGGTTGTTTAAATCCATGTAACATCAACTTATCAGTACTGAGAGCAAGCTCTTGAGTAGCGAGTAGGTTGGGGGACATAAACACCACAAGCAAGTGATAGCGGATTATTTTAAATAGAGTTGACGCTAGAAAAGCTAAAGTCATCTCTGTTGTCATACAATTTAGTTGTTAATTGGCCTTTATCGTCTATAAACAGTTAAACATCCGAATATGAATTTGTAAGGCTCATTATTTTCACTTTTTTTTTTTTGAAATTAGTGGGATTTAATTCTACAAGTGGCAGTCCAACTTATATCCATAGCCCCCTTTCTAATGAGAAAATTCTTCAAAATCATATGTCAGTTTTGTATATTTTTAATATTCCCAACAACCAGAATGAATTTGAATTACCATATCTATATTGGATTCCGAAACTTTATAAATTTCCTTACATACCAGTAAACGTTCTACCAAGTCTCTTTCTTTAATCCTCACTAACATATTAACAGAAGCGAAGGAGAAACATCAGAGGCACTGTGCATCAATATATTGGAGAAGTGGTGTATATTCGACAAGTGGTGTAAATCAGTTGTGGATACTTAAAACTTCCAGAGAACTTTTGAAAAATTTGAAATTAAAAGAAATGACCAAAATCAATAGCATAAAAACTTACACGACTTTTCAACTCTATATACAACCATTCCCCCCGATTACTTAAAGTCCAGGCTTTTTGACATCATTGACAGTTGCTTTTTTCAATAAAAATGGAACTCGTAAATTTACTTACCTTGTCATTGGTCTTCTTGCAAAATTATTTTTTTCAAAAACATTCTGATTGTACACACAATTACCCCTAAGTTGATATAAAAAAAAAGATGCTTGAGTTTCTGACTGACAATATCCATGTTGTTCTTCCAACAATCTGGTGGAATTCTCATGGGTACCTATTGCGCTCCGTTGTTAGCAGACCTATTTTTGTATTTATATGAAGCAAAATTTATTTAAAATCTTATGAGAAAAAGAAATACCTTGTTGTGGCCTTCAACTCGGCACTGCAATATATCGACGGCGTATTATCAATTAACAATAGTTATTTCCATCCATATGTCGACATGGTATATCCCAGTGAGCTTGAAGTAAAAGATACCACCGTGTCTGACGCATCTGTTTCATATTTGGACGTTAATAGAAATTCATGAAAAAAGTCATGACTTAAACTTTTCAATCGTCAACTTCCCTTACTTATGCAGCAATATACCTTCATCACCTGCATATGGAGTGTATATCTCTCTGTTGATTCGATACGCAAGAGCAAGCTCTACGTATGAACAATTCCTTAAACGAGGTAAGTTACTGACAAACAAGTTGTGAAACAAGAATATCAACAGTCTCGTTTAAAGTCATCATTTCGTAAGTTCTATGGTCGATGCAATGACCTTGTCAGCAAATATAATCTATCATTAAGTCATATGCTTCCTGACGTTTTTCAGATTTATTGTTAGGCCATTCTTTACACACTGAATTGTCGACGGATTTCTTCGTTATTTACCGATGATGACAGGGAGCACACGGCGGTTGTGACCAGTCGGCAGGGAATGCTCATTCCTCAATGGCTCCTGATCCCACCTTTGATGTTTTAGTGGTCCGAGTATGCTCTGCTCCCGAGTTGTATTGTTTTAATGGACTTTGAGCTTGAATACTGTTCGTTATCTCCATATTTCACGGGCATACTCTGTGTTTTCTTTTATGGCAAGTTCACAGGGATATGTAGAGTCAACCTTATTATGAAAATAACTATTTTTAATTGATAAAACACTGTCAATATACATGAATATGAATATCGAATTGAAGACCTCAGCAAGTATTTTCCTCTTCTCATATAGAAGATATTGAATACATTCTGCTACATAGGAATATAAAATCAAGTCTGCAAACAAAGAAGCACAATTAAACGCCCGTTTTACCTCTCAAAATCTAAAAGTTATTTTAGAAAATCACCCTTGACTCACCCTCCACAGGACATAAAATGAAAAAAAAAAGAATATAAAAACACAGCATAAAACAACAGAAGCATATATTAACAGAACTACAGCTTAAATAACAGAATTATAGAATATAATAACATAGTTTCAGCATATAATATTAGAAATATAACATATATTAACAGGACTACAGCATACAGTAACAGATGAAAGTAAATGATGTAAGAACAACAGCATAAATAACAATTACAGCATATAAAAACAGAAGTACAGCATATAATAACTGGAGTACAGCAAATAATAACAAAACCTTCACATTTTACAAAAAAACAATATATAATTACAGAGCTACAGCATATAATAACAGAACTACAGGATAAAATAACAAAACATCATTGTCCAAACTTTCTGGTTATGACTTCTTGAACTTGGCAAGCAAAATATTAAGTTCAAAAGAATCCACCTGCATAACAGACTAGGATGAATACTTCTCACAAACTTATAAAATCATCTATTACTTTAGGATACAAATCGTGAAATTTCATTGAGTAAAAAATTTGTTTAAGTGTCCAAATGAAATACCAACATGTATTTCCAATACAATTATATCATTGTTCATTTCTATCAAGCAGCATCACTATTATGCTTATTGGTTGCATAACTTCAAGAAGAGGAATGAAATATGGAGATAACGAACAGTATTCAAGCTCAAAGTCCATTAAAACAATACCAATTGGGAGCAGAACAAACACAGAGCTCCAAAAATAGAGGTGGGATCACGTGCCATGGAGGAGTGAGCATTCCCTGCCAACCGGTCACGCCCGCCGTGTGCTCCTTGTCATGATCGGTAAATAACGGAAAAATCCGTCAACAATTCAATGTGTGCATAATGTCCTAACATTTAGGAAACTTTCCTTTTATGAATCTTTAATATCCGACAAAATATCTCCC
Organism: Saccostrea echinata; assembly: GCF_033153115.1. Lineage (NCBI taxonomy): Eukaryota > Metazoa > Mollusca > Bivalvia > Ostreida > Ostreidae > Saccostrea > Saccostrea echinata. The sequence continues at coordinate 2,772,765 of NW_026889755.1, read as the reverse complement.
GGTCCTCATTCGGCATTTTAGAGGGTTTTTCTTGTGCCATCACATAATGATGTCGGTGCATATTTATCTGGGTTTGAATATTTCTTTGTAAAATCATCACAAGCTCATCATCTCATTTCCAAACAGTATTCCAACAACTCTTTAATCGTTCCTACAAAAAAACCCATATAGTTCATTTATTACCGATATTCACAAAGAACCTAAAAACTGTACAAGAGCCAAATGTCCATAAATGCTTGTATAAAATATCAGTAACCCCCCCCCCCCCTTCCTTCATATTAAAGTCATACGCAATGAGATCAATTCTGTGCTATCCCCCATCCTTTTTCTTCACATTTTAAACAAAATCAAATCTTCCCTGGAAGAATATTTGAAACTAATTAAAATTAATATCCCAGCCCTTTCATTCAGGAGATAAAAAATATGTAGGATGTACATGTATCACAACCACTGTTAATTAATTATCAAAGAAACTACTAAATTACTCAGTTTTGGTAATAAGCTCACCAGTTCTTATAAGGCTACGATGAACTTTTTGGATTAAGTGTTCTACATGTACATCTTCTATATGGTGCATCTTACATGCGAATTATGTTTATTTTAATCTTCTTCCTTAAACTATAAAAACTAAAGCAACTTCAACTTTACAATGACACATAACATTTTTGGTTTACAGGGATAAAAACAAAATGATCAAAAATGAATTCCTTAAATTTCATTCAAAAAGAGCTTTAAAATATAAAAAAAAAGAGAACCCTTACCCCCACACCCAATAATTAGAAATTAAAAAAATGGCCTTGATCAATAAGCATAAATATTATAAACTTTGCAATCTATTTCCTCAAATTAAATAATACCTCTCATTTTTTTAATGTTCTTCATTATTGTTTAGGTTAAAAATTAGAGCATCAAAACATTCCACCAGTGACCGTTTTTCTGCATACTGTTATGTCCCTCCCCCTTTTTAAAAGCATTTTTAAACATTATTTGGCATTTATTGGCAGGTCCAATATTGTTTTTGCTATTTTCTTGAATAGAAAATATGTCACCCGCGTGGCACAGTGGTTAGAGCGTCTGCTCTTGAGTCGCGGAGTAAGGGGTTGATCCTTACGTCGCGTGTTCGAATCCCACTGCGGGACGTGGAGACCGGTCCTTCGGATGAGACCGTATAAACCAAGGTCCCGTGCCGCAGTAGGCGCTGGCACGAAAAAGATCCCTCACTGCTCAATGACCCTAAGTGCCGAGTATAAGTCAGAATTTGTAGCCCTCCACCGGCAAGTGGTGGCGTCTCCATATGAGTGAAAAATTCTCGAGAGGGACGTTAAACAACAATCAATGTATAGAAAATACAAATTATTTTAAGGAAAATCTTTATAATATTCACCTTTATTATTTACATATACATTGCTATGGTGAAATAACATCAGACCTGTTTACCCATATTGTTGTCTCTCAGTATGTTTTATTAGATTTGTCAGTTAGATTTGACATTTGCCAGTAATATTTCACTTTCCATCGATTGTACATATATTACTAGAGAACAACTACATTTCTGATTACCAAAACATGGTTTAATAAGAAGTAAAAACATAGCACCTTGCTTTCTTTCGAGCGGCTTCTGTCATATTTAAACCATCGCGTTTTCGCAACCCGACATCACTGACGTGTTTGAAATCTTTCCCTTTTTTGAAATAAAAAAAAAAAAACGTCAAACTGAGACAGATCATAACGAAATCTAACTGCTAAAATCCAAACGAGCAGATTTCCGTATTTTCATAATAGCAAAACGTGAGACGTATTTTGGACTCCAAATCCGTACAAAATACGGCGAAATCGTAAAAGTAAACGGGTCTGTAACATTTATTTGTATTTTCCACCAATGTGCGAAAATACATGACCTGTTTGGAAACAAGACTTACTCCTCATTTCCAATAATGTTTTTATAAAATGGACTTATTATGTAATTAATTTACCAAGTGTCAACAAAATCGGTGACAGTCATTTTCCGGCCCATTTTGATGCTTAACAATAAAATGCTTTCTTTTCGTTGTTAGTACGGGAATTAATGTCGAAGATGTTGCAGAAAAAATACACAACCCGGGTAAGCGGGTTATGTGAATTCTTTTCTGCAATAGCTGCGACGTTAATTCCCGTAGTAACAAACAAAGAATGACATTTTATTGTTTATATTAATTTTATTTTAAAAAAAAACATTCAACGTAAATTAAATATGTTAATTATTGTAGTATAGATATGGATGTCATTGTATGCATAATTGATGGAACAGCCGTTGCTCAAGAAATCTATGCAGGTGGCTTGCTTAGTGTTGTTTATGGACTGATTAATGGCAATGGTTTTCATAAGAAATAAAGGAAATAATATTCAGTGGATGTAAATATACCTCAATACCTGTTGAAATTCAACTCAAGTTCTTTTCACAAACAAAAGAGAGTGAAACATGACAGGGTGCGTCGTTCCATTGACCATTCCGATAAAGATGAGCGCAATGTTCCGCTCGGCCTGCATTATCTGGCTGACCGTACGCCCAGTTTGTGAAGGTGACTGGGTTGCCATTTCGGCTCCAGGTGAATATGCTTTCCTTTGCATTGTCGCTGGCACCAATCCAGACGTGACACCACTCGGCGTTTTTTAAACAATAATCTGTACAAGATAACAAATTACATCACGTTAGTAAAGCCCTGAGTAGAGTTTTTTTTACGTAAATGTACGTAAAGTAAAAGAAATTCATGGGTCATGACGCTCAACTATGTTTCATTTACTGTAAAATCGCTAATTGCATGGGTGTGGGGATAGGGTAATTTTCCTTGTTTTTAGATATAAAGAGACGACTTCATGTTTACCACGAAATGTTATATGCATAACTACTCTACAATTCTTCAACCATAATCAGGAGATTTTTCCCTCTATATTTCTAAGACAACTTCTAGTCAATAGTCTCGTCCCACCCCAATTATGATGCTGTTTTACGAACATTGCAAAGGGGTTTAGAAGTATGCAAACACATGCCAAACTTTAGTTTTTAAAGTATCTTCAGGACAAAAAAAAAATGCAACTTTTACTTTAATGGTACCGAACAGTAGGCAAGGGAGCATTTTATTACGCATTTAGGTTGGCATGACTGCACAAACCCCTAGCTCCCATAATGGTTTAACCGACTTATTAACTACATGTACTATGATAAGATGACAAGACTATTGATACTACAAGATATTCTGTCGTTCTTGAAAATATTTACTTAAATAAAGTTCTCTTAATTCCCATGTAAAATGTTACAACCAGAATTTATATTTGCATATGTATAGATTTATCTGCTAGATGTTATTGTGCGTTATCAATTACATGACTGTAGAATAAATAGTAGTCAGTTAACGATTACGTTGTTTTTAACCATGTGCTCATGCTGAAATAGAGCACACACAACAAATTGGCAACGAGGTAAACTATTGAAGCCTTGCAACAGTTTCATTCTTGTCCGATCTTATAACTCGTTCTGTTTGTTCGTTCGTATGTCGTTTAACGTCCCTCTCGAGAATTATTCACTCATATGGAGACGCCATAGCTGCAGAACTGTAGCTCTCTGCTTGAGAAAATTCGGACAGATAAAGCAGAGAGCTACAGATCCAAGCGTTGTAAAAACCTTCGATTTACGCCAACGCTTTTTTGTCGCTCACCTCAGCTATTACTTCTTGAATTTTATGCTTTCCCCGCTTTAAGAATGGTATCCGATAATTAACCATATATTTAACTCCTATTCTAAATACTTTATTTACCTTTCAGCGGTCCCAAACATCCCTTTATGGTTTTGAAATGTCGGTTTAAAAAATTCCCTTCCGTCGACGGCCATGTTGGGGTCTTTCAGGGAACATACTATTGCCGAGAAAATGTAAATAAAAAATTCAGATATCGTGTATATTGTCTAAAAAGAAGACAATACATGTATTTAAAAAAAAAGTATTAGATAAATATAACTCGGGCGTGTTATTTTAGGATGACACCAACATGGACGTCGGAAAGAAAGGGAATTTTTTAACTGATACTCTAAAACCACATAAGGCCGTTTGGAACCGTTGACAGGTAAATTAAAATATCAGGAATAGGAGTTAAATATATGGTTAATTATCGGATACCATTCTTAAAGCGGGGGAAAGCATAAAATTCAAGAAATAATAGCTGAAGCGAGCGACAAAAAAGCGGCGGTGTAAATCGGAGGTTTTTACAACGCTTGGATCTGTAGCTCTCTGCTTTATCTGTCCGAATTTTCTAAAGCAGAGAGCTACAGTTCTGCAGCTAGAGACGCCACCACTTGCCGTTGGAGAGCTGCAAATTTTGCGACTCTAGAGCAGACGCTCTAACCACTGCGCCACGCGGGCGACTATAACTTGTTCTGTAAAAATGGATCTGTGGTGATAATTCGCAAGGATATGGCGGCGCTTGGATTGATCGGCAAAATTAACCCTTTTGATGAGACGCTCGAATCATGGGAGTGTTACGTTTAACGTTTTGAACAATATTTCGAGGTAAACGAAATCGACGCTGGAAAGAAGGTATTCATCTTTATAGTGTCTGATAAGTGGAAAGCTGTATGCACTGCTTCGTGATCTGACATTTCTCGACAAGCTAGCGACAAAGTCGTATGAAGAAGTGGTAAGACTTCTAAATAGTCATTTATCCCCTAAACCTATTAAAACGGCAGAACTTGATAAAAGAGGTCAGAAGGAGGGGAGACTATTGCTGAATATATCGCACAGTTAAAGATACTTTCGATTCAGTGTGATTTTAATGCAATACTTAATTAAAAACTGAGAGACAGATTAGTATGTTGTGTAAGAAGTACTCAGATTCAGAAACGTTTGCTGTCAGAAAAATACTGTCTTATGAAAATGCAATAGAAATCAGTATTGCTATGGAAGCCGCAGCTAAAGATGCTCAGAATTACAGAGTAGGAACAGGACTGTGACTGGGGTTGAAAATAGACTACGTGTGAAAAACAGACATTTAAAGTTCAGTGATAAGAATGACAAGAAACAGTGCTATAGATGTAATGGCGGCGGCCATATTGCACGGACCTCTAAGACATCAGAGGTGGGATCAGGTGCCACGGAGGAGTGAGCATCCCCCGCCGAGCGGTCACACCCGCCGTGTGCTCCTTGTCATGATCGGGAAATAACGGAAAAATCCGTCGACAATTCAGTGTGTAAATAATGGTCTAACAATAAGTATGAAAAAAGTGATGTAGTATTAAACAAAATAGAATGATTGACTGACGTTTTACGTCTCGTTCGAGAATTTTTCACTCATATAGAGACGGAACGATACCGGTGAAGGGCTTCAAATTTAGACCTTTACTCGGAACTCTGGGTCATTGAGCATTGAGGGTACCCCATCGTGCCAACGCCTGCCTTGACACGGGGCCTCAGTTTTTAAAGTCTCATCCAAAGGACCCGCAACTTTCACTTCAAAGTGCTGAGCGCTTGGCAAAGGAACAGTTCCTACCTATTTTTTATCGACTTCGGTCAGTGGCGGCCGTGATTCGAACACACGGCCTTCCGATCACGGAGCGAGCGCTCTATTGAATGAGATACCGTGACAGTGAGAACAAGATAGAGAAATTACAGCTATAACAAATTCATATCGTCAATACAGTAAAAATGCTTTATTTGTCCAGTTTCATAGAATTGCTACTATATCACCGACACAAGTCCAAAATCTTTCTGCTCCTAAATCCTCACAACAGAATATTTAATGAAATGAAATGAAATGAAACGTAATCGAGATGAACATCGATAAAGTTTAACTTAAATTATCAAAATATTCAATAAAACAAACATAAAAACTCTTCGAATATTGCTTAAGTCAACGAATATGGTAAATACAGGTAGACTTCAGAAGAATTCGTCCTTGACCATGTTGACATTATCGACAGACGCTCTAAAATGAAAGTAGCATACCAACAACAGCCTTGATTTGTTCTGATTTGTTTAAAGACGGAACAGAATATAGGATGTAGAAATATGAATTTGATGCTAGTAAGGCAAGAGTCTGAGGTACGTTTCTCTTTCCTATCAGCTACCGAGAACTGAGCTGATTTGCTTAGCATTAAGAACGACGATAATATCCTATGAGAGATTTAACTCAAGATCTGACAGTGACATAAACATAACATTCCCGTCTGTCAGTCCTTTATGTTGTCAGTATTGTTTTTATATAATTTAAAGTTTCTGTAATCGTTTTAGCTAAAACAGACTAAAAGTAACGATTTTTTTCTTTCTTTCTTTCTTTTTTTTTTTAATAAAAGCTACATGTAGGCCAAGAAAGTGGTTCTGGTTTAGAGATTTATCGATGTGTAAACTTTTTGTTGAATTTGCTCTCGTCCAATCAAAACACAGGAAATCAATAAATAAAATTAAGATTGGAATTATTTAAGAAATAAAGTCTGCGTTATCGTGAATGTTGCAGGATAACCTCCGAGGTCGAGAAATGTTGTCTGAAATATAAAAGCCGAGGCGTTAGCCGAGGCTTTTATATTTCAGACAACATTTCTCGACCTCGGAGGTTATCCTGCATCATTCACGACAACAAGGACTTTATTTCTATTCTACTAACGGCTTTAAAATACAGTTGATCTTTTTCTCAAAAGAGAAACGAATGAGATCACCATGTCGCAATTTCGCTGTTCCATTTAACACCAGAGGGTCAATCGATTGCATAAAATGCAGACGATTTCAGCTTTCGTTGGATTAAAAATATCCTTTAATTATTTATAAATTTGCTTGTAACATATATTGATTAATTTTTATGAGTGAAAAATAACTAAACCAGTTGTCTATTTCATTGATTTATCAGTAAAATCACGGGAGTGTAAATGTTGTGGGGAGGTCCGTAGAACAGCCCCACTTAGCTTTAAAAACAGATGTTTATCAGCTGTTTCAGGCAATACACACGTTTAGACTGGGGAAGACGACACATCGATGTGGTCTAAATAAGTATTAGATTATACAGTGAAATATTTATTTCAACTGTACAGATTTGACATGTGTTTCTGATCTGATAATTTTTGATGACGTTCGTGATTTATTGGAGAATAATGTCCACAGCATTTCTTTGATCTCGGCAATAATCGTAGTAGAATAGATAATAATGCATGTCCTTTATTTTTATAAAACTGAACATTATGGACAATTGCATTAAATATAAGCTAAAACCATGTACCTCAATCTAACGCCCCAACCGATACGAATTTTTTAGTTAAATAGTTGGCAATACTATTTAATTCCAGTTTTAAAATTAAAGCCATTTATAATTAAAAAAAAAATTAATTTATTCAGCTAATGATAAAACAAAAACACTCGATTAAAAGAACATACCGTACATAAGGTTACGAATCCATTTGTTCTCCTTCCACGATTCGATTTCTACCAAATACGCTGCACTGTCCATACACTGTGTCTAAACATCAACATAACTGCATTCATTAAAATTCATAAATATATCTTATATGTATGTAACTTAGGTTTATTTTCCTAAATTTTAGCACAAATGATTGTTTCTTCAGTCTTCCAGGTGAGTAAGTCACATAAATGTGTCACAGTAGGCAGATTTTATTAAGAGCCCTAACAAATTTTAGACGCTTCTTACTAATGAAGTTTGTCTTAGTGTGAAAATTTTATGGTAGAATTTATACTAGTTTGTGATACGTTACTTAAATTTGCATAGAAGAAATGTAGCACATATCATAAACCGGCTTACATTAATTAAATGTCCTTCGAATTGTCTTAAGCTCACAATTATAATAAATATAACTTGATTCTTTTGATAATACAACATTATATAAGTAGCTATAAACCTTAGCAAGTTCCCACGTTGTTAAAACAGGAAAGAACAAGTAGAGATGATTCTCAAACGTGTGCCATCCTGCAAAGGAAAGATTTATTTGTAAAATATGTTAAAGGTGCAACCATATAGACGAACGTTTTTTTTAAATATAATATTAGGTACGTATTCTTTTAAAAAATGGATACATATTCATTATTAACTCTATACCGCCAGTTTATACATGTTATTAACTAGATATTTGGACGGTCTTGGTTATGGCATCACAGGACATCAAGGTTGGTTACATTCTCATTTCTAGAGACATGACATTAGTGTCTCCTCCATAAAGAAGTCGAAAAGGACAGATATGCAACTAAAACCCTTAAGGGGATGAAGGACACATGGTCACATGACTCTGTTTAACTACGTCATAGTCCCTGTTTATATAAGTGCAAAACGTGTAAACCATCGTTCTTGTATAAAATTTTGGACAATTTGTTCTACTTTAATTACCATCTTATATAAAAGAAATAAAAAAAAATAAAAATAAAAAAAAGTTAAACATTCTTATAAACATTAATTTAACAAATTGTGAAAAGATTGATCCACCCCTCTGTTTCCCTAAACTGTGCGTCAAACAAGTTGGTGACGTCATACAAGATCTGTTAATACAGCAAGATCATACCTGTTGAATACACGGGCGGTATTATTACGTAAAAACAGGTCATAATCAATTGTCATGCTTATGTCTTCTTTAATGAAATCCTGTGCAAAATTAGGGTCAGCTTGACCATTCGAAATTTTGACAGTTAATCTCTTGCATTTCAACGTAAAATAAAACAAGAGGCCCATGGGCCACAACGCTCCCCTGAGCCCTGCTGTTCTTCACCAGACCCCCCCCCCCTTGTAATACTTATTGCGGCCCCGCCCTATCCCCGGGGGTCATGATTTGAACAATTTAGAATCTACATTACCCAATGCAAGGATGTTTCTATGTACATTTCAGCTTTTCTGGCCCAGTGGTTCTTCATCAGAAGATTTTCAAATATTTTGCCTACATATTTCAATGTAAAACTTTGATTCCCTATTGTTGCCCCGCCCTACCACTGGGGGTCATGATTTGAAAAATTTAGAATCTACACTACGCAAGGATGCTACCACATAGGTTTCAGCTTTTCTGGCCCAGTGGTTCTTGAGAAGATTTTTAAAGATTTTGCTTATATATTTCAATGTAAACATTTAATTCCCTATTTTGGCCCCGCCCTACCCAAGGGGGCCACGATTTGAACAATTTAGAATCTACATTACCCAAAGATGCTTCCACAAAAGTTTCAGCTTTTCTGGCCCAGTGGTTTTTGAGAAGAGAAGGTTTTTAAAGATTTTGCCTATATTTTTTAATGTAAAACTTTGATTCCCTATTGTGGCCTTGCCCAACCCCCGGGGGCCATGATTTGAATAATTTGGAATCTAAACTACCCAAGGATGCTTTCACATAAGTTTCAGCTTTTCTAGCCCTGTGGTTCTTGAGAAGAAGATTTTTAATGACCCCCACCTATTTTTGTCTTTTCTTGATTATCTCCCCTTGTAAGGGGGGTTGGCCCTTCATTTTAACAATTTTTACTCCCTTTCACCCAAGGATTAAAATTTGCTCAATGGTTTTTGAGAAGAAGTTGAAAATGTGAAAAGTTTACAAACGGAGAGACAGACAGACAGACGGACGGACGACGGACAACAGGTGATCAGAAAAGCTCACTTGAGTTTTCAGCTCAGGTGAGCTAAAAATATTGAATGATAGAATTTTTTTTCAAATTAAGTTTTTTGTTGTTTAAGTTGTCTTAAATAGTACGTAATTTTCCCTATCTAGATGCAGTGTGATAGAAGAAACTTGCTTTTTCGAATTTTAAACCCTATTCATACTCTGAAATATTTTAAAACATGCATGTCCACTTACATATTTTTTATCTATGCTGAAAATATCCGCATTGTGGAAAGAGGGATGGGCCCAAAAACATGGAGATCTAAGACTCCACTTAGATAATGTAGTATATAGTATTAGTCAATCAGTATCTCTAAAATAAGGTAAGAAACCTAATGATATAACTGCTTTAAGATATGTGGGACATACTTAATTAGAAATATACAAAATAAGGAAAAAAAATTGAATGACAAGTATTTTTTCAGCTGAAGGTCCTTAACTATAAGTACTTCCCTTCATTTCGTTGGAGTAAGTCGGCGATCCCTTTGCTTTGGGTTTATGGTTATTACGAGAATTCGAGTAAAAGAAAAGTACCACAGGTATAGAATACATTTAACTTAAGTTTGTAGTATAATGGAACATTTGGGCACAGAGAAAAACTGCAGAAAAAAAGTAATTTGGATCAAAACTCAGCACAGTATGAAACTTCTCTCCCACCGATATTGCTTCAAGAATTGCAGAGCGAGCGGCATTTTGTGCTAATATTGATGCATGTGTTACATAGCTTAATAGCCATTCTTATAACTTTTTGAAATTAGGCGGGAAGAGGGGTTGGTGAATCAAAAGATCATCTTTTCGCCAATAACTATATGTAATATCAAATATTAAGTCTAAACTACATTGTATATCTTTTTTTTCGTATAGCTTGCATATAATAACATAGTGATTACCACAGCTGAGGTCTATCGTCCATTGTCCACTAACTGTGCATCTCAGAATCCCTGTTCCAATCTTTACGTAGTTCCCTAAACACTCTAGTTCCATCGTCCGCTCAATACCAATGGCATCCCATCTTCCCAAACTGTCCATATCTGCACCTGATATAACTGGTACACCACAATCTAGCAAGCATTGTCTTTGTTTATAACATCTTATTTCACTGAACTTCAGTCCAGGTGGTACCAACATTGTATATTTTTGGTTCTCTTTTTGAAAAAAAAAATTACCGATACTCCTAATTGTCTTTGAAGGAGACAAATTGGCATTCATTTATTAACCTAATTATAGATAATGACTGGCTAGGAGAATTTTATTGATTTGAATGCGACTTTATAAATTGGATTGTCTCCTTCATACGATTCATCAAAGGCTTCATAAAAAATATTTTCAAGTGTTGTCAATACTTCCAAGGAATATCTAATTACATGTATATAATTAATTCAAAGCTGTGCATCAGTGGCTTGATGCAAAATTAATATTTCAAGCGTTAATTATCTTACTTTTTTCGAGTCGATCAAGAGTTTGAAAATTAACTAAAAAAATCATTACGCACCTGACAAGGCACATCTGTGATCTCCTGAAGGAAGAGGTATGCATGTTTCATTTGTGCCGCAGTTTGAATTTAAACACACACCTGTTAATTCCTACAAAATTAAGAGAAATAAATTTTAATTGACAAATATGTCGAATTTTACATGGAAGACTGTTATATTTTTGAAAACCAAAGCATGATGCTCACGTCGTAAATAAAAAAAAAATAACGCCAAAGCATAGCTGAAATAATGCAGATTCGGCTTTCAGCATTATACAATCTGAAATTTTAAAAAAGCATAATCTATACATTTTCTAAAAAAAAAAAAAAAAAAAAAAAAAAAAACAGTAAAACTTTTTAACAATACTGAAACTTTAATAAGTCTCGAGGGATAGGCTGTATTTGGGGTAAAGAAATTTCTTCAATTGAATTAGAAGGTGAAGATGTAAAATAAAATTGGTAAATGATATATTTAAACAAATGTTGTCCTGCATATATTTACACCCACTGTCTAGTTCTCCTTTAAAACCATTGCCGTTAATCAGTCAGCAAACAACACTTAGCATATCACCTGTACAGATTTCATAGCAGTGGCTCTTCCATCAATGAAATACACAGTGCCATTCATATGAAGAATACAATGTTTAATCTGCTCAGTCCTAACTACTTTAAATGATATAGATATAAAAGATAACATGTCTTTCTTCCTTTGAAATTAAAGGAATTAACGTTGCAGTTAATGCAGAAAAAAATTTACAAACGGGCGTTATGCATTTCTTCTGCAACATTAACTCCCTTTCTAACGACCTAAGAAGGCTCACTCCTCCATAGCGCCTGATCCCACCTCCAAATATTTAGGCCCGTGTTTGCTGAGCTCCAAATTTGTATCGTTTCATTGGACTTTCTAGATTGAATACTGTTCGTTATCTTCATTTATCGTTTAAATTAATGGCGTATTAATACAGAAAAAAAACCCAGATTATCGGTTATTGAAAACTGACAACAACAAACATCGGACTGACGTTAAACAGGTCATATCTTTTGACGTGTTCCATAACAACTGTAAGGCTTTTGATTTATATTCAATTTGAGGACGGAATTTTCCGTCCACCTGATCAATACACAGTACAGGGCTCACAGGAGTGTGACTGTTCAACAGGGATGCCTATTCCTCCTAGGCACTTGATCCGTCTTTGAAATTTCCTCATGCAAATGAAAGGCAGCAAATTAAGACTTGCACTCAGCAGGACTGAGGAATCGAAGTTTTTTCGTGCCAGCACCCACTGCGTCGCGGGACCTATGTTTTTTCGGTCTCATTCAAAAATCCGGTCTCCACGTCCCGCAGTGGGGTTTGAATTCGCGACGTAAGGACCAACTTCTTATTCCGATACTCTAAAGCTAATGCTCACATATATCTACTACGCCACGCAGACTTTTTTTTTTAATATCCTTATATGACAAACACGTGGTCATCAGGGGGGGGTGCAAAAAGTCAAATATGTAATAAGACTTCAACGTTAACGGAAAATCATTCAAAGGCAGTTAAACCGACTGAATGCACAAATTTTCCAATGAAAATTATACATATATACATGTATTGCACCGCCGAGGTTTACTAGTGAAATGAATTTATGGGATCGTCGCATTATTTCATTAATGATTTTGTTTTTTGTTTGTTTTTTTTTTTTACACATATTCTTTTTTGTTAAAAATTAAAAACAGTCGTTTGTCTATAAATTCTTAAAACAATTCAGCAGTAAAATCAAACGACGGATAAGGCCATCATTAAAAATATCGTTTGTTTGCCCTCTCACGACCGACTTTCCAAAAATGACCCGACTAAAAACTTTTCAAACCTGCAGGAAACGATTTTTTCTTTTCATTCATGAATTTTCTCATCCCGTCAATATGTTTGTTGAAATTTTCTAGAAAAAAAATCCATCTACCTACCGACCCAATTCCTCGTTACATAACTGAGTTGTAAGTGCCCTTGAAGCAATTTGTTTGTGTTTAGTTGAAAAGTACAACAGTAATGGGCTTAAAGGGTATTTTCGATTTTTTTCGGAATGCCAGCTAGGTATTGAACGCTGTATAATCTGAATATTGCGAAACTATTTATATATAATTTAATTTAATAATATATTTATATTTATATATTTACCAATATTTAACACGGTAACATGATTAAGTCTTTCTTTTCTTCTTTTTTTTTTTTTTTTGGTTGTAAAAAATGCATGAAGCTTTAGATTTTTTTTTGAAGCTGCATAATTGATATTTTCAATGACACAAGCTTTGAAAACTGGAAATCATTTTTTTTTTTCATAAAATAACTAATTCGAATGATTGATTGTTGTTATACGTCCCGTTCGAGAATTTTTCACTCATGTAGAGACCTTCATCTATACCGTCGAAGGGCTTCAAATTTAGACATTTACTCGGCACTCAGGGCAATGGAGCAGTGAGAGTTATTTATCGTGCCAACGCCTACCCTTACATGTAGTTTACGGTTTTTAAGATCTCATCCGAAAGACCCGCAACTTTCACTTCAAAGTGCCGAGCGCTTGGGGATGGAAGGGATGCTTCCTATTTTTTTTTTTATCGACTCAGGTCAGTCGCGGCCTTGATTCGAACACACGACTTTCCGATCACGGAGCGAGCGCTCTACCGGAAACACAATTAACACTCCAGCAATCCATATTTAATACAGGCAGATTTTTTTTAACCGAACAGATCACAGATGAACGAAAAACTACAATAGAGGGTATCTCTAATTTTCTTTAGCAAAGAAAAAACTTGCATGATTCACAACCTATCCAAAAAAAATCCACTTTCTATACTCTTGTTCTAAGTCTTATATTCCAAGAGGTTTAAAAACTCATGAAAGTCAAGGATCATCTATGGCTCTTAAAATAAAGTATAACTTTTACCCTGATCCAGTCGATTGCGTTAGTATAAATCCAGCCATAACTTGGGGTATAATGATCTCTTCCGGTCGCTTTATTTTCATAATTGATTTCACATATATTTGCTCCTTTGTGATAATTTACAGATTGACACCTTGCTGTCCTGAGACATTCTTTGACACAATCCAAAATACTATAGTTGTCAAAGACATTGATTATTTTTCGGTCAAGTCTATATCCATGCTGTAAATGTGAGAATCCATTTTGCAAACTTGAAAAACAATAAAATATACTACTCCAAAGAATAAGAAAGCGTTTCAGATTTCTTTTTAGTGTCATATTTACATTTAAATAAAACTAATAATGCAAAATTTTCACATTAATTGTATATATTTCTAGAATACTGTTTCTACTTTCGATCAAGGCATCTGAATTAACAAATTAATGATAACGTTACAGCGTGCATGGTTATAATTTCTTTTGTTTGAAACCTGTTTAACTTTGCAGCATACGTATGATTGATTATGTTCATTCCTTTGAAGACAAGCCATTTGTTGCTTTAAATATTTTACTTTACTTAAAGGAATACTTGTGATTTCTAGGGCACGATTTTACTATTTCAACACAGTAAATGGTTTTCTCATTGAGTTTCTAATACGTAAAAAGACTACATTTAAAACCACTTTACATCAGCAATGAAGATGAAATTCATCAAATATTTAACTCTATAAATTCACTGGCGGTTTTACTTAGATAATATAAATAAATTATAACTAATTATTAACTTCCAGGAGCTCTGAAGTTAAAATGGTATCCACTTGTTTACTGATGAGAATTTGAACTCTTCGTATAATCTTAATCATTTTCTGAGATGTCAAAATTTTCAGCCCACCACCGGCAAGTGTTGGCGTCTCCATTTGAGTAAAAAAAATCACGAGAGGTACGTTAAACAACAAACATTTTCTCTCATTGAGATGGTCCTTTGTATGGCAAGGCTGAACCTACAAATAAATGTTGGCTGGTTATTAACTGATCGACAATAGACAGGTGAACACAAGAAAGAAACTGAGAGTAACAAGAGTGTTGTCATTTATACCAGCCTCGATCCAATTTCACCCCCCCCCCCCAACTGAACGACAGAAAACGTAAATTGATGGCTATCGCGGCTGATCAATTTTGAAGGTAAATTCAATACTTGGAACAACTGTTTGTCGCCATGTTACGGAGATCTATCAAAATATTTAGTTCGATACCCTATAATGTCTCTTAAGAGGCATAAAATACTTCAGTCTTTCAACCCTCATACGCTTAGATTCTCTTGTGTCTGTATGTCCTACATGCCTGTGTATATCTCTCTTTTTTTTAAATTACATTCCCCGACCTAAAGTAATGTGTTTAGAGTGATCACATTGTAATTAAATGAAAATTTCATTAAAAAAATCACTATTCATAAACAAAACGTTGGCCCTGCATATTACTATAAGGTTTCTACAACAAAAATGACACACTTTCCCACTCCTGTGTCTGCAGTAAAAAGGATTTGGCTCTATCTCTTTGTTTAAAACTATTCATTTGACCTAAGAACCTTATAATCATATTTCCCCAAATCTCATTCAAATAAATCTAGGTTTTTTTTTTTTTACCTATGGATATTCCTTAAAGGTTCAATTACCTTTTTATGCCTTTAAATCGCTGGATCTCACCCCATCGCTTCCCTTTCCTTTTTGATTTTCTTAACTATACTCTTAAATCGTGCCTTAATCTAACCTTCATCTTTTGGAAGGATGTTAAAATTCATGTTTAACCCACAATTTATTCTACCAAAGTATCTATCCACAAACACAAGATCGCACAAATATGGATTTGCAATGAATATTAACTCGTTACATACTGGCTTACAGGTGCTTACTTGTAGGCTCGCGCTGTGTCAATAAAAACGGAAGCTTGCTAGGTATCTGGCATTCAGTTAGTATTGCAAGTAAGCATACTTTTGAAGAAATTTTTCCAACACGGTGACTTACATCAGTTCCCGTTGTTCTCAAACATTACTTTTATCAATTTTACCACCAAAATACCAGAAAGACGGGAGAAAAAAAATGACCAGTCGTGTAGTATATATCTTCAGAATTGGAAATCAGAATATACATTTCACTGACTACCAGAGAAAGGATACACAAACATCTGACAACTAGAGAGTGGATAGGCGGCGCATAGACATCCCTCGCAATGAACGTTTAAAAACAAGCGTCTCAGCTACTGTTTGTCAAAAGAATGAGGGCTACAATAAGATCACAGAGGTAGATTTGTTTGTATGTTGTTTAACGTCTCTCTCTCGAATTTTTCACTCATATGGAGACGCCACCACTTGCCGGTGGAGAGCTGCAAATTTTGTCCTATACTCGGCACTTACGGCCATTGAGCAGTGAGGGATCTTTTTCGTGCCAGTACCTACTGTGACACAGGACCTCGGTTTATACGGTCTTATCCGAAGGACCGGTCTCCACGTCCCACAGTGGGATTCGAACCCGCGACGTAAGGATTAACTCCTTACGACGGGACTCTAGAGCAGACGATCTGACCACTGCGCTACGCGGGCGACTCACAGAGGTAGAATGAATTGTTTGGAAATGTTAACCAAGTTGTATACGTTTGTAGCTCTACTGGTCAGAGTCCGTCTGTCTGTCTGAAAACAATTTTTCAAAATGCTACTCCTCCTACAGTTTTGGTCTGATTTCAATATAACTTGGCACACAAGTACACTACACTTAGATACACAATTCTGTGTATCGGTTTATGATTTCGGTGAACGGTGTTGCCAAGGTTACTAAAAATAGAAATTTCTGTGAAATACTTTCAGAACGCTACTCTTCCTACAGTTTTGATCTGATTTCAGTATTACTTGGCACACAAGTACACTACACTAAGATACATAATTCTGCGTATCGGTTTTTGATTTGGATGAACGGTGTTGCCATGGATACTAAAAATAGAAATTTCTGTGAAATAGTTTCAAAACGCTACTCCTCCTACAGTTTTGGTTTGATTTGAATATAACTTGGCACATAAGTAGACTACACTAAGATACATAATTCTGTGTATCGGTTTTTGATTTTGACGAATGGTTTTACCATGGTTACTTAGATTGAAATTTCTGTAATATTCTTTAAAAAAGCTACTCCTCCTACAGTTTGAGTCTGATTGCAATAAATCTTGCAACAAAAAGAGACTAAACCAAGGATCATTATTGTATTTATTGTTGTTGCAATTTTTCAAGTCCAAGTGCTTCTTTTCTCTTCCTTGTTATAAGTACAAACCAGTAGAGCTACAGTCTCGTCAGAGACTTCTGGTTTTTAAAATAATTTGGTATATGTTGTTTCTTTTTATGCCCCCGTATCGAAGATTCGGGGGTGTATAGTTTTTGCCCTGTCCGTCCGTCTGTCTGTCTGTTTGTCCGCCAAAAACTTTAACATTGCCCATAACTTTTCATTGGTTGGAGCTATGGCTTTCATTTTTCACATGGGTATTCCTTGTGACAAGACCTTTCTGTGGGTACCACCATATTTGATCCTTTTGACCTTGACTTTGGAGTTTGACCTACTTTTGAAAAACTTTAACATTGGCGATAACTTTTGAACGGTTAGTGCTAAGGCTTTCATACTTAGCATATGTTATCCTTGTGACAAGACCTTCCTTTGGATACTAACAACTTTGACCTTGACCTAGGAGTTTGACCAACTTTTGTAAAACGTTAAGATTGGCCATAACTTTTGAACGGCTGGTGCTAGGGCTTTCAGACTTCACATATGTAATCCTTGTGACAAGACCATCTTTTTGATTCCAACAACTTGGACCCTTTGACCTTGACCTTGGAGTTTGACTTACTTTTGGAAAACTTTAACCTTGGCCATAACTTTTGAACCGTTGGTGCAAGGACTTTCATACTTCACATACATAATTCTTGTGACAAGACCTTCCTTTGGATACCAACAACATTGACCTTGACTTTGGACTTTGACCTAATTTTCGAAAACTTTAACCTTGGACACAGTTTTTGAAAAGTTGTTGCTAGGGCTTTCATATTTAACATGTTTTTTTCCTTGTAACAAGACCTTCCTTTGGATACCAACAATTGTAATCCATTGACCATGACCTTGGAGTGTGACCTACTTTTGATATATTTTATTCTTGGTCATAACTTTTGAACGATTGGTGCTTCATCTTTCATATTTCACCTGTATATTTCTTGTGAGAAGGCCATTCCTTAGGTACCATTAATTTTGACCTTGACCTTGATGTTTGAATAACTTTTGAAAAACTTTAACCTTTTCAATATTTATTCAATGGTTGCTGCTAGGGCTCTCATATTAAACAGGTATATTCCTCGAGAGAAGACCTTACTTTTGGTACCAACGTATTTGATTTGCATTTGAGAAAGTTTAACCTTTGCTATAGTCGCCCGCGTGACGCAGTGGTTAGAGCGTCTGCTCTAGAGTCGCGGAGTAAGGAGTTGATCCTTACGTCGAGGGTTCGAATCCCACTGTGGGACGTGGAGACCAGTCCTTCGGATGAGACCGTATAAACCGAGGTCCTGTGTCGCAGTAGGTGCTGGCACGAAAAAGATCCCTCACTGCTCAAAGGCCGTAAGTGCCGAGTATAGGACAAAATTTGCAGCTCTCCACCGGCAAGTGGTGGCGTCTCCATATGAGTGAAAAATTCTCGAAAGGGACGTTAAACAATATACAAACAAAAACAAACCTTTGCTATAAATTGCCATACGGGGGTATCGGTGTTTCTCAAACACATTTTTTTCCCTTCTTTTGTTGTTGTTAAGTTTGGCTATTGTTGTTTTCTTTTGCAAAGTTACCATTTTTTGCATTTTAATTTTCGATTTAACACTTAGGTTCAACCAGACATTTACAGTAAAAGTCATTTGTAAGGAAGTCACAGGGACCTCGACTTTTACTTCCTTTGTAACTGAAATTCTTTATATCCATATAAAGAACATAGGGAAAAGTTGCTAAAAAGATTAATGAAAAAATTCTTATAACTGAGATTTCTTTATAAAACAGTTCTTCATAACCCAAGTTTTACTGTATTGCGTTCCTAAGAAAACTGTTGCCATTTGAATACATACTGTAGATTCCTAAATATACGCGAGGAATTAATTATCGCGTAATTACGCGAGAATCACCACTCGCGAAATAAAATTACTCGCTTTTATTTTTATTGTGCTGAAATCAATGTAAAATCACTTGATCAACCGTCCACTCGCGAATCATTGTTCTCGCGATTTGACGTTAAATAGTCATTTCGCGATAATAAGTACTCGCGAAAAATAAGGAATCTACAGTATTACTCGGCAATATATCTTTGGCTGCCTATCTTGTAAACTTATATAGACTTGATATACTTTTGCGTATTTTATTAATTATTCAATGTGCTGTTAATTTCAGCTGAATAGACGATGTAAGCTGTCCCTTTGAAGGTTTACAGAAAAATGGACATCAAAATTAGCCAGAAAATTAAAAAAGACAAAGGCTGACGTAGGCTTAGAGGAGTGTTAAACGACGCTGCCTGCAGTTGAAAAATGAAAGAACATCAAAAGATGCCACCCAGTCTGTACTCGAAGGTAATATTTTATTTATAATAACAAGTAGTATAAAATAAATTCTGATTCATTAGTTTAGAAACTACAATATTTGATATAATACATGTAGGTGCAACATATAGTTCAAAGATCGGGCTGGAGGAATCGGTTGACTTAGAGACATCAGCATGGAGCCGAAGTCAGTGTGCCTAAAAAGCAGTTCATTTATAGTTTTTGATCTTGAAACAACTGTACTAGGTAAGTGTTAAGCTTATAATTCAAATATTGGCAACAAGTTTTCCTTCTCATATTTTTTTTAGCGACAATTATTTTAAAAAGTTTTATTTTATGGTTGAGCAGATGGTGCTAAAAGTTAAAACCCTTTCTTTAATATAGGCAGGTCCTCAGAAATCCCTCAGAGAGCATGCGTTTGTGGTACAGAAAAAAATTGATGTCTACAAGAAAC
Organism: Saccostrea echinata; assembly: GCF_033153115.1. NCBI lineage: Eukaryota > Metazoa > Mollusca > Bivalvia > Ostreida > Ostreidae > Saccostrea > Saccostrea echinata. Next base: position 2,752,749 of record NW_026889755.1, on the reverse strand, counting down.
CAACATGCTGCAGCATCAGTATTTCTGCATCTGATGCAACAAGTTAGTATAAAGAAGTTATAATGTGAGCAGTAAATAACTTTCGAGTCCTCCTTACATCTAGTGTCTATTACAAAGTGTTCACAGATTATTTCACCATGGTTTTCATGAAACAGTTCTTACATATGTTGGAGGTGTTTTGAAACACAATGGAAAAAATGTAGAGTCAACATCAGCATCTGAAGGACTCCAAAATTTTCTCAAGTTCCTGTCATGGTTTCCTGATTCCATTTTGATAGGACATAATATCCAAAATTTTGATTTACCTGTTCTCCTACACCAGCTGACCAAATGTAACCTTTTGAAGGGCTTTGAGGGGACAGTATCAGGATACATCGACACGTTGAAGCTTTCAAGAAAAGCCATCGATCTCTAAAGCTGATGTCGGAAACTATAAACAGCGATCTTGTTCAGAAATTGTTGGGAGAAACCTATGAAGCCCACAATGCCATCGCAGATGTTTCTTCTCTACAGAACTATTTGATCTGAAGCTAAAGTCGCACTGTGATAGTGATGACATATTTCATTTGTCCTACTACAGTTGTAAGGTATCTTTGGATCCACTTGTGAAAGCAAAAGTAGTTTTTTCTGTAACATGTAACATTGAAGAAACTTATTAGCCTCTCTTTAACTATAACTATAACTGCAGGTTATCCACAAGCGAGATCCCCAGAACGGAATTCACAATGTGTTTAGTGAGAACCTACCAAACTCTAAAAAACAACGAGTTTCAAAATCAAAACCTGTAATTGTCAAAGTGGTACATTACCTTTCTAATGTGTGAGATATTTTTTACCTCAAGCTTTATGCAGGTAATATATAAACATGTAATATCTAAACTGTTTCAAAGAGTGTTCTGTAGTTAAACTACTTTTATGCCCTGTTCAAACGGAGAGTTTAATTCGAATTACTTCACGCAATATAGGTACACTCAGTTGGACCACACCATAATGGAGAGTTTTTCCAATGAACTCTCTGGCATGTGAAATATGTAAAACTCGGCAATGGATTTGTTGTACTTCACTCTTATTTGGAGAGATTTGCTATTTGGTGACCTATTGCTATCCGTTTTTGTCCGTCGTCGTGCGATGTGCGTTAACATTTGATCATTTTTAGCTCTACTGGTCAGAGACCAGAAGAGCTTATGCGATAGTAAGGTGTCCGGCGTCCGTCCGTCTGTCTGTCTGTCTGTCTGTCCGTCTGTCTGTAAACAATTTTTCAAAACGCTACTCCTCCTACAGTTTTGGTCCGATTTCAATATAACTTGGCACACAAGTAGACTACACTAAGATACATAATTTAGTGCATCGGTTTTTGATTTCGATGGACGGTGTTGCCATGGTTACTAAAAATAGAAATTTCTGTGAAATTCCTTTAAAACGCTACTCCTCCTACAGTTTTGGTCCGATTTCAATATAACTTGGCACACAAGTAGACTACACTAAGATACATAATTTAGTGCATCGGTTTTTGATTTTGATGGACGGTGTTGCCATGGTTACTAAAAATAGGAATTTCTGTGAAATTCCTTTAAAACACTACTCCTCCTACAGTTTTGGTCCGATTTCAATATAACTTGGCACACAAGTAGACTACACTAAGATACATAATTTAGTGCATCAATTTTTGATTTCGATGGACGGTGTTGCCATGGTTACTAAAAATAGGAATTTCTGTGAAATTCCTTTAAAACGCTACTCCTCCTACAGTTTTGGTCCGATTTCAATATAACTTGGCACACAAGTAGACTACATTAAGATACATAATTTATTGCATCGGTTTTTGATTTCAATGGACGGTGTTGCCATGGTTACTAAAAATAGAAATTTCTGTGAAATTCCTTTAAAACGCTACTTCTCCTACAGTTTTGGTCCGATTTCAATATAACTTGGCTTACAAGTAGACAACACTAAGATACATAATTTAGTGCATCGGTTTTTGATTTCGTTGGACAGTGTTGCCATGGTTACTAAAAATAGAAATTTCTGTGAAATTCCTTTAAAACGCTACTCCTCCTACAGTTTTGGTCCGATTTCAATATAATTAGGCATACAAGAAGACTATACTAAGATACATAATTTATTGCATCGGTTTTTGAATTCAATGGACGGTGTTGCCATGGTTACTTAAAATAGAAATTTCTGTGAAATTCCTTTTAAACACTACTCCTGCTTCAGTTTTAGTCTGCTTCTAATATAATTAGGCATACAAGAAGACTATACTAAGATACATAATCTATTGCATTGGTTTTTGAATTCGATGGACAGTGTTGCCATGGTTACTTAAAATAGAAATTTTTGTGAAATTCCCATTAAACGTTACTCCTCCTACAATTTTGGTCTGATTTCAATCTAATTTGGCACACAGTTAGAATACACTACGATACATAATATGTCTTTCTGTTTTTTTTATTTGGGTGAGTGGTGTTGTCATGGTTACTAAAAATAGAAATTTCCGTTGAAATACTTTCAAAACGCTACTCCTCCTACAGTTTTTATTGGATTTCAATATAACTTGGCACAGAAGTAGACTACATTAAGATACATAATTCTATTCATTGTTGCATGTTGCAAAGTTTCAAATCCAAGTGCTACTTTTCTTTTGTTATACAAACAGACCAGTAGAGCTACAGTCTCATCAGAGACTTCTGGTTAGCTTCTTCGACGAAACTGCTTAACCAATTTCGACCAAATTTAGCATATAACATCTACGGGTAAAGGGAACCAAAAATTATGAATTTCATGGTCCCTGCCCCCCTGGGGCCTGAGGGGTGGGGCTAAAACCACCAAAATTAATACAATCTTTAAAAATCTTCTTCTTTACTCCTGGGCATCAAGCAATCAAACTGTTGGCATAATAAGCATTGAGCCCTCTACCAAAATTGTGAAATCCATGGCCCCAGGGTCAGGGGTTCAGGTGCTAGGGAGGGGCTATATAGATCATATAGGGAAAGTGCATTATTTCTTTGAAAATCTTCTTCTCTGCTCCTGGATATTAAATAATGTAACTAAGTACATAGTCATGATGAGCAAGAGTGACTCTTCCAAAATTGTGAATTCCATGGCCCCAGGGTCAGGGGTTCTGGTGTTAGGGCGGGGCTCTATTGATTATATAGTGAAAATGCATTAATTCTTTGAAAATCTTCTTCTCTGCTCCTGTGTATTAAATATAGTAACTAAGTACATAGTTATGATGAGCAAGAGTGCCTCTTTCAGAATTGTGAATTTCATGCCCCCTGGGTCAGGGGTTCTGTTGTTAGGATGGGGCTCTATTGATTATATAGTGAAAATTCATTAATTCATTGAAAGTCTTCTCTCTCCTGGATATTAAATAAACTAAGTATATAGTTAGAATAAGCATGACTGCCTTCTCAGAAATTGTGAATTTCATGACCCCAGGGTCAAGGGTTCTGTTGGTAAGGCAGGGCTCTATTGATTATATAGTGAAATTGCATAAATTCTTTCAAAATTTCTTCTCTGCTCCTGGGTATTATTCAAACAGAGGAAGTGCATGGTTATGATAAAGAAGAATGCCTCTTCCAAAATTGTGAAATTCCTGGCCCCTGGGTCAGGGGTTCTTGTGAAAGGTGGGGGGGGGGGCTATTGATTTTATAGTGAAAATGCTTAATTTCTTTCAAAATATTTTTTCTAATACTGGTTATAAAGCAAAGATACAAGTGTATAGTTATGATGAGCAAGGGTGCTTCTTCCAAAATTGTGAGTTCATGGCCCCTGGGTCAGATGTTCTGGTGTAAGGGTGGGCTTCATTTATTTAATAATATAGTGAAAATGCATTTCTCTGAAAATTTTCTATGATTCTGGGCATATTCGAGGCAAAGTGAGTAAAAGTTTTAATATGCAAAGGTATTTTTATTAGAATTTTGAACACCTGGACCATTTAATCAAGTGTTGTGGTCCTGGCCAGGGCTCTATTAACTTGTATTCTGCTGAGCAAAGTTATTCCCCTTTGCCATTCATCTTTGATAATTCATCACTGTAAGCAATGTATTTGAAAAGTTACTAGAATACGAGAATTATGCAAGAATATTTATCGTATAATACAAAAAGTACTTTCATAGTTTTAATGATCATGTAGACTTGAAAACAATAGATGAATAAAATTGAGACAAAAATATTTTATCTTTTAAATGTTCTTCAAAGGCCAAGAGAGGCCAATTTGAGAAGTAATAAATAAATATGGGGTTAAAAAATAGACATTTTGTTAATAGACTGCATGGTAATGGTGATAAATTGGGGACAGATAGATACTAGACCAATTATTTTGTTGATGCTAATCGTACTAGTCTATTTTTCTTGCATTTGGGCAACAAAGCTTCATTTATCAGTTTATGGATCCTCTAAATGATATTGTACTCAGGTGACTGTTAAGGGCCTTGGGCCTCCTGTTCGTATTGAAAGACTAATTGTTAATGCCGCAAAAGTTAACAATAAGTAAATAAGTAATGTGAAATCATTGTAGGTCTTACGAGACTGCATGTCAGATCATGTCACTTAATGTAATTAAAACTTAAGTACTGCATTACTGACACATGCATTTTTTTTTTAATTTTCAACAACCTAAACTCAGTATAAATATAGTTGAATTTAGTACAGAAGGACACTTGTTTCATGCAGCATCAATTTACTGGGACTTAAAGGAACAACATGCAATCATTGGTCCAGCTTAGTATGTAAAATTAAAATAAGTTAATCCAGGCTGGCACTACATACTTTTTAATGACCTCCCATGTTATCCTAAAAAAATTGGGAGTAATTGCCCAATCCAATTTTTTAAGGAGAGTTTCCAACTCTTCCCATTCAATTTCTGTAATTAAAAAAATAAAATACATTAATTCATGAAGTAAGTATTTTGATTTTTTCTTTTAAATTTTTGTATAACATGCATTTATAGTTAAAAAAGCATGTCTTTTTTGTAAGAATTTGTCAGCTTTCGGGGCTTTGGCCCCTGGACCCCCACCAGGGATTTGCCCTGGACCCACTGGGGCTTCAAGGCAGCCCCTAGACCTCCTGCCTTCTACTGCCCCCCCCCCCCCTTTATGAAATTCCTGGATCCGCCACTGCATATATATATATATATATATATATATATATATATATATATATATATATATATATATATATATATGCACAGGAGGAGGAGGAGAATAAAATAGAAATTATCATCAAACGTTTGCTTACAATGTAGAACGAAGTAGATCTACTGCATATATACACATATATATATATCACCAGGATATAACAAAATTACAAAATAAATTTTTTTACAGTTTATGGATCATGATAAAATCTTATGTTCCCTCCCCTTTAGCTGAGACTGTGATGCACGCCACCAATACGAATACATATATAACTATAATTTTGCTCGTGCACCATGCACAAGTTACAACATTCATTTACCATCATTACATTATATAATCTACCATTGTATATTAAATTAGAGTGTCCAGTGCTCAATTACACTATTTCTCGTTTCATAAAATAGCAAGTGTATATTCATTAGTAATAACGTCATTGTACAATTAGTTTCAACCATTGTTTACTATCCATTTTGACGCCAACACACTAATCTAGCGCATGCGAACCAATAACATCCAAAAGCCCACTAAAATTAACTCATAACGATAAAGAGCTCTACAGGAGTAAAATGCGAGGGCGAAAGTGCGAGTGGCCCCAACGGAACACCATATAATAAGAATATATACTACATGGAGAAAACAAATTTAATGAACCCTCATTTGTTAAACAGTTGAAAAAGTATGATATTTTCTTTTTTGTGGAAACTCATATAGGACATGATTTTATTGTTCCAAATATTGAGCCCTTTTATTGTCATACTATATGCAGACCAATATCTAATAATAATAGATACTTTGGAGGATTAGCAATATTTTGTAACAAATATATCAAACAACATGTGAAAATTTTAACAAACAACAAAGATTTTCAATGGTTAAAATTTGAAAAGGATTACTTTGGATTTGAAATTGATTTATACTTGTGTGTTATATATATTCCACCATTAATGTCCTCATATTATAAAGCTCTACAGGTAGATATGGACTGCATTGAAAAAGATGTATAGATACTCAAATTTGGAGACGTTGTATTATGTGGTGATTTCAATGCCAGGGTATCCAATGAAAATGATTTTATATCCAATGACAGCTGTTTATATGTACCCACCAATATTGACTATAGACCTGATAGAACTATTAATCAACGTTCAAGTCAAGATGAAATTATTGATGCAAGGGGCAAACAATTATTAGACTTATGCATTAGTAATCAACTAAGGATATTGAATGGTACAGTATTTGGAGACTGTTTTGGGCAATGCACTTGTTATACACCAAATGGGAGTAGTGTAGTAGATTACGTAATCGATTCCGAGAAAATTTTGCCATGTTTTTTTGTATTTTCATGTAAATCAATTCAACCCAATATTCTCAGACTGTCATTCAATACTAGAATGGCAAATATGTGCAGATTATTTTTTTATCCTCAACGTGTGACCTGCCTACATTTCATTTAAAACCCAAATTTGTATGGGAAGATAATTCAGCTGAAAAATTTTGTGCAGTACTTGCAAGCACTGAAATAAGTAAGAGACTGAATAGGTTTGTGAATAATCAAATTACCGAAAGTACACAGAATTCTGTAGACAAAGCTTGTGCTGAATTGACAGATATTATTCTCTCTGCAGCTAAACAATCTTTGAAAGAAAAGAGAAATTTATCTAACAAAAAAAAAAAAAAAAACAATAAAAATAATAAACATTGGTTTGATAATGATTTAGTCAAAAAAAGAAATAATTTACTGGAATATGCAAAAATTCTTACTAAATACCCTTAGACCCTATAGTAAGAGGACATTTCTTCAAACTTCGTAAAAATTATGCAAAACTCCGAAAATTTAAATATAAAGAGTTCAAAAACAGTATGCCAATACATTTTTGGGCTATTTTCATGTAATTCATCAATTTTAATTGATGAATTACATGAAAATAACCCAAAAATGTATTGGGAATTAATTAAAAAAAATCTCAAAACAGAGTACAGATGAAAAAGGTTCTTTAATATCCTATAGTGACTGGATACAGCATTTCAATATGTTAAACACTAGTGAAGCTGCTTTGGAGGAACATGTTTCTAAACTAGAATCTAATATGTACTTCAATGAATTGGACTATAGAATCACTAAATCAGAAATTTCTGAGGCAATAAGCAAATTAAAGTATAAAAAATTTCCAGGATTGGACAGAATATCTAATCATATGCTGAAATATGGACAAAGCTCACTCATTGATAGTCTGCAAAATTATTCAATATCTGTTTAGCTGGTGGTATTTATCCAAACCAATGGTCCTCTGGTATTATAACTGTACTTCATAAATCTGGTGATGCACATGACCCAAATAATTATCGCGGGATAACCATAACTAGTGCAGTAGGAAAATTAATGAATAGTATTCTCAACAATAGATTAGACAAATTTCTCGAGAAACATCAAATAATTAATGAATGTCAGATTGGTTTTACAAAAAAGGCAAGGACATCAGATCATATGTTCATTTTTAGAAACATAATTGAAACTTACTGTCAGAACAGAGATGGTCGCTTATACACATGTTTTATAGATTTTAGAAAAGCATTTGACACTGTAATTCACTCAGGTATAAAATATAAATTGCTTAAGTTGTGTGTTGGAACAATTTTTTATATGCTTATTAAAAGTATGTACAATAATAGCAAGTCATGCATTAAAATAAAAAATCACCACACAGATTTTTTCACAATAAAACTTGGTGTAAAACAAGGTGACAATCTCAGTCCAAATTTGTTTTAGATATTTAAAAATGATTTATCAGAGTATCTTAAAGATGCAAATGACCCAATAATACTGAATGGTAAAAAAGTACATAGTCTAATGTATGCAGATGATGTAATATTACTGTCACATTCAACAACTGGCTTACAAAGTAATATTGATAAATTGCAAAAATTCTGTTCTGATTGGTGTCTAAAAGTTAATACTAATAAAAGTAAGGTTTTAATCTTCAATAAAGCGGGAAGAACTCTTAAACATAATTTTATTTTTGAAAGTAAAGAAATAGAATGTGTGTCTTCTTATAGGTATTTAGGAATATATTTTAATGCAGCTGGAAATTTCTCTAGTGCTCAAGATGATTTGTACGAAAAGGCAATGAAAGCATACTTTAAATTGCAGAGAGACTTTTTATCATTACAACCAAGCATTAGAACATCTCTTCATGTCTTTGATCACACTATCAAACCAATATTACTCTATGGCAGTGAGATTTGGGGAATCTTAAATCGCCCATCTTTGTTTAACCGCAACAGTATATCTTTGCATGATTTTTACTCCAAACTAAAGTGTGAAAATCTCCATATGAAATTTTGTCAATTTATCTTAGGTCTTCATAGAAAGTGCTCAAATTTTGCAACTTTGTCAGAACTTGGTAGATTTCCATTACACCTTGATGTTGTAAAAAATATAATGAACTATGTGAATAGATTAGAAAATCTTGGGACTTCTTTCCCATTATTAAATGCAGAATACCTTCAAAGTAAGCTTAATGCTATTACATGTAAATCGCAGTCATTGTATGGTATAGTATGTAAATTTCTTCAAATTGTTGGGTTAAACCATATTATTACCATAAATAAACCCTTATATTTCAGGAAAAAAGGCAAAGAATTATTATATAATCATTACACAAATGAATGGTACAATATGAGAAATTTACAAAAAGGAAAACTTGAAACTTACATAAAATTTAAAACCAATTTGGTTTTTGAAAATTACCTAGCACTGTTATCACCTGAACAACGCAAAGTACTTGCAAGGTTGCGGACATCAGCACATAATTTACCAATAGAACGAGGTCGTTACTTAGGGGTTCCCAGACAACTAAGAATTTGTACAAATTGTTCTTCTCACCAAGTTGGAGATGAAAATCATTTACTCTTAGAATGCCCAAAATATAATTTACTTAGGCAAAATATGTATGAAAGTATACAACAACATCGTGAACAAATTTTACTTCTTGATAACATGAACAAATTAATATGGATATTGAATTGTGAAAATTATGATGTTCTTAAATCCCTTTGTGAATTGATCAAGGGAGAAATATAACGTGTCTTCTACACGTATATAGAATTTAAAAACTGTATACTTTTAACATTCAATAAATGTTAGTTTGGTCATAAGATAAGCAAACATGGTGACTTATAAAGTACCAATGCACTCTCCCGTGGTATTTTTTGGAATTTAGTGGAATATATCTATTCAGTTTATATTTTTGTATATGTATATCTCTGGCTTTTTTGCATTATGATATACGGTGGTACTTGTTTACACTTTACAATGTGTATTTCAAATTGTACTTGTTAGCAATTATATCAACTTATGAACCAAGAGTAAATTGACTAAGTATATGTATTAAGAAAATGCTGAATATTACTATTATCACATTTTGTGAATAATTATTATATTTATACGTTCTGTTTAATAATCATGTATGTAATATGCTCAAAAGGGCCCCGATTTGGAATAATAAATAACATACTATGTAGTATTGAGAAACTGAGAACCTTATATTCTCGGTACAAGTTTTGGGATTTAAACACAAAACAAGGCTATATATAAATGTAGAAACTAAGGATCTAATACACACGGTTCAAGTTTTGGGACTTACACACAAGATAAGGGATAATGTAGGATCTTATACACATGGTTCAAGTTTAGGGACTTACACACAAAATAAGGATATATATAGAAACTGAGGATCTTATACACACGGTTCAAGTTTGGGGACTTACACATAACAAGGGTATATATAGAAACTGGGAACCTTGACAACATTGCACAATGTGGTGGACTTATACATAAGATAAGGGTACGAAAACTGAGGACCTTATACACACGCTATAAGTTTTAGGACTTACTCCCAAGATAAGGATATATTAAGAAACGAAGAACCTTATACACACGTGCACAGTACAAGTTTGGGGACTTACACATTATAAGGGTATATATAGAAACTGAGGATCTTACACACGGTATAAATTTTAGGACATACACACAAGATAAGGGTTTACAATGAAACTGAGGACTTTACACACACGGTACAAGTTTTTGGACTTGTAAACAAGATGAGGGTATATATAAAACCTGTGGACCTTATACACACGGTACAAGTTTGGGGGTCGCCCGCATGGCGCAGTGGTTAGAGCGTTCGCTCTAGAGTCGCGAAGTAAGTAGTTGATCCTTACGTCGCGTGTTCGAATCCCACTGTGGGACGTGGAGACCGGTCCTTCGGATGAGACCTATAAACCGAGGTCCCATGTCACAGTAGGTGCTGGGAAGAAAAAGATCCCTCACTGCTCAATGACCCTGAGTGCCGAGTATAGGTCAAAATATGCAGCTCTCCATATAAGTGAAAAAATTCTCGAGAGGGACGTTAAACAATATACAAACAATTTAGTTTAGGGACTTGCACACAAAATAAGAGTATATATAGATATATATCTTCAGAGTTTATTTTTCTTATTTATAACTATATCGGATTTCCAATGTTTCGGCATGAGCATCACTGAAGAGACATAATTTGTCGAAATGCGCATCTGGTGCATTAGACTGGTACCGTATAGGATTTACATTATGCCTCTGCTGGTGGACTGTTAGCTAAGTACTTCGGTACTAGCTTGAAAATACGGATGTATATTTAATTGCTGTGGTAAAATTCAGAAATTTATTTCAAAATTTAGGATTATCTCCCTAATGCATAGTACTGATCCTTCGATGCTCCAGTCTTTGGCACCCCTTTTCAGCTCTTCAAAGTTTTTTTTTTCTTTTCATACAAATATTTTGGATTTCCAGAGTTTCGGCATGAGCATCCCTGAAGAGACATAATTTGTCAAATTGGTACCGTATATGATTTACTTTATGTCCCCTGGGTCGAGGCCTCTGTTGTTGGACTGTTAGTTCTCGGGGGTATCTACACCCCAGTAGCTAAGTACCTTGGTACTAGCTTGAAAATACGAATATATACTTAACTGCTCTGGTAAAATTTAGAAATTTATTTCAAAATAAAGGATTATCTCCCTCATGCATAGCTCTGATCCTTCGACGTAGTTGGCTCCAATCTTTGGCACTTTTTTTAGCTCCTCAAAAGTCTTTTTTATTTTGATCTTTTGGATTTCCAACGTTTCGGCTTGAGCATCACTGAAGAGACATAATGTGTCACAATGCGCATCTGGGTCCGCCGTCATAAAACTTTGAGAATTCTCAAAAAAATTCTCAACTCAAGTCTTGAGAATTACTCAGCTAAGAATATTCTTAAATTCACTGCCATAAAACGATTTGAGAATATTCTCAGCTGAGTAATTCTCAGGACTTGAGTTGAGAATTTTCTCAAGATTTTGTTCTCGCGAGACTGTTTTCGCGGATTTTTTGCGCTTATTGAAGCGGCCCAGAGGAGCTCTTTTTTGTCTAGAGGTAAGAAACCACATTGGTTACATGTAAATAACACGTATCGTCACTCGTATCATCTGCTTTTGGGGGGTAAAATCTATCATGAAAGAGAGTCAACGTAGTCAAAAGAAACGCTCACAAAATTGGGGAGATGACGAAGAAGTTACTCTCATCGAGGAAGTGAAATTAAGATCAGATGCCTTGTTCGGGTTGATGAGAGGGAGCGGGGCAAAAGGGAAATTAAAAGAAATCCGTGAAAAGGAGTGGCAAATGATTGCTGATAAACTAAATTCGTTAGTATAGACCTAATATATGTTTCTGAAATTCAAATGTAACATTATACTCGAACAGATATCGTATTGGAAGTACACTTACGTGCATGTTACCAGTATGTGTGCCTCTCCACAACATTACGTGTATACTAGATCATATACACAAGTTTAAGTATACATGTACATAAAACAGATATATGCTACAACGGTAAACATCCTGTTGTTTTATAAAATGGGTAATAAACTGAATAAAACACAACGCACGCACATAAAATTACCGTGATTTTTTTAATGGTACATATTGGTTTTTCCCTATCTATTTTTAGATCCGTTTGTATGTTTAAGCATGGAGTGGATCACTAATCAATATTCTTCATGTAATATTGTAGACAATTTGATTCAAAAAGAAGAAGCTGGGAGGAAGTGAAGAAAAAGTACTATAATTTGAAATCTAGAAGTAAGTACATGTATGCATAAAGCCATTGAAGAGGGAAGGGGGGGGGTACTTAGATTCAATTTTTTTTATTTTTCATTTCCATGGGCAAGCAGTTTTCTATTTACATAAATAATAATTCACTGGAATAATTATTGAATATGTGGTTGGGGATAGGATCAAGGGTCCTCTGCCCAGAGATGTAAATCTGTGTATCATATATTAGCCCAGCCCTGAGGTCTTTCTTAAAACAAATTATGTTTTTTTATGTTACTAATTTACAATGTATAATATTCCATGCAATGAAATTAAGAAACAGCAACTACCTAACATTTTGAACTATACTGAATTTATTAATCTCTTCATAATTTTACAATTACATTAGTTTTTTTATTGATGTATATGGCTCGAAATTCGCTCTTGAGTACATCTTGACCTATGATTTTAACAAAAGGAATATAAAATAAATTATTTAAAAAATTGAAATAAGAAATGTTTTATATTGAAAAGTATATTGCAAATATATAAAAAAGATAAAATAAGCAGATTTTTTCATCAACTTACTTTTTTTTCTTGAAATTAATTTGATAATTCCACTAGAATTACGCATGTGTAGGGGGACATTTTCAACCATGTCAAAATAAAAGTCAAATATACGGCGATAATACCTTGTACACAGAATATCTTCATTCACTACTGTTTAGGAAGGATAAAATTAACATACAAAAGTATTTTAATGCACATTATGCCTAAAATAAAAGAAAAATAAGAATTTATTTCTTCTCATATTTTGAACGTAACGTCTGTCAGACTCAATACACCGGGTACATTGTTATAAAATGGGCCATTGTTTATGCAAACTATTTTATGTTTCTTGTCTACTGATAGAAAATTTACCTGTTTATCAATTAAGTGATCGCAGATTCAACAGAAAAGCACGTGTGCTTAGAAATTAACAAATCTGTGGGATGCTTCCTGTGTCTGTCATGGCAAGTGGGCATTACGTTCTATTTTAAGAATGGAGCTCGGATATGCTTCTTCTTATACATTTGACTTAAAGGTTATGAATATTTAAATTTTCTCCAGTGTTCTATGCAAATGTGTTTACATTTCGATAAGAAGAGCTACAGAGAGAGCCCGAGAAGCCATGAACGTTTGTCTGTCAAGTGTTACGTTACACAAAGTATGTTACGTTCATGAAAATATAAGTTGTCTTTATCCTAGATTTTAAACACATATCATCAAATATTGTCAGCTGGTAGGTGTATTTTTTTTAAAATATGAACTTGCACGCTCTTCATCACTACATAAACACTTAAAATTTGACATTTCTTACATAACGCACCGATTGACAGACATTGCCTGAATACTATCGTAACGGTGACGGACAAAACGAATGTCTGTTCATGTTACGTGAAACAAACGGGTGCATTCAGATTTATACGTTCAGTGAATTAAACCAAAAAGTATTTTTATTTAAGAATATTAGGGTATCATAAGGCAAAATTTGTCTTTATAACTTAAACAATACAATTTTGTAGTTGTTTTCTTGCAGTTTTAAAAACGAGTCTGTCAGGGTTACGTGCATCCGTACATGTTATGATATAGGTTTGATCTATATGAAATAATTTATTTTTTTAAATTTCATTAGTATTTTCATAAATAATAATGTCTTGTGTATTATAATTTCAAAGAATAAAAGATAAGCTTTGAATGATAAATTTTATTGGCTCATTTCAAACAAGTATTGCTCAAGAAATATCGTAACATGACAGACATGGTGGAAAATTTGTATGTTACAAGCGTATAGCAGAGATTTATTTTTTAAAAATTCAAATTTAAAATCTGTAAGGAATCAAAATTTGAATAATGTCCATTTCTTACGGCAACATTATCTTTTTGATAAAATAATGAAAGTTTATGGTTTATTTGGCTGGCTAAGTAAAGGAATCTGTCACTGTTACGATCATCAGTTTGTGCATCAAAAGTAGCTTAATAATCTTTTTTTCTTCCACGTAAGAGTGAAAAAAATTTTTGCATTGTTTAAGGAATTGTTTAATTCTATTTTTTACAGATTATTTGTATTGCTAAGCATCAGAAATGTAATTTAATCATGTCACGTTTTATCATACGTCTGTCATGTTACGTTATATGTCTGTCATGTGTTACGTGACACATATTTCAAACATTAATAAAATATTTATTTTTGACTTGATTATCTATTCAAACATTTTTTTGTCCTATTTAGAGTCAAAACTTCAAATACACATAAAGAAATCTAAGAAAAAAACGTGTCTACAGAATTCTTTATTTGTCCTCTCAGAGCCATATCTCAATACAATTGTAAAATTGTGAAGAGGTTAATAAATTAACAATGGTGGCAAGTAAGACAAATGTTTTATAGCATGCGTGAGTGTGAGGATAGACAAATAATAAAATTATACATATAATAGGTATATATATTGACACAATTCAGTGAAAAATGAATGAATTCCAACAAAATTGTAATGGTATTAACTTGATAATATATTTAAAAATTTATTTTAGAAATATTTCTATTTTATACTGTGATTAAATGAATGTATGATATATATTTGAAAATGCATAATAATTATAATATTTGATGATTTATTTTTTAGAATCTTTTTAGCTCACCTGAGCTGAAAGCTCAAGTGAGCTTTTCTGATCACCCGTTGTCCGTCTGTCCAGCCGTCCGTCTGTAAACTTTTCACATTTTCAACTTCTTCTCAAGAACCACTAGGCCAATTTTAACCAAACTTGGTACAAAGTACCCTTGGGTGAAGGGGAGTTTAAATTGTTAAAATAAAGGGCCAAGTCCCCTTACAAGGGGAGATAATCAAGAAAAGACAAAAAATAGGGTGGGGTCATTAAAAAATCTTCTTCTCAAGAATCACTGGGCCAGAAAAGCTGAAAGTTATGTGGAAGCATTCTGGGGTAGTGTAGATTCTAAATTGTTCAAATCATGACCCCGGGGGTAGGGCGGGGCCACAATAGGGAAACATTGAAATATATAGGAAAAATCTTTAAAAATCTTCTCAAGAACCACTGGACCAGAAAAACTGAAACTTATGTGGAAGCATCCTGGGGTAGTGTAGATTCTAAATTGTTCAAATCATGACCCCCGGGGGTAGGGCGGGGCCATAATAGGTATTACAAGGGGGGAAGTCTGGTAATGAACAGCATGGCCAAAGTTACTCAGATGAGCGATGTGGCCCATGGGCCTCTTGTTTTCTTTTCTGAGTTATATCTTTTAATTAAAGGCAAAGAAAAGCTTGATGGGTTAAAGCACCCCAAAACTGGTGGTGGCCCCCCTCTTCCACCACTTACACAGGGAGAGGAAACATTTCTCCGCCTTGCAGATGGAGAACCAAATCTTTGTGGTGTACCAGGAGGGATTGATACAGATGGTATGGTTAACAAGTTAGTTATGCATGGGAATGAAACATCACATTGAATCTTTGGAAGAGAAAGAAATAAAAGGCAGAAAAAGTTATGGTGTAAATCATCAAGTTGAATAAACAACTTATGTGTTATTTATAATAATTTCAATCTCAAACATCAGTTTATTTTTTGAAATTACAGGAATTAGGATTATTAAGATCCTGGTATTTATAGCTATATAGTGATTTTTTTCTTATAGATTTAAAGAGTATCATAAATGAAGTTAATTATCTCAGATATTTCTTTAATTTTATAGCACCACATACTTCAGAATTATTGGCAGATATGGCAGATACTGAATCAACAGCTGAAAATTCCCAACAAGGTAAATAATGCTGCAATATTTCATAATTACTGAAGTACATATTCTGTTGTGTCTATAAAATCATTAAAATTTATAGAAAAATTTCAAGAATAACTTCAGTTAATAGTAACAGATGAATTAACTTATTGTTGCTTTTATATCTATCTATCTATCTATCTATCTATCTATCTATCTATATATATATATATATATATATATATATATATATATATATATATATATATATATATATATAATGCATACATCATATTGTGATAGCTATGAAATAAGAATGGATTTTCACAGCAGTATCACTACACCTGTTGATATAAAGGATACATGTACATGTAATGATGCTGTTAGTGATGGGCAGTTGGAATTTTTTTCATAATCAATTAATCGGAATAATCGGATTTTCTATAATTGATATTGAGTGATGTCTAAAATGCACTTTTGATGTATTTTGTATCATTGGATTCATTTATTATTACTTAATCCAGAGAAGACTGAATCAAAAAATCATAGGAATAATTGCTTTTAACTAATATTTTGTTTGATTGATTATCAAAATTATAATTGAATACCTATAATCGGGGACCATTTTGATTAGATAATTGATTTAATCGATTAATTGGTACATCACTAATTGCTGTAGCTACAATTAGTATTTCTTGGATTTCAGTTAAAAGTACATCGACTGAAAACCCATGTACATCAAAATCTCTGGAATTCAGCTCCAGTTCTTTACAAGGTAAAACGAGTATTACATATGTGACATATGGCAGAGTATGTGCGTAGTCTTTGCAATCCCAAGTAAACTTGGCACCAAGTACTGTTAGGTGAAGTTCAAATTTATTTAAATGATTGGCCAGATTCTTTTAAAGTTTGTAGGGGAGATGATTAAACAAGAGGCCCATGGGCTACAACACTCCCATGAGTCACCTTGGCCCTGCTGTTCTTTGGAAGAAAATATTTTAAAAGATTATTCCTTATTCCCTTGAAAACCAAATGGAACAAAAACATAAGGTGAGAAATGTTGCCCATGGCTACTGGCTTATTGGTTTCTTTTTTATGCCCACATGATTCAAGATTGAGAGATTCGGGGGGCATATACTAAGTATCTTTTGGTCTGTCGGTTTGCTTGTCCACAAAAACTTTAGACTTGGCCATAACTTTTAAACGAATGATGTTAAGGCTTTCATATTTCACATGTATTCCTTGTGACAAGACCTACATTTTTAACCTCACAAATCATGACCTAGACCTCGGATTTTTACCTACTTTTGAAAATCTTTATCCTTGGCCATAAGCTGCCATAAAGGTGGCGTCAATGTGTAACAGGGTTTTCACGTGAATGAAGAAAACTTTGGTTGTTGTGTTTATACGGTTCTTGTTTGTATCAATTTTGTTTCCACAGAGATAACCTTCAGTTTATAAAAAAGAAAAATTAAAGTCATTAAGTTTAATTTAAAAAAAAATTGCAATACATTTTTATAATGCTTTTCTTTTTTCATTCAGGAAGACAAACAAAATCATCAAAAAAAAGAAAGAAAAGAGAGGTCTGTATATTTTTTTTTTCAATTTTATGTCAAATACTTCTACACATACATATGTACTACACCAAATAATTAAGATAATCTCTCTCTCTCTCTCTCTCTCTCTTTGCAACACAAATATGACCAATGCAACCTAATTTGTATGTTAACACCTCCACTTATTTTTCTTTTTAACATAAACAGTTTTATAAGTTTTCTTAAATAAATTAAGCAAAGAAGAAAATATGAAACAATAATCTCATCCAATGGATTAGCACAGACATGTATGTATTACTCCTAACTGTGTATTTATATGCATTTCTGATGATTATTTTTTAACGTCTTCAGGTAATGAATCCAGAAAAAGGAAGATTGATGAATTAGAAGAGGCAAACTTAATTTTGGATAATAAAAGATTAGAAGAGGAAATTCTTAAAATTAAAGAAGAAAGGGAGGTTCTTGCATTGAAAAAAGACATTTTAGTACTGAAAAAACAGAAACTTGTTTTAGATATTCAGACCTCCTATCCTTGTTTTCTTGATGAAATGTAAATTTAAAATATTATTATCATGTATATTTAGTCAGCTTCTATAGTATTTGAAAAAAAAATGCATTAGTACATGTACTATCATTGTGAGAAAAGTAGACAAAATTAAGTTTTGATTTTAAGTGACATCTTTATCATGCATCAAGTTTTAGTTGTTTTGATCTATGGGGTTAGTGGTGTTAATACATGTACATGTATTGTAGATAACATTTAAAGAACCCTTGTGTGATAGATGTGTCAAGACAGAGAGAGAGGGGTGGTGGTGATGGTGGTGGGGAGATGTGTGTTAATTATTACTGGTGCACATGCCCGCCCGAGACAAAAGCTGCTGAGTCACAAAAAATTTTTGCTCTTAGTGAAAAAGAAAATTTGTTAGTTTTCCTCAAAATGTCTTTCTTAAAAGAAACCATTGGTGATGGCAATCCGTTTGGAAATACCCTCGTTTCTTGCAGGGGGAACAGGGCCATTGGCATTCACAATTTGCTGCAGACAGTTTCTAATGTTAATATCCCTGCAATCACTGGACACTATGGTGTCTCCCCTTTCTATCCCAATGTTATGCAGGATACTGCATGCAGTTATGTATACAACTGCCTGCTCTAGAGCTGCCTGCTCTGTGTAGATCTTATTCCAAAGTGAAGAACTTGAAACTTTCTCTTAAGGATCCCAAGTGTTTGTTCAATGAGAACACGGGTTCGGCAGAGAACTTCATTGAATCTATCTTCAGCAGGTGCCTGTGTGGTCAAATATGGGCTCATCAAGTGCTTTGATAGAGGGTAGCCAGAATCTCCTAAAAGAAGACCATCATGGGCTCCTAAAAAAAGTTAGCAAATTTGACAGGACTTGGTGCAATCTAGTCATATGCATGGTCTTGTTTTTCTTTTTTTTTTTTTTTTTTTTTTTTTTACCAAGTTACCCTCTAATATAAAATAGTATAAAAGGACAGATTTAGGAGGGGGGGGGGGTACCCCCCTTCCCCTCAAATAAAAATTAATTCCCCAGAGTTGGAATGTTTTAGGCAAGCAGAACTTAATTTTATCTATTTTTAAATAACTGTTCGGAAAATTCTAAAGGGGCCATATCCCTCCCCAATCACTCCCCTGGATAAATTCACTAGTGGTATAGGGAGGGTTAATTGATTTAGTATGCATGTTTCACATACCATTTTCAAACATTTGGAATAAAGTTGAATTTTTCCATATCCTGGAGTCATGAGTACTCCCAGGCCACCTGGCACTCAAAGATGTTATTCTAAAATTAGGATCACAAACCATCTGAAAAGGATTTAAAAAAAAAATATTTATATTGCTTACAAATGCCAGTGGAAATTAAACTTTATGTGCATTATAACACAGAACATCTTTGAAATTTTGTAATTAATTTAATTACCACTATAAGAATAATATTATAATAAACAGTTGTTACCTGGATGTTCAAACTGTGAAAACCCTTTCTATTTACATAATCTGCTTCATTTTCCTTAGGGATTGAGATTCTAACACGTGTGCAGTCTATGCACCCCAGTACTTTTAGAAAACCTACAGAAAAAAATTAATTCAGGTAGGGATGGGCCACAAAATGAGATCAAAGTATAACCATATAATATTGTGTGAATATTATTTTCATAAAAATAAGCATAGGAAAAAGTACACTAAGTATTTATTAAAAACATATTAATGTGATTGCAAATATTCCTATATTGTGTGGATTCGATTTTTTCTTCATATTATAGACCTTAAGGTTACTGCTGGGATAAAATTTATCATAATGCATGTATGCAGGAAAAAATGCATTTAAAAAATATTCCCAGAACAATAAGGCTATAATGTGTTAGTCATTGACAATGAAGCAACCATGCTGTCAATTCAAGTGAAGGTATATCACATCCCATAGGGCTTGGGTGGGACCATGATATGGGTAAGATTTTATCATATGAAAAGATTTTTTTCATATGATAAAGAGGATATTCTTGAGAACATTGAGCACGGGCAATGTGACTCAGGTGAGCATCGAGGCCTATTGCCTGCTTGTAATATTTTTTGCACAAGCACTTGTTTCTAAAAGTACATGTAAATACATTGAAACAGTGTTGCTTGTTGGGTGTAATTGTACTTCTGTCTGATTGTTGAAATATCTTGGATCCACCACTCATATTCCCAGTAGTTTCCCTTAGTTGGAACTCTCCATTGCAAAGCGACTGTGCAGTGTCAGGACTGCTAAGTTAACGTTTGTTTTTATACACGATAAACATTATTTTTCTCTTAAAATGCTAAGATCCTTTTAAATCTACAGAGTATGAAACCACAAAGAGGTGAGAAATATGTACAATTTAATTTAATAGCTTTTGAAAGAAAAAAAAGTATGAGTGCTAGTTCATACGAAAAATATTGCAGGATGTATGAAAAGTCATTATGAGCTTGAAATGCCATAAATATGTGTATAAAGACCCACAGGAGGATACATACTTCATCATAAGATTAAAGATTTTGCCTTTTATTTTGAACACCACACGTGATTTGCAATGTATTAGACTACTTGTATACATGAAGTGTAGTCTTCCGAAATTGATATGCTTTATACATGTATGTATATATAAATGTTATTAAATTACTTCACAGATTATCAACTTCTAGCGTACCTGCCAATCTTCTAAAGCCTTCCTTCACTCTTAATGCCATCTCTCCTGTTGGAAATGTGATGAATCTCCTGCAGAGGATGTTGATAAGTGCAGATGCACTTGACACTTGACTGTCCTGCCTACAGATGACTCAGAAACTCCTAAGCTATCTCCTACCAGTCTGAGATGAGCTCCTGTTGCCACAAATCTTAAAAAAAATTAGCACTTGGAGGAGAGCAGGAATGGGCTGGTTCCTATTTGTGTCTGATTACACATTTTCTTCCTTTGTTTCACTGAATAACTCATTAATAAATAATTAATAATACTTTTCCATGAATTTTGAAAGCTGAAAAATATATCGTCTCTGAGCGGTGAAGTGTTCTCGACTTGGAACGCACTCTCTCTTGATGTCGTGATACCTCAAATCATATCAAGAAATATACCAGTCTGCAAAAGTCCCTATCAAACACAAAGTAACTTTTAAAAGATAAATTTACACAATTTTTATTCATGAACTTTATTAGTTTTAAAATAACCATAAACATAACTATGCAGACCTAAAAGTTTCTGCTTCCAGGCTGATATGACATGATTTTAGTATGCTATATATTCTATATACAATACTATCAACCAAAATTATTTTCTGAAAACATGTTTTTTGACAAGAAAAGGGGCAATTTCTGATCAGCAATCTACCACAGAAATGGAAGAATCCTCTTGCAAGCGACAGAAAATAAAAAAAAAAAACCATTGACTTCATTACAAATGAATTCAGTTAACAAGCATTTTTCGCATTTTATTTCCATGTTGAAGGTTCCTTGAAATGTTTTTAAAAAAGAAAAAAAACTGTCAAAAAGAACTCGAGAAATGTAAAAGACAACGTATACAATCCGATTTAAAAAAAAAAAGAGGAAAATGTTGATTTGCATAATACTTTATTAATTCATTGAGAGTGATTGCAACTCTGTTTTTTTTTTTTTTTTTAATTTTGTTACAGTTCGCACAGTTTACATTTATTGTAAATAAAAGAAATTGATATTTTTGATATCTATTATGATAATTTTCAGCATTTTAAAATTGTTAATCATTTCATTAAAATGCAGGGAATATGTTAATTTGCATACTACATATACATGTAATACTGATCAGCTGATTGTTTCGTTTTTATAAAACAATACACTGTAAATTATTAATAGATGGGTAATTAGGACAAATCCCTCGTTCATAATATTTTAACTAAAAGTGAGCCGTCTCTATCGAAAGAAGCTTAAGTGGTTAATTTAATGTGTGTAATTAACAAACCACCTACATGTATATGTTAATAAATGTAAGTACGTTGTTTTCGGGCCGTTGAACCAACGCTGGGCTAACGTTGAAAGCCCAGTACAGGCCCGTAGGAAGCAATTTCAGTTTGGGGGGGCACAGCCGAACATTTTTCAGTTGACAGTTGAGGGGGCACTACCAAAAATTTTCTGACAAGCAAAAAAAAAAAAAAAAAAAAAGGTCGTCAACTACCAAATATTCCTTGACAAGCAAAAAAAAAAAAAAAAAAAAAAAAAAAGGTCTTCAGGCGGCTTTATTGAGGGGGCACATGCTTATAGTATCTATGTTTACTATAGTAATCTATATATCGGCAAAATTATTGGGGGGGGGGCACGGCCCCCCCGTGCCCCCCCCGGTTCCTACGGCCATGCAGTAAATGCCTCATTATGATAAATACACAAGTTGGGCCAACATTACATGCCCAACACACATTTGTGTTTCATGTGAATACGTTTCATATCAATATTATTTGGTTGGCCCTATGTTGGACTAACATTACATCCCAGTACGCATTGGCTTTGTTTTATGCCAACATTTACTCGGTTGAACCTACGTTGGGCCAACATCAAATGCCCAACATATGGTGCTCATGTTTCATGCCAACATTACTACAATTGACCAATGCTGGCCCAACATTACATACCCAACACCGATGGACCAGCTTTAGCACCAACATATTATACGTTTATACTGCCCAACGCCAACACTATACAAACCATTAACCAACGTCGGCCCGATTTAGTCTTGCTATCTGGGTTTATGTGAACTGATGGCATTGTATAAATGATGATGTGTTTACTGTCAAATACTTAAACACAGATTATTTTCAAGATATAGTTTGTCCAGAAGGATTTTGGAAATATATATTTGTTATACTAAGTATAGTAATAAATGTTCCTTTTTTCATGTTTTGTTGATGGTCAAGCATCTATGGTAACAAATGACTGGAATTGATTGCAGGAGTATGATTAATGATAATGTGTTTAAAACTGAAACTAAAGCAAAATTTTATTAATATATCGAATTACCCTCAATTAAAAGTATTTTTTTACCTGTATTTTGGACATTGCGCTGTTAGTTTAGTAGGTATTATTGTATCACACCCCCGCTTTAGATGCGTATGCTTGTCGCAAAGCCACTGGGGTGGACTATTGGCAAGAAGATAAAAGTGTATTGTAACGCTCAACCTTTGAGTGTTTTTGATTTATTACATATTTTTATTTAGTCGCATATAAAGCTTTGTGTTTAATGAAAATGCAAAAACATTTATAAAATTCAATTATTATTTTATTTCTCTAAGTCGCCAAATTGTATTATAGTTCACATATGTATATCTTCTTTTCCTTAAAATATTCTACAGTATCTATGGAATTTTATTTGTGTGAACTCAATGTCAACAGATGGATAATCCATTCATTAATTTTCTTTGATGTGAACATTTTCTTTGTGGTCAAGAAATTGCCGACTACGTAGTTACAAAAACACAAGTGTCATGTCAGTTTCTTATTTACTCAAGTTGAGCCCGTTTTAGGAAAAAGTAGTTTCACACTTACAATTGGTTTTATTATTACGCGTTAATGCCTTTTTATTCCTTTTTCTCAGTATTCCGCAATTTTAGAAATTTTTATTGGGCAGCCTTTTTATGAACTAAATTTTGTCAACGGGCGAGAGTTGGGCGACGCGCATCACTTTCATGATTGCGCTTGAATAATAAACATCACAAACTTAATTCCAACTCTTCGCCTTTTTCTAGGTAGTGTATTTTATTCATTATTTTTCATCAATAATATTTTTTTTAATGTTAGGCATTTTGATTTTTTAATAATTTTTTTTCTTCTTCTTTTAAATCTAATTAAATCATTTTTTAAAATTTTTTCTGTAAGGGTAGTTCAACATACTAATTTTGAATTACTTTAATAAAAGCTTTGTTTAGGTGTAATATTCATTTTTATATGAACATGATTTTATGTGGTCGCACATTTATTGCAAATATGTTTGATTGTTTCAAATATGCTTTTTAATTTTCCTATGGTGTAAATAATGCTTAATTTTTAATAAGGGAAATAACTCCGTTATGCGTGAAATGATTAGAACTCTTCTGTGAAAGAAGTTAGGATTTTTGTAATTCATATGCAAATCTTGTTAGAATTGCTAAGATGAAGCAGGAATACCTTTCTAGAGCTTTGTAAGTGTTCGATTTTTGTTTCATATTGTTCAACACGTATTTCCCTTTAAAATGTTACCAGTCTTTATGAAATCAGGCATTTTAATTTCTTGTATTCAAAACGCGTTTATGTCAAAAGTAAACTTCTACTTTCGTTTTCATATTTACTTCTCGAAGCTGTCGATAAATTGTTTTATTTTTTTCTTTCATTCATTACATAAGTGAATTATGATTGTATCTGTATACGTCGGTGTTCTCGTTTATAATTATATATATATTTTTTAAATTGATTTCGTCTTTTTTTAAATTTTATTGTGGTATTCTGTTGAAACGAGACTTAAGCATGTATCTTTATATGACTTTCATGATTGCGCTTGAATAATAAACATCACAAACTTAATTCCAACTCTTCGCCTCTTTCTAGGTCAAGGACAAACCGTTACCAAGACAGTCTAATTGACAAGAACATTTATATATGCCTCATTGCCGGAGTGGTTATGTGCTAAAAACATACTAAATCGTATGAGACAAAGTGGCGGAGATCCATTCGATCTAAGCTCTCACAGCCAAGCAAACACTCTACCTTTCCCCTCATCTCTACAAGATTCCCTTACATCAAAAACAACACCTCTCACTTACAGACGTGAAGTACAAGTGTGAAAATGCCAATATTAAGAAACCAATCATCAATCCTGGCAAAGCGTCTAAATTATAAACCCAATGTGCCACTTAATTATCAGCAAGACATTTCCGAGGCATCAACCTCCAAATCGCAGACTAAACAAACTGCAACAGCTACAGCAACTAATAATACCATCACTGAGTCTGCAGGAGCCTCTAATATGATGCCACCCCAAGTTCCTCCCCCTCCACCACTCACTCAAATCGACACAGACAATGCAGACGAAGTACAACAACAAAAACAAAGTGTGCTGGGTTCTGAACACTCTAATGGGAATATCTTCCCTCCATCACCAGCCCTGTCTACAATATATGCTACATCTGCAAATGCTATACCAGCACTACAACCCACTATGGTACAAGATGCACCTACAGCACTACAGCAACCAATGACGATTCAACACACCCTCCCTTCAGAATCGCAAACTTTAACAGTGCAGCAGCAACCCCTTCAACAACCACCACAACCTGTGACAGTTCAGCAAACCCCACAAGTACCACCACCTTTGGGAGTACAGCAAACCCTTCAGCAAGCTCCGCAGCCAGTGACAACTCAACAGACAATTCCACCTGCACCAGCAACATATCAGCATCCAGTCGTGCAGACAATTCAGGTTCCTGTGCCAGCTCCTACCCCATCCCCTCGTGCCAGTATTACTTTGGAAAAGTATGATGGCAAAAAATCTGCCATCCAGTTTTGGACTCAGTTTATGACCTTCGTTTCTCTCATGAATGTTCCATTCCAGAATATTGGTAGCTGTTTATTCTTCTACTTGAAAGAAGCTGCACGGGACTGGTATATCACCTTAACTCCAGATGTTACGTCCTCATTGGAGAACCTCAAAACTGCATTCCTCAATCGCTTTAGGCCACAGATTCCATTTAGCCTCGGCCTAGTGGACATAATTCAGAAAGATGGTGAAACTGTGGAACAATACGTAACCCGAATAAGGAAACTTGCTGTAGATTCAACCATGCCGGAGGACTGTTTAACAACCATGATAATGAAAGGTTTGACACCAGCCGTGAGAAATATTGTGATGCCCCAGTTTCCACAAACAATTGATGATCTACGTAGAAAATCAATCATTGCTGAAATGACTGTGCAAATGAATAAGCAGACTATTTCAACTAGTGCTTCTGAAAACAGTGTTGTGAATGCATTGACAGCTGTGTGTGATGTCACCAATCAATTTCAGCAAACTATTGCGGCTATGAATACATATCCGTCACAAGCCTCAGTCAAGCAACTTAACCCTGAATATTCTCGACGTCCAACCCAACGGGCACCTGTCCAACAGTTTTAACCTGTGCCACAACAGATGTACAACTCAGCACCACAACAGCCGTACCAGCCTGTTCCACAACAGCAGCCATACCAGTCTTTCCCTCAACAGCCATACCACCCTGGGCCACAGCATTCATACCATCCCACAAAACAGCAGTACAATCGTGGTCCGAAACAATATAACCGCAAACCACAACAGCATGCCAACTACCCCCCAGCAGGCGGCAACCAGTCAACCCGACCTAATGGATACTGCAACGGTTTTGGAAGCAAGTCATGTTTTCTTAAAGCAACTTGTCCTGCCAGGGGATACACTTGTCAAAAATCTCATAAACCTAATCACTTTAAGTTTGTTTTGGTGATTTCCTTGAACGCCTAAATTTATCACATTAGGGACTCGGGCCTGTATGTAGAATCAAATCTAGGGATGGATTTTCTCAACAAACACAAGGCTCACATTGTGCATGAACGATAGACAATGGTCAAATTTGTGTTGGTGTTTTTGTTGCGCAACTATTCACTCCTTACCCCTTATATTCAAATTGTATCTTAAAAACATTATTCTATGGGTTTTGGTTCTAGTCACCATTAAGTAGATTCTGCTGTTCCCTAGTGCTAGATTGTTTAGCTGATCACTAAACTTTCATCGACTGTTCCATTTCTCATGGCTAATTTAGGTTTTCTTTGGTTCTGTAAAAATTTTTCACATACTTGTCTTTGACCATTTCTTTCTATGTCCCAAGCATTGATACATTGTAATAGTTTTTTATGCCTCAACATCATTTTAGGTGAAAACTATGGAGAGAATTCTGTTTCTTTGTTAGAGACAGATTTTCTTTTCAGCATATCATTTATTTCCCCTATATGTTGTAACTGTTTTTCTTGGATCAACTCTTGTTGGTATACTTAGTTAAACTTGTGAAACTGTGTATTTTGGTCATTCTTGCATATTCAGTCACCTACAGTGTTTATCCCGTGTTCATTTGTATTCCATAAAAGCCATAATGATATAAAAACCGCCTTACGATTTGCAGACCTTTATTTCTCGTTGGGTCGCACAGTATCCAGGACAGCGTCCCGATTCCAACTCCCCGAATGTTAACAGAATGTTGCTTTATAGACAAGATTGATAATTGACAAACTTGAGTAATATATAACATGAGTTATTTGATTTACAAGTAGAGTTAAGGATTATATTTTTAAATAAACAACAATTAAGTCACTCAAAGCACAGTCCATCTGGTCATATCAATCATGGCTAATTAACACAATTAAATATTTTATAATAGATAGATCTGGCAGATTGAAGCGATTATGACAACTCATTAATTAATAACAAATAGGTGAAATTTTGACCGTAGAAAGTATTCGAAGTAATTGTCAAAATGTCCAAAGGTACATTTTCATCTGTGACAATTGCACAGTGCGGAATCGATGTATTTACTACTAAGCATATGATAAAAATGAATTATGCAGATGATCTCATGACTGACTAAATGCAAAGTGAAGCATTTCTGTCATGTGAAGGCAATTTAGAAGGAGAGTTATTGTTTACCTACATATATGTATTAAATATTTTAATTAATAATGGTCTGTGAACTTGAGTGATTAATATTGCCTATGCACAAATTAAGTTATACAGTTTATTATAATAGGAATTTAATCTCAGCTCCTCCATCTCCATTCAGAAGATTTGTGTGAAATACAGTGTCTCTCACAGTGGCAAAGTTCAACAAATGCAAATAACTTGTGTCCCTAACTATACTTTGCAATATCCTTGAATACGAGGGTCATTCAATATGTACACACACACATACATATATACTGAAAGGAAAATGAAACGCAGGGTAACTTAATATTCGACAACTATTTCAATATTCGACCAGAAATTATGAAAATTTGTATGGGGGGAATTCTGGTTACTTATGGTCAACCATAAATGGCATACGTCACATAAGGAAAGTGATAAAAACCAAAAACACGCGCAGATTGACGATAACAGACGTGTCAAATAAATTTAAATAAAAGTTGGTACTCTGGATATATATATATATATATTATAGTTTTTCGCTATTCAATGTCAATTTGAATTTCTTGCAAAAATGATACGGCCGACGGAAATTCAGAGTTGTCTTGCAATTGCTTTGCCTTAGAACGAACAAAGGCAACAATAGGTTGTTGTAATGTTTGTTGTGGATTTTCTACCAGAAGACGTCTTATCGATCCCCAGAGAAAGAGTGAAAGGGATTTCGTTCAACCATGACGGGAACGTCTGCGCGTAACGAGACCTTGTCAAGACGGGGCTATCCATCTTACTACCTGCGTAATCGCAACGTCACTAGTACTACCACTAGACCTCTTTCAATACAGTAAGCAATCACAATCTTCACTTCCACCCAAAAACTGGAAGAAACCGATTGCGCAAGTTTGGTCTGCGACTTTGTCGACTTTATGGAGGTGTTAGTCTCAACCTCTCTTTAGGAGTGAAAAATTCTCGAACGGGACGTAAAACAACAAACAATCAATAAAACGCGCACGTGAGCGTTGTATGCCTATTTTTTTTCAGCATGTTTACCCCAACCCAGTGTAGCCAGAGTATATCAAGGCTTTCTAGTAAAAAAAAATTAACCTACTTGACTCTGACAATCCATCTTAAAGTTTGTATCCAATTTAACATTTGTGGGACTAACTGGACTGTAGAGTAAGAAGGCGTAGGAATATCCCCACCCCTCTTGACCAGCTAAGGGCAAAGTTGTTGGAAAGATTGGATAATATCACTATGAGAAAGATATATGCACCGAAGACCTCCTTGCACAGGAGTATTAAGGCTGTGTGCGATGCGTAAGAGAGGCATAGGAAATAACTACTTTTTCGATTTCACTTTTGTGAGGGTATCGTCAAATGAGTACCACTTTCTCTCGAATAAATCAATTGTAATTTTCTTAACTTATTGATTAAATCGTTTCTAAATCTAAATATAACAATATTGGAAAATATATTTAAAAAGTTATGATTTAATCATATCAAAAGTGTACTCTGATGTGATTACTCCTACTCTTCATACTAAAATTATATATAATAAAATTATGTATAATATTTCATTTGGTTTATTTCAATTTTAAAAGTCAAAAAGAAAGATATTTCAAAGAAATGAAAAAAATTAAGAAACCAATGAAACATGCCTGAAGAATAAGCTACATTAAAAACATTGAGACGAGATGTCAAGGAAGTTCATTCTGCATTGTCAACATAATCAAAAATACATGCTAGTCTACTGTCGCTTAATTTACAACGTTTGTTCAATAAATTAAGTTATTTTACAGTATATAAATAAAAGTCTCAACATCTGCATATCGTTGGTTTTGCGTTAATTCTTATCATCTCCTGAAACACAGAAGAATAAGATTTAAACTCAGTATTACCTTGCTTAATAAGAGAGAGTGAAACTAATACGCAGGGAATCAAATTAAACAAGAACAGAAAAATGAGAAGAAGATCAGAACAAAACATACATTTACGGATGTCTACAACATATAGCGTATTCTCCTGCTGGGTGGGTATTGCACGTGAGGTTAATGGGGCAGCGTTTTTCTCCAGGTCCACATGTGACATTGCGTATGGAATATCCAGAGAGGCACCTCGAGTCAGGGATACTCTAAAACAGGTAACCGGATATAGAATTAGACTAGATTGATAGAGACATTGATATAGAAATTTTACGGACATATTAAAGTTTTTAAAACTTTATCGTTATCAATTCTCTAAAATTTATATTCATTGGATTCCGATAAACCTTGAATCAAATACTTTAACTCATGCCTCCAAACCACAATTTATCAATTAATAGATTTCAGTATTTATTTGAAAAAAAAGAAGAAGATTTTCTCGATGCAATTGACATGGGCTGTCAATTTTTATCTTCGTGTGTGGCATTAAAATGTAAGAACCGATATGCATTTTTTTTTTATGAATTAATTAGTTTTACTGTGAATATATAGATTTGTACCGAATTAACTTTGCATTAAATCAATGTAAAAATTTGTCTTTAAGATTTTTTAAGTATTATATGCAGTAATTTCTTTCATTTTCAAAAAGTTGTCGCAGTGTGATAATTTTTTAGGAGTTTATGAATGAACAAATTTATTCTGAAAAAAAAAAAAACACAACTTAACTTTGAATAGAAAACATTCTTAAATGCAATAGGATATTCTGAATTATGGTTCGCAGAAACAAAGCATATAAATGTAATAATATGTATAAAATCATTTACCACCATCTTCCACAAATTCTCTTTAGTCCTTTCAATAAAGCTCTGGAAATTTAATAATCATATTTTACATTAAAAAATAACACCTTTTTTACTCTAATACAAAATAACTAGAAATCAGATTTGAAAAAACATTGAGAGTGAAATTAATGCTGAAAGTGAAAAATAATACCCATAAGGAATACTTTAAAACAAACAAAAAAAGTACTTTGAGCAAAGAACTTATAAAATAAATCACCGTAATTAAAGAAGATATTTACTCTAGAAACCCCGATGATCAGGCCTTGAGACCATAAACTGAGAACAGACTTGAGTCAAAATTTAGATTTTAAATATCTTGAGTTATATTATGTAACATAATAATGAACTAAAAAATTTGCAGGGTTGTATAATATTCTAATTCAAACATATGATGAAAATTTTGTATCGTTATGAAAATTATTCCATGTTATATTGATTCAAAATTTTGACTAAATTCTGTTCTCAGTTTATGGTCTTGGAGCCAGATCAGAAAATCAAAGAATTGTGGTTCCCTGCTTTCGATGTCTTTGTGGATGGGATGCCATTATTTATGGCATATTGTGTCATATATGAACGCCCCATCATATGTTATTTAAAAATAATCACCAAATTTAATTTTTTTTTTTTTAAAGTCAAACATGAAGGTCAAGGGATAAAATAACATAGCATGCTAGGAAACATCTTGTCACAGGTAATGCACATGTCAAATATGACACCCCCTATCTCTTCTCAATAAAAAGTTACAAGGAAAGATGACATTTTTTAACATAAAGTCAAACTTCAAGGTCACGGGCTCAAACATCATAGTATGTTTAGAAAGGTCACAGATAATATACATATGCAATATGAAAGCCCTACGTTTTTCTCTTTCAAAAGCTATGACCGATTTAAAGTAATGTTAAATTTTTTGAAAAGTAGGTCAAACTTTAAGGTCAAGGTCACAGAGTCATAAACTGAAAGTATTTTTGGAAAGATCTTGTCGCAGGAAATAATATCTTTGTTCATGTTCTGCTACGAAAAACTTCAAAAATCGAAAAATAGAGGTGCAAAATAGACATGTAGGGTGTAACCCTCATTTTTCTTACCATGTCATCTGTATCTTACCTGTAAATATTTTCAACCTTCAAACTTGGTCAGACAATTTTGACCCGTTCCTGCATAGTAGGGGGCAATATAAAAACATAATGAACATATAAATACATCGATTTTTTTGGTACGACATTGCCACATAAAGTTGGTATTAAATTTTATGGAGGGAAAACAGTGCCTTATGCCGATTGACCCCGCAAAGGGAAATAACTTTTTTAAAATGTTAAAGTGGTGTATGCCACCATGCATTAAATGTGAAGTCTAATTGTTTTATTTATTGGCAAAGAGGAGTTACATATAAGAGGTGGGGACATGTACTCTCAAGTGTTCCGGACGGATACCATCATCACATGCCCCCCCCCCCCCTCCATTCTCAAGCAGGAACTGAACAAAGTAACCCTGAATAAAAAATGTTTGGTAGCTCTGTAGTTAATAGGTTCATGAAATTTGCCACTGTATGAGAAAAGTTCAGAAAAATAATATATGCAATTAAAAGATATGAATATCCATATAGTAAATTTTTTTTTGCCAAAAAAGAATTAACAGAAACGAAAGACATCCTTACCACTAAGGTCCATGAAAATACAGCAGGGATCATCAAAAGGAACACGATTCGACGATCCATATTTTAAATCCACTCAGAGAAATTGCAAAATCGCAACAAATCTTAAATATATATCTTAATTTCTTTAATCATTCACCAAGTCACCTGGTGAATGAGACGTGCATGTCTCCAATTGTGAAAGATCCTGATAACTTGATTTGTGG
Organism: Saccostrea echinata; assembly: GCF_033153115.1. Classification (NCBI taxonomy): domain Eukaryota; kingdom Metazoa; phylum Mollusca; class Bivalvia; order Ostreida; family Ostreidae; genus Saccostrea; species Saccostrea echinata. The sequence continues at coordinate 2,720,420 of NW_026889755.1, read as the reverse complement.
TTTTCCACATCCGAATACTAATGAATGAATGATTTCCCTCGGCTAATTTTACAGAAATGTTTTTTATTATGTTGAATTAGTGAAGTTAGAAAACAAGAAATTTAATATTCATTACATGAAATACTAAGTAAGTTCCTCTAATTCTAATATGCTGAAGGCAGAAAGAGGGGAAATCAGAGGCAGGAGGAATAACATTCTTGAAAGATATATCCAGGAAAAGCATGGATCCATTCCTGATGTTTTCATAGTTTAAGGTCTAAAGACACGTTCCTCAAATATCTGTTTTGTTTCTCTTCGTATTTTATATCAAAAAAATATTCATAACAAACATAATCATATGATTTCTTAAATGTTTTCAATTTTTCTTAGAAAATAAATGCAATAAAAATTGTCATTTTGAGAATTCTAGTGATTTAAAAATGGATTATATAGGAAACACTACCCTCTGGTATTTTGCACAAGTACCTGGTAAGATACCTCAATTTTTGTGAGGAAACTTGTTTAAGTAGTAATACTTCAATGACAAATTCTTACGGAAAATTATATATTATTGAGGAACGTGTCATCTGACCTTAATCTACTTATAACCTTACTTAATATCTGAAAACCTCGCTCATACATGGCTCATTTCCAGCGTAACATTTCTGGAAAAAAAGGGATATCCTCAGTGTTTTCAACGAACCAAAATTTTAACACCGAAGTCAGATCCCATGTTTCATTTTGTCATTTACTTCGAACTAGCCACCGTCACGATAGCCCAGTCGGTAGACCGCTCGCATCGTGATCGGAAGGCCCTGAGTTCGAATCTCAGCCGCAAGTGACCTAAGTCGATATAAACTAGGAAGCAACTGTTCCTTCGACGAGCGCTCGGCACTTTGAAGTGAAAGTTGCGGATCCTTCGGATGAAACCTCAAAAACCGAGCCCCGTGTCACGGCAGGCGTTGGCACGATAAAAATCCCTCACTGCTCAATGACCCAGAGTGCCGAGTGAAGGTCTAACTTTGAAGCCCTTCGCCTGTATATGGTGACGTCTCCATATGAGTGAAAAATTCTCAAATGGGATGTAAAACAACATAAAATAAATCATGCAATCATTTAATCGAACGCAGCCGAAGTCATATTACGTAAATTCACAGTAGGTCCTCCCAAAGAACCAGATGCAAAAGCGAAGTGCAAAGGGATTCATATTTTCTTAAAGTGGGTTGAAATCTTCTTTCGGAAGTATTGATGAATTCTTAAAGCTTTGCTAGTCCTGTAGATTTTTTTTTAATCAAATTTTATATCAAGTATACTGTTAGAGCTCTTAAATTCTCTCCATCGAACAATATCAATACCCCCTTCCTAAAGATACGGTAACACTATGCGATTTTTCATTAGATTTTTATTTGACGTGCATTGCTCAGGTTAGTCAAAAGATGTTGATTGGTGGGGTGGTCACCTGATACGATTCTACATTCGTTCGGAAACAATTTTGAAGAGAAATGAACAGGGAACTTGTTTGTTTTTTTTTTTCAGTATGAAGTAGTTTACACAGTATTTTCCCCTTCAATTTAATATTACGCCATTTTACCCCATTATGACATTCATATTGACGTTGATTATGTTTGATAAAATGGTTATCCCTATCCTTCATTATGGTTACAGGATACGGGGATTAAAAAATGTGAACATTTTTCAGAAACTTCAACTCAAATTTTGTAAACTTGTACTTCATCTTAAGACATCTACTCCAAATTATATGGTTTATGGTGAGCTTCGTTGATATCCATTGAGTGTAAATATTAAAATGTAAATGATAAAATTCTGGGTGAAACTGTTGAAATGTAGAGAGACAAAATTGTGTTATATTTTATATAAATTTGTTTACATGTACAGCTCATTAATGTACAACACTGTTTATTGTAGTGTTAAATATATTGAATGTATAGAAGTATTAAATACAAGAATGTGGTTTAAATTACGTTTGGATGACGCAAAATATGATGGTTATATTTAATTAAGCAATCACTGATTGATACATTTCTACAGAAATGGAATTCAAATTTTGATGGATCTAGTAGAGACAAAATTAATAATTTATTGACTAATAGTACTTTAACATCTAGAAACTATTTAAACACCAATGTGTCAATGCATACTATAATTATACTGGTAAGATTTAGAACAAGTAATCATAAATTACCAATCGAGACAAGCCGATGGAGCAACATATCTTCAAATCAGAGACTCTGTACTTTATGTAATAATGATACTGGAGGCAAATACCATTATTATGTCATGACCAGCTTTAAAATGATTGTAGAAAATTTTATTTACCATTATACATAGATAAGTTGATCAAGTGATTTTAAGTTTTAAAGTTCGTTTTTATGTAAAAAGGGATCCACGTCAATAACCTTAGTAAATTCATCAATATAGTTAATAAGAGAGTTATCCTTCCAGATATGTTAACTGTACACTATTGCATCATCGATCTATTTTGATTGATATTGTTGTATTTTTTCCTTGCTGCTTTACACAAGGTGAGAAATTGAATAAATTGAATTGAATCGAAGGTTACATAATGTGCCAATGATCACTTCGCAGGAAATCTTGGTGAATAGTCACGTTAAATAAAATCTCACGTGGAATCGCTCACCAAACTTGTAGCCAGACGATTTTCGCAGCGCCGACGTCGCTGTCAAGATATTAAGAAGAGTTATCGGTAGACTGATCGATCGTTCCAATCCAATGGAAGCCCTTTATGAGGCTGAGGTATTAGATAGATACCACTTATCAGAAAAAAAGTTTATCGTTGGTCTTCTTGAAAGAACAACTGCTTTATCAAAGCCAGCGAAACAACCCCCACGCACCTTGAACCAAGTTTTTGGTTGCTCTCGGTATTTTGCAAGGGGGTCTTTTTATATCACACTTGGAGGCACTTTGTCTGTGTCGAAGAATACGGCAGAGAGAGCGGTACGTCAGGTGTCAGACCTTCTATGCACACAGGTCTGTCTGAAATAGGTACGTGAATCCATTTACATTAAATGTGCATTCCACAAAATTGAAGGTTAAAAATGCACACAGAAGCATCTGCACATCTTGTTGTTTCCATTTGACCATCACCAAAGTCGTAAAAATGCAAAACTGAACCCGATTTCATAATAAATATGTTGGTTTTCTTATATACCTAAAACTTCCCATGTAGAATTTATATATCTATCTATCTATCTATCCACATGACATATACAAACAACTGTGGTCCATCATCATCTCTAACTTTTCTATGATCTTTACCTAGGAGCAATTTATTACATTATTTTCGTCGTGTTTCCTCCAGAATTTTTCACTCATATGGAGACGCCACCACTTGCCGGTGGAGGGCTACAATTTTGACTTAAACTCGGCACTCAGGGCCATTGAGCAGTGAGGGATCTTTTTCGTGCAAGCACCTACTGGGACACGGGACCTCGGTTTATACGGTCTCATCCGAAGGAACGGTCTCCACGTCCCGCAGTGGGATTCGAACCCGCGACGCAAGGGTCAACTCCTTACTCCGCGACTCTAGAGCAGACGCTCTAACCACTGCGCCACGCGGGCGACTATTTTCATCGTAATAAATAATTCTATAATGGTTTACTTTTCAAACATGAGAATAAAAAATCTTTTTACGCCCCAAACACACACGCACAAAAAATGGGTAGACATGTTCATATTTTTGATAGAAATTTTAATACTGTCGCAAGACGCTCAACTTTTGTTATATGTGTGGATGGGACCATGATAAAAATTGTTGCCAAACAGTTAAATGTATAATCACTGATTCAGAACCCTAGAACGCAGGGAGAGAAGAAGGCACCCTCAACTTTTTCTTAGTATATTGTCTTTGGGTGAAAATTTTCATTAAGATGCTGGGCTGGTGCTAGCCCCCCCCCCCCCTCCCCTCAACTTCTTGTTACTGCTAGGTCACGCACTGGCAAATTCCAGCATTTAAGAAATGTACCAAGTGAAAGGAACACCCCGTCTTGGTTGTCAAATCTTTACTTGTTTATATGGAGTTCGATCCCCCACATTTTTTTTAAAACCGTTGCTCATATTTTTTTTTTAAATATGACTAATAAAAACAGTGCAAGCCAACAAGAAAGTACATGCAACTATATTGGTTTGAAATATTTTTAACCATTACATTAGTTATAATTAACTTTTCAGATGACATGTGATCCACAATTTAAAGTCCTTGATGTTGTAGCAGAGTGGCCAGCGAGTGTCCTTAACGCTCAAATCTTTAGAGAATTGAGCTTGTGCAGAATAATGGAAGAAGGTATGTGAATACATGAACTTAATAAAGGTATAGAATGTTAAATGTATTTATACATGTTGATATGATTAACATATTCTTTAAAAAAAATCTTTTATGTATCAGATATTATAATTTCAGTTACTTCACAAATAAAAAAAAAAATACAATTTCAATATAATGTACAACAGTTCGTGAATAATTCAATAATGATGAAACCTCAATTCAATTTAGGACAGCTATCAGGGATTCTACTTGGGGATTCAGAATTCAGGATATGGGCTAAAACCATACCTTTTGGCCCCTTGCATGGCAGAGGATGCTCCTGGGAAGAGGCGATTCAATGTTTTTATATAACGACCCTACTCTATTTGTTAAAGCCATATATTGCTTAATTTTGATAAGTTAAAAAAAACAAAATTAAAAGGATCTTTCTATTTAGGTAGGGGTATATTTAAAAAAAAAAGATTACCGTCAGGACTGGGTTGCTCAAAACCTTGGTTAGCGCTAACCGCTGGTTAAATCTCTTATCCAGCGGTTAACTTTTAACCACTGGTTAAATTCTGTTGTTCAAAATTTATCCACTGGTTAACTTTGCAATTCAGTGGTTAAATATTGGCCAAAGTTAGCCATTCCACAGAGGTGGGTTAAGTCTCTAATCCAGTGGATAATCATGGCTACCTTGTTATTGTTTTTTGTCAATTTTGGAGGATAACAAAAGAAACAAAGTCTTATATGCATCGTAATCATGAATTTAATGTTAAGGAGTACTAACAAAGACACAGTCATTTATAAGTCAAGTAGAAATAGCTTTGCAGCAATATGCAAGAGGGGATAACAACACTAGTCTATCTAAGAAATGATAAAATTTCATGTCTTCAGCATCAGCAAGAATGTTTCGAATGGGTTCTTTCAAGGCTAAAATTGTTGGCGTTGCAAAGGATTTCATCAAGTGGCATGCTGATAAAAAAAAATGATGATATTCAATATATGTATGAATAAATGAATAAAATTGTTTGTCATTTATATATAGGCTTAATAACGGATACAAATAAATTGATACATTAGTTTGGTATTACCGTAACCAAACATAAATTATTAAAATACATTAAAATAAATTGGGAATCGCCCCCCCCCCCCCTCTTCAAATGCCTTGCTTTTTTATTCAATCATTTTCTACAATATTAATTATTATTCGCTTGACAATGATTTTTTATTGGCCCCATTTTGTTAAGCGATGCTTCTTGCCTGATGCATTAAATAAAGAGTGTATCCCCTATTTCCTTTGATTTTACATTCATTTTGACTAGATCCCTCTGTGATTATAAATAAATAAAAATAATTACAGAAAATAATTTGCACATTTGATATTTATAGATATCTTTATATAGTCCTTTATTTTCTCTAAATATTGATACTTATTAAAAGGTGTGGTATTTATGTTATAAACTTTGGATAATGCATTAATGCATTTTAGTTACACAGTATATGGGTACGAAGCGAAATGCTTTAGTGACGAACTCACTTCATCTATGTATTTGACCATGACATTTCTGTTATTTACAGAAGTGCGAATAGTAGTGACTACCAACTATCGGTGTTATTAGGACAGATATAAATGTGATGAAAGTCTATTCTTTTCTTTGTAAGTGTTTGAAATGAGTTCCCTCTGGCAAATTAACTATTTAAATCGAGAACGCAGCCAGCGCGAATTTCCTCGGATGCATAGCAGACGATGTTTACTTGGTGATAACAGGTAAAGGTGTTCAATCAGTTATTATTTAAGTATGAGATGATGCAAATTGATGTACTTACCCTGGAAGTATAGCCAAGTATTGAATAAGAATAATCCCGAAGAGATATGGTGAGTCACTATGCATTGTCTTGAACACTAGCCTGTAGATTCAATGAGGGCTATGATGCTCACCATCAGTCTTTTTTTACACAGCCTGCTATCCATCTTCGCCGTGGCGCTAATTCTCCTATACCACTCTATGTTCTTATTGATCCTCCACTTGAATTTACAGCATAGTTAAATTCGTAGCCAAACCTGTGCTTTCTTGACTTTTTGTGACTTAAACCGTTTGTTTAGTGCTGATAAAAGTTACATCTATAGGTGTTTCTCCACTTCTTCAATAAAAGTTGTAACATTATAACTTCTCACGTTTCAATCATATGATATTTACCTTGGTAGCCATTTTTTTTTGGTTGACAAGTGGACAAATGTAATGCATTGTGGGATACTAACCACTGGTTAAATCATTTAACCTATGGTTAACTAACCAGGGGCTAATTTTATTTTGAGCAACAGATATTTGACCAGTGGTTAGTTGGCCAGTGGATATAGAATTTAACCATCGGCTAACTTAACCAGTGGTCAAAATTAACCAGTGTTTTGAGCAACCCAGTCCTGGTGCCTGTGCATCAATTGTATCTCTCTTTCGGTATTCCAATTGATATGACGGACTTGACCACATTAGATGACCTAATTCAGGAAAAGATAGTGAGAAAATACCATTGTAATTAAAATCTAACCCACCCCTCCCCCCCCGTTTTATTTTGAAATTTTAACGCTTAAAAAGTTTTGACCCATTTTTATCTTTGACCAGGCACATTCAGGTTATGAAAGATAACGTCGAATTCTTTTCTTAATAAATTGTCTTTCATTTTAAATTCACTTACTTGCAAAAAAAGGGACACGCGACAAAAAATAATAATAAAAAAAATAATAAAATGACAAAATTTCCCTGTAGATGAAGGAAGAGATACAGGCATTTCGAGCGAGATGAAGAGAGATAAGGGAAGAATTGAGAAGGCCTCAGATGAAGGAAGTTCTTTGGGCATCTGTAGCGAGATGTAGGAGGCACAGGAAGAAATGAGGAGGAGCTTCGGACATCTCTCTCGAGATGTATGGAGGAACAGGAAGAATTGAAGAGGCTGGAGATGGAAGAGATACGAACGGATTTTAACTATAGTCTGAGAAAAAAATGTGTTCTTTTAATCCAGTACTATTGCAACCATTAACACCGACTTGAAAAAATATTTTAATATGAAATGACTGTTAGGAGTGTTTTTGTGTCTTTTTCCTTTGTTCTGTATAGTTTTTTTTTCTTTTTATAAGATGAAAAATCATATATATTGGCATTTTAATTGATGCAATTATTGCAGGAGTGGCACATAAGAAAGTACAAGATCGACTACTTGATCAAGGTCAAGGATTGGATCTTGTTCCACTCACAACTGAAATTAATCCGAAGATCCGAGGAAATATTGATTTCCAAACTTGGAGTGAAACAGAAAAAGTTTGAAACAAGAAAACAGGACGAGATAAAACAGAAGACACTTGTACACGATGTGGACTGAATGCCAACCACAACAACTGTACAGCAGTCGGTACCATTTGCAATTATTGAAAGAAACAAGACAATTGGCGATCAGTCTGTAGGAATCGCAACAGATCTAAGATGTACTCATTAGAGCCAGAGGGTTCATCTGATTCTGAAACTGATCAATAAGGATGAAGATGCCATGTTAGATATTCTTTCTACCAGTGATGATTAATCAGATACTCGTAAGTCAGAGAAATAACCTCTTCCACTAAGTTCAGGACAAACCTCTAGAATTCCGTATAGACACTGGATCTAAATGTAATGTAATTGTCAAGTCACAGTTCATAAAACAAACTTGCACGGTAAGGAACAGAAATCGCAGAAGATACTGCGTTCAAAAACTACATATTTCGTTCCAAATTCTGTGTCGACTTGCCACCTACACGAGGCAAAGTTTGAAGCAGTAAGCGTGTCAGGAAAACGTCATAACGGGTGCTACAACGGCAAAGGAAATTTCATTATGCTTGTAGTAATTTTCCAGATCTAATCTGCAATACAGGACCTCTCACAGGAGAACATAGCATTACAATTGACCGAAATGTAAATGTGATTTACGGAGTGTACCGTCACCCAGCGTCTTTAAAGCTACAAATCATTGAAAAGCTGCTAGAAATGGTGTCAACGGTACATTGTTCCCGTTGAAGAACCCATCGAATAGATGGTAAGGTCAATGGTTGTGAGCCTGCGGAACAGTCAAGTGAAACACTGTTTTGACCCTAAAGATCTGAATGAGGTCATTAAGAGAGAACATCACCCCATGAAGACTGTAGAGGAAGTGTCATCCTATATTCCAGGCGCAAAATTATTATTTCCAGTTCTTAATGCCATCGTTTTTAAATTAAGGAAGAACAATTTTTGTTTTATCCTGTACTTTTGCAACCATTAAAGCGAGACCATGATGCACAAACAGGAAAATTAACAAACATAGAATTTTCTTATGGCCCGTGGAAATTTTGTTCAATTCCTAAAAGTATTAGCTTTCAGAAAATTAAAGGTTTCGGAAACTAAAAAATCTACTTTTATGGAGGAAAAAAAATATTTTTGTATGCCCAAGACGAAAAAATTACTTTACTTCTTACTCCTTATTATGCGCGAAGTTGAAGAAGTTACATGTACCATGGTCTCAAGTACCAAAACATGAATGTTGGGACCCACGAATTTTGACACAATTTTCCAAAAAAGATTATTTCAACGTATTTCTCACCTTTGCATGTCCCATTCGAACGACAATTCTTACAGGATTTTTTTTCTCCATTACTCGTACAGAAACAATGAGAATATTGATTAATGATATGTTGTTTTACGTCAAATTCGAGAATTTTTCACTCGTATTGAGACGTCACCATAAACCGGTGAAGGGCTTCAATTTTAGACCATTACTCGGCATTAAAGGTCACTAAGCAGTGAAGGATCTTTACCATGCCAACGCCTGCCGTGACACGGGGCCTCGGTTTTTATGGTCTCATCCAAAGGACCCGCAACTTTCACTTCAAAGTGCCGACGGCATGGCAAAGGAACAGTTGCTACCCATTTTTTTAACGACTTTGGTCAGCCGCGGCCGAAATTCGAACTCACGACCTCCCGATCATGGAGCGAGCGCTCTACCGACTGAGTTACCGTGAACGGTACAATGAGAATAGTTGACAAAACTCAATAGACAAGATACTGTAAATGAAGTTATCTTTAGTAACGAGTGTAAGGTGGAATTAAGAATGGATAAACGTATTCTTGTTCCCAGACGGCCCAAAGAAGAGAAGGCACCTCCTTGCTTCATTCCTACTCGTTGTGCACGCACGAGGCTTATGATCAGAGGTTGCATTACAATTTGTTTGTTTTGTCCATCTCGAGAATTGGAGGCGCCACCATTTGCCGGTTGAGGGCTGCAATTTCGACCTATACTCGGCACCTAGGGCCATAGAGAGCAAGTGAGGGGTCTTTTTCGTGCCAGCACCAACTGCGACCCGGAACCTTGGTTTCTACGTTCAAATCTGATTGACCGGTCTCCACGTCCCGCAGTTGATTCGACCCCGCGGCGTAAAGATGAACTCCTTACATCGCGACTCTAGAGCAAACGTTCTAACCACTGCGCAACGTGGGCGACCATTACGTTTAAAGTTAAGGGAAAAATTACCGTTTTAAATGATAAGGGATCAATAGCCGTTGTAAATGCTGACATTAAAGCTTTCAAAATGCATTAAAGAGATCATTGTTAGGTTACGTCTGGCCAGTTATTGCTTGTCATTTCCCGTATTACAGCTATTGTTCATGTATTCCTATCTTTCGAGCCAAAACTGTTAAAGATTTCCTAGAAAAAATTCACATTAACATGTAATTGCCATCATAAAGTCCAGACATTTGTAATTAGCAAAAATTACCCCCTCCTCCCTACCCTTTGGAATAGGTAACGACCCCCCCTCCCCCCAGCCAGGTGCGTTACATGCATGGTTCTTCCACATGCAGGTGTTGTCCTGATAGTTAATGAGCGATCCATGAACACCCCTAGCAACTGCATGATACTGGCTGGCTGACCTTAGCTTCCTGTGAGTTGAAGGTGAACGCGGTTTACTAATTTTTGTAATGCCACCTAACTGGGCTCTCATACTTTCACTTAAGAGCATACGCCCTGTCTTAGAGCCCACAATTGTAACGTCAGTTATAGGCCAAGTCTAGGACACTTGTTTTAGATTGTCCAACCTGTGGTTGACCAGGCGTAACTCTCCCAAAAAAACTATCAACAACCCCCTCCAGAGTGGACCGTCTTCTATCAGTGCATATATCAGCTGAAAACTTAATATGTCCCCCACAAGAACCTCAGAAATAGTTCCTTGGGCGAGCTTTTCTCCTCGGACTACATTTAATATATGCTAGGCCGACAAAGTAATCATTGTAAATTTCTAACAGAAATACATCTGCCCTTTTCAGCAGTCAGCAAGAAAGATTGCACACGAAACAGCAGGTGTGCGAACAGAGCCACATGTTCGTGAAGTGACAGGATAATTCGTACCTTATATTTCCAGGACCAATTCAAGTAAGAAATGAACTTATAAATTAATCCTTGGTGTTTATTTAATTTTCTGCTGTTTGCTATTTAAATATAATCCTATTCCACCTTGAATATCAGTCCAAATTTTTACTGACCAAAGTTATGGGTTTCGCAAATTTTAATTAGAACCTAGCTTAATTACTTGCAAGTACAAACGTCGTAATTATTCCGAAATTATTTCAAAAAAAAATCTGCTAACATAAACTAGGGTTGTTGCAATGTTAAATCTTATCGATTTTATATTCATTACTAGTAGAATGTTTAAATGTCTACAATCATGGGAGTGCATGAAATTTATCAATAAACCTAACTACTTTAAAAGTAGTAATTTTTTTTTATTCTAGGACATTTACAATAAAATAAACTATATTTCTTACATTATACAAAACATTAAACAAACACTGTATATAATCATTGGAATATTCAAGTTTGAATACAGAGTATTCTACAAGTGTGTATTTGAAAGGATAAATACTAGCTCTGTACACGAAAGAAAAGACAGAATTGTCAAATTTAGTGTCTTTGATATTTACTGGCGTTTGCATTATGACAAGACCCTCCACTTGATTCGAAATGATGTAGAGGTGCGTGTGGAACGTAGGAATCTTCATTGTAGGATAAGGACGAATTAGCATTGTACTGAAACCCTGGGTTTTGTTTTCCCACCAAAACGAGGTCTCTCCAGTTTCTGATTGGTCCAATGTCTTCCTGATGGGTTTCTGGACATTTATTCCTGTTTAATACATAAAATAAAATATTGACTGAATATTTATATCTGTTTCAAGAATTTACCGATTAAACAATGGACACGATCGTCTGTGTAAAAAATGTTTATTTGAATCTTCAATGTTATACTGTACACGTCAGTTTAAAATGATAAAAGTGTTACAAGGAAGAAATTTATCTCTAACTTTGGAAAACATATATAGTAGACATTTTATTCAAATCATGTAAACCAGATGTCTTTTAAAATAACTCATTGTTCAATCTCCAAAGGGTCCGAATGGAGTTTTATTATGTGAAATCCACAACAGAAAGCTCTTTGGTCTTATGTCCTATGTAACTTATATTGACTTCAATATACATGTCAAGTTTAGGGAAAATCTAGGTATTTTTGAGGGACCAATCTTAAAATATTGTTTCATGTACTAGAGGGTTTTATGAAAAAGTGCTAGATTTTGCACTTCAATGTAAATTTTCACGAATCATACAACGGACTTTGGTGTAAACTTTATACCAAGAACAAAAAAAAAATCTATCGTCTGGTGAAAGTGGGTATCCAAAAATGGAAAAAGAAAATAAAAAGTATTGCACAAAGAAAACTCCAGTCGGCCTCCTTAAAATCTAAACCGAGGAGTACTTACGATTTACTACATTTTCTGGCTACCAGTCCTATGATTATCATAATTAATACAATTCCAACAATGGACGTCGAGGCTCCAACGATCAAATGGGTGTTTTTAACTTTGGAATGAGTCGATTCTCCTTTGGTATCTTTTGTATTAGTGGAAGTAGTTGTGTCGACACGTTCTGCTGAGGTTTCTGTTGATTTCAAGGTTGATGTACTCAGGGTTGATTTAGTTTCGCTAATTGTTGTAGTTGAAGATGTATCCTCTTTCGCAGTTGCTTTGCCGTCAGTACTTATTACCGATGTTGTTGATGATTCGGAAGTTGACGATTGAGAGGAAGTCAATGCTTCTGTGTTACTTGTAGTTGTCATTTTCCATGTAGATGTCGGTTTTGTAGATGATGGCGACGTGATTGGTTGAGTTGTTGTCAAGCTCGAAGTTGTTTCTTTGATTGTTTTAGTTGGCGGGTTTGTAGTGAGTGCTGGTGTTGTTTCCAGTGTCGTCAATGCTATTGTTGTTGAAGTTGATGCTGAATCGGTTGTTGATATCACTGCTGTTGTTTCAGCAGTTGTGGTTGATAGATCCTCCGTCATCTCTGCTGTCTCAGGTGTTGTGTCAGCAAAACTTACTGTTGTTATTGTCGATGCTAATGTTGTAGGTTTAATGGAAGAAGAATCGGACACCATAGATGCATGTTCGTTTTCTGTAGTTGTGATCGGAGAGGTTGCTTTGGTATATGTTGTTTCATCTTGTGCAGCAGTCGTTATAGAAGTTGTAGTCTCTTCTATTTGTTCTGTGGAGCTAAACGATGTGTGTGTGTGGATCATTGTTGTTGTCATACTTTCTGTTGTTGTTTGTCCACAGGCTACGTAGATAAAAATATTTATATTAGGCCAACTTTAAAACTATGTTTGCCCTCTCCCGACTTACGATAAAAAAAATTGGATCATTAGATTGGTGGTATTCTTTCAACATCGGTGCTGAATTTTCAAAATCTATTTTCCGGAATACATAAAAAATAATTGTGTCATGGAGTTAAAAAAGTATTGAGTTGGTCCATTTTAAGGCAGTTGGACCGGAACGGGCAACCGATTTTTTTTTTAAATATTACCATGCTTAACTGTATTACTGTCAATAGTTTTATGGAAGAAAATCACATTCATCTCGATACAAATCAAAAGGAAATAATTCCTTCACGGTAGCTCAGACGGTAGAGCGCTCGCTCCGTGATCGAAGGCTGACCCAAGTCGATAAAAAAAATTAGGTAGCAACTTTTCCTTCGCCAGGCGCTCGGCACTTCAAAGTGAAAGGTTTTGCGTCTTTCGGACGAGACCTTAAAAACCGAGGCCCCGTTTCACGGCAGACGTTGGCACGATAAAGATCTCTTACTGCTCAATGGCCCTGAGTGTCGAGTTAAGGTCTAAATTTGAAGTCCTTCACCAGTATATGGTGACGTTTCTATATGGGTGAAAATTCTCGAATGGGACGTTAAACTACATACAATCAATCAATCGAAAGGAAATAAGAACAAACTATGCTAATAAGAGTCTTACATTCATTTTCTGTCCAGTTGAATTTATCATTTGTTGTATTGCAGTATAGACACTCATTGATGGAACTATTCTGCATGGAACTGAAGCATTTACCGTCGATGAAACAGAAATTTTCCTGTAAATACATGTAATATATGAAAATGAGATTTATCCTGCTTAAAAGCTGAACACGTTTCGTAAAAGGAATTTGTCCGCCATATCTATTATCTGAGGGCCCCTATGTAAGCCGTTCATTTAGTCACTGTTTAGTGTAATCAGTTGTCGTCTGTGTAGACAGACGTATTATACATGGCACTCCGCAGGTGTGTTAAGGCAGTGCCCAGATCAAATTTCGGCGCATTTAGACTTTTTTTTCGTAAAATGTAATATTGATAAATCGGAAAAGCCATAGATAAATCATTTACTATTATTATCAATTGTATAGACGTCATTGAGTCTTAGGCTAAAAGAAGCACTCCAACATGACGTCATCACGTGACGTCTATAAATAAAAAAAATTTGCCTTAATGAAAATGTGAAAAGTTCAACACTACCCCGGAGATAATTCATTTCTTTGAGTGAAAATGATTATGTAAAAACATCACTGGGTCATGAAAAGTGCTGCTAGAATCCTACTCTCCCGACACAGAAAAAAATATTACAAAGTTTCGCATGAATCCTTACCAAAATTTTTACATTTTATACACACGATGAAGGAATTGTTATTAATTCATGTTAACCACACGATTCTAGCAGCACTTTCCAAGTACTATAGAATACAAGCTTTCCATACAAACAAAAATTATGTTTCAAAGTATGCGGCGTAGTGTTGAACTTTTTCATCTTTGTTATAGAACGACAGAGGAAAGGCTGATCGGGATTTCAAAGCACTGCCCGTGTTCGTTATAAGAAAAGATGATAAGAATATATCAGCGTACCTGATTCTTAATCTTTAATTCCTTATGAATCTCTCATAACATTCATGGTTTATGCTTTAAAACTCCCATTTCATATATTTGTTTTCATGAATTCTCTTCACCTATAATTTCACTCGGCAAATATTTGATCAATAGTTATGACGTCATGGGTTTGGTATTTAACCCCCGTGCTATATATTAGCTATTTATACCACCCAAAAACGAAAAGATTTAGTTTATATTATGTTTTGAATGATTCCCTTCATTTCTTGGACCTGAAATTAAAATTTAAATATATATATGAAGAAATCATTATTTCTAAAGTTCACGTCATACAGCTTACTACATGTATGACGTCATATTGTAAAGGCAAGTAGGATATCTCTGGGTGTAGCAATAACATACCCGCGTCGGTAGCAAAGAAAATAACTTTGCACGGTAATAAAAAACGATACCAAAGAAACTTACAACCGTTGCACAGGTCACTGCAGTATACAAACAAACCCAAATACACGTAACTGCAATAAAATGTATGCAAAGACAATGCAAGACAACTAACGCGAACACATGTCGCCATTCCACGTGACAATGAAGCAGACAGGTGTTACGAATGCGAAGGATATACCCCAGTGCTGATATCATAGATGGTAAAATCAAATATGGTGTATGCTTATTTAAGAGTCGTGTTCAACTTTTAAGAATTCAAAGCTCTTAAGGTAAGCGTACATGCATGCAAGACATACATGAATTTTCAAGTACTTAGATCTACATTTTTTTAAAGGGAAATATGGAAAAAGTAAAAGCAGGTTTTTGAAATTCATTTGACAGACACAAGTGTTATTCGAGAGATTCACAGGATGTTTATGTATGTTTATATCGTTAAAGGTCAATCACAAAACACTTGGTAAACATTAAAATATACTCCAAACACGTTTAGAAAGAGAGCACCACTTACCTTTAAGGTGAAATACACATTTCCGGATTCATTGTGGTACTCCTGACAATGAGACTGATATATAATAACTTGATACGTGTCTGTGAAACGTACTCCGTCATTTGAAATGTTAAACTTGACTTCAGTCGTCCAGATACCAGATGTGTCATACGGAAGCGGACAGAATCCCTCAAATAAGGTTCTCTCTTGTAAAGTCATCTGTCTCTTGTGCTCACTTTCCTCCGTTTGGTTAATATTGCTCTAAGAAAATATATATTATATTCATGAAAAAAAACCTATGTCAAAGCATTGTCAAATGAACACGTATAGTAACACTGATGGATTGAGTGTGTGTTATTTTACGTCCCATTCGACAATTTTTAACTCGTATGAAGACTTCTGCATATACCGGTTAAGATCCTTAAATTTAGACTTTTACTTGGCAATTGAGCAGTGAGGAATCATCATCGTGCCACCCATTATCGTAACACAGGGTCTTGAACTTAAAGGTTGCATTCAAAAGACCTGCAACTTTCAATTCAAGGAACCGAACATTTGAGGAATGAAACCTTTTCTCATCATCTTAGGTCTGTCGCTGCCCGGGCTTGAACTCACGCCCTTCGAATCACAAAGACCGTATCGGTAGCTCAGTCGGTAGAGCGCTTGGTCCGTGATCAGAAGGATGTGTGTTCGAATCACGGTCTCGACTGACATAAGTCGATAAAAAAAAATGGATAGCAACTGTTCCTTCGTCAAGCGCTCGGCACTTTGGAGTGAAAGTTGCGGGTCCTTCGGATAAGACCTTATAAAACTGAGGCCCCGTTTCATGGTAGGCGTTGGCACGATAAAGAACACTCACTGCTTAAATAATGGCCCTGAGTGCCGAATAGAGGTCTTAATTTGAAGCCCTTCACCTGTATATGATGACGTCTCTATATAAGTGAAAAATTATCGAACGGGACGTAAAATAACATACAATCAATCAATCGAATCACAAAGCGAGCCATTTACTGATTGAGCTAACTTTATTTTTACAAATGACAATTCAGACGTACCTGTTTTACGGTAAGATAACATATGGAGTCCATGTTTTCAAAGAAATATTTTCCCAAGATGGTGGCCTCTTTACAGGTTGTAGTAGAGAGATCACAAAGACCAGCACTGGGAACACTTGTAATTGTGGGAGGTCCAAGTAAATCAAAGGAGCAGTCGCTCCCCCCAAAGCCAGTGTCACATGTACAGTTTCCTTGTAATAAAGATGATAAATGACTAAACATTAAGTCTACATGTACATGTAAGACGATCTCTAAAAACGATATCTTTGGACTGATAATGATAAAACAGATATCAGAAGTTTTGTAAAGTTTCTTGTAAATTATCATTAAAATTTTGAGAAATGAATGTAATAATGCTATTGAATTTATTTTATCTCATATTTATCTCTTGGATATTGCAGATTCTTTATTTTCAAATCAAAAGATTAGCAAAATAGTTTCCTAACATCGTATGATACAATGAATAGCCTACCCCCATCACAAGTTCCATGTCCGGTACAGTTGCTTGGACAGAGGTTTTGTATTGTATAGGTCACTTCCGGTTCTGATTCTTGCAGTGTGGCATTTAAAAGGACAAACGTTGAACATTGCTGTAGAGCGGCTTCGACGTGAATGTTCGTTAGGTTCTCATCGCCTGTCATCTGAAAACAGATCTTAGCATTGAATTTGTTCAACTCAAACGATTTTTAAGCAAAAATGGGCCACTTTTCAGTATAAGTTAATTGATACATGTACTAGAACATGAGATACTACAGTATATGCCTAACGTGCTGTACACTGTTCTAACTTGTAATTGACCTACTCTTATGTCTTCAATGCAGTTGGATAAGGTTACATTACTAAGGTCAGTCACATGTTGTTGACACGTGTTGTATTCAGGTGAATTTTCAAAAGCCTGTAGACAAACTCTCTCGGAGTATTCAGTCGTCCGTACGTAGGAAACCGTGCGTTTCTTTCTCTGGAATTGTTAATTAAAAAAAAAAAACATTATCACCAAGATGAAACTGTCATCGTGTATTCATTAGAGATTGTTCCTTATTAATTCTAGGTTTGCAAATTTCAGGATCAATATTTTTATGCATACAAGTCAATCTAGAAATTTTCAGTAGTTTGATAAGTTAAAATTATTTTAAAATGGAGAAGATTGTATGAGTTATAGCATACGATTAAAGGATCCCTCTCCTTGAACATATCGGACACATCCCGTTTTCGTCTTCTGTTTTGTACAAGGTCTACATTACATTCATACTGTTTGCCTCGGTTTGAGTTGCAAGGTGTGAACGTGTTGTAGGAGCATTGGGTTTTCCCGCTCTCAGTGCATGTACAATGAGGAACAAGAATGGTCGACACAGATTGCAAACTGTTGTAGACTAAAGAGTCGCCGCTGAAGAGATTTTCGTTGTCTCGAATCCTACGTGCAAAAACATGGTTGAAATTGTTATTTTACATCGAATGTTTATGTATAGTTTGACGTTAAAGAAATTTTTTTGTAAATGTAATTATGAATAATTACTTCCATGACTCGGAGAAGTCATTAGGATAACTCAGACCGATGTCATCTATAATAGTACTGTTTCGCCTTCTGAAGTCGTTTTCCATCACACCATCAAAATATCCACATAAACCATCGGCATTCCCTACATCCATAGCAGAGGGTAGAATTTCAAGATCAATGATATAATGTCTGTTCCATTCCATTATATATATGGCGAGTGAAGTACCAGTGGGGAAATATATCTGAAGATGCAGTATAAATAGAATGATACAAAATGGCTGACTACTAAATCAATATGTCTAATTTTCTTAACTTTAAATTCAGTCCTGTTGTATATAATTGAAAGTCATGTTAGTTGTGCACTTCGACACAAAATTGCTAGATCAGGGCGAAGGTTACTTCACCTCCTGAAAATTTGTGATAAAATTCTGAATTTAATAGTAGACTTTTAAAAAATTCCAATCGATTTTAAAATAAGATTTGTTGATAAATGAAATTAAATCCCAGCGGACTTTAATTATTTTTCTTTTAAGTTTTGAGAATTGAAATGGTGTTTCAACCAACCATTTTTCTCTGTAGTTATATGTATAAGTAGCTGACCTTATAGTATTTGTCGTGGATTTTCGTGACTTTCAAAACATTGTCCTCGCAAAGTTCATAACTGATGATTTTATTTTCTCCACACAAATCTATGACAAAGACATCTCTTCCTGCTCTTGCTGCCACTGCGCAGACGCACCAAGGTCCATCATACGACGGGAAACATAAGTGGTGTTTGGACTGAATCTAAAATTTCAATGTTAAATTCATATTTATAGGTATGTACTATATTACTTTTTATGAACATTTCTATCCTTTAGGCTTTATATTGAGTTTTGCATTACCTATATAAATTCATTAAGGCGATTTCTTTAAAATAGGACATATCATGGCCCGTTTTACAGAAGAAATTACGACTAAGACCAAAATGTAATTTAGCGAATAGTTTTCTTCCTATATTTATTAAAATTGGAATTTATAATTTTTATAAGGAGTTTTAACAGGTTGGGCACAGTTCCTTTTTTTTAGTAATTGTTACGCTAAAAGGGAATTTTCCCTCTTTTCAGTAATAATAATTAAAAAAAACATTACTGTATACGGGAATTTTCAATCGTTTACCCTCTTTTCTCGTGTTTGCCTTGAATAAAAGATTACGTGCAAGAATATTTTCACATCCTCTCAATATTTATAGTCTATTAAGTGTATATATGCTTAAAACTTCAATAATTCAGCAAAAAACTGAAAAAGAGTGATGAAATATTTCTGCAATATAGATTTCTTACGGAAGCTAATCTGTGTTAGCAATTGCTAACTCGTACATGAAAGTATTCGTTCTAATTAAATATTATAAACTTTTTTTTCAAAGACATCGGAAAAATAATTTTTAATACCACTGCTTCTTTTACAGATGAAATAATTAGATGAAATATTAAATTTTAAAAGATACTCATTCAAAGATGGTTTGAGAATTAAAGTCCTTGTAAGATTCTATACTTTTCGTATCATTTATCAACAGGGAGAAGTGTATTACTGCTGCATACATGTGAGTTTAAATTCCTATACATGTTCAAAATATGTCACCTCAACGAAACCAAGCTATGAAATTTTCCGTGTTTAAACTAGTAGTAATATACTTGTAATGGAAATATTCACATCCGTTGGAAGAATACTCATGATCTCGTACGATTAAATCTCATCTTACTCCCGTCTGCAAAACTAAAGAACTGAATTTTTTTTTTGTCAACGAGGTTGGTTTAATAATGTTTAAACACATCACATCGTCTTTTTATTTAATACACGAATTTGGGGCATTATTTTAAAAATATGACGAAAATTCCCGTTTACAGTAATGTTTTTTTTATTACTGAAAAGAGGAACAATTCCCCTTTTAGCGTAACAGTTACTGAAAAAAAGGAACTGTGCCCCACCTGTTTAAGATGTTTCTGTATATAAGTAAATAATAAAAGAACTAAACCTTGCAAGATTTTACATTAAGCGCAAGTTCTTGGACTTAGTCGTAAGTTCTTTTGTAAAATGTGGCCCGGGGCTTTTTGTTTGATCAGCCTTACCCATTGTAGTTGATGTTGATTTCGATAATTTATAAATTCTCCAGGTATCTGACACTCGTATGATCTGTAGGGAGAACACAGATAACATGTACAAGGTAAGCACATCTCTTGTTACATTACAAGATTTATTGACTTTTTCCCCTTGTAACGAACAATTATTCTGAAATACGTTAAATAACGATAACGAGGTATCAAAGATTTGAAGCAAATGTTAAGGATGTCATCTATAAATTGAGCAAAGCATTTCACCAGACAACCTTCAAATTAAAGGATTTCGAACTTACATGCATATTTGATATTAAATAATAACAGTAAAATATTATGTAGCAAACTACTAAGGAAATATGACAATTAAATCATCGGTTTAGACAAGTTTTACTGTATATGTCATGCTGCTCTTGATAATAAACCCATAAAGGTTTATTTCTCTAAATATATTTTAGGAAGATTGTAAATTATACACAATGCACTCTGCAGACTATTCCCATATTTTCTTACTTTCCGTCAAAAGTATACATATGTGGATCCGCTCTAACACCACACGATCTTCCTTTCCATTGTTCATTTCCTTCTCGAACACTTATCTGTTTCATTATAAAACAATTATGAATATCGTAAAAAAGAAAAGAGCAAATCAGTTAACATGTACAGAAGTTAGGTACTTTTTTTTTTAACAGTGAAGAGATTTTCTATAGAATAAAGGCAAGATTAATACATATGAGAAGCACACAGAGACTATTATATAATCACTTACTTTATTTTTCATTCATGTATTTTAAAGATTTTATTCGCCGAGACGTTACGCATAGTATAGAGTAACGTAACTGCGTAACTTGTAACATTAAAAGACGGGCGCTAGTAGTTTTTAGTCATTGTTTCGTTTTGACCACATGGAAGTTTCCGCCAATTTGCACAAAGCTCCTATAATGTCCTGTGATGATTTCATACAAAATTCATTAACAAATTTCCAATACTGACCGATACCGACTGTTCGTAAAAAATAATAGCATTCCGTAATATGCCGTGATTTTGACATGTAACAAGGAGAGATGGAATGTTTGTTAAAGAATTTTCCCATATAGCAAGTTCTTCTGGTAAAACTAAAGGGAGATATAAAATGTGCAAATCAAGAAGTACATGTAAATAGATGTAAGCAAGTATTTGAAGAATAGTAGAGTGAGTTTGATGTCTAGTCGGTTTTGTTACTATGACACAAATAAGCTAATTATGATATTTTACAAGACGTATATCAGAGATGTGAGCTCTTTTCTTTTTTCAGAGGAATACTTGCTATCCATAAAAATCTTATTTTCGAAATGTGCAAATAAATAAAATTTTATATCAAAAAATAGAAAGTAGTTAAACCTTAAAAAAAAAAAAACAAAAAAAAAAAAAAAACAAAAAGAAAAAAAAACAGAGCAAAAATTGGATGTCTAGTCTTATTTGTTACGCATTCAATTTTTAACGTTTTCGTGCTTAGAAAACGTAACGTCAAAAATATAGTTTTACTTGCAAACTTGCCATTATTAAGGGAAATACAAATCATATCATCAGCAGAATAAAATATTTATTAGTGAAAAAAGAAGAAAAAAGAAAATGAAAGAAGACAAGAGGCCCAAGGGCCTTAACGGTCATCCGAGTATAATACAACAATTTAGAGGATCCATAGAGTATAAAATGAACTGAAAGGTGAAGCTTTGTTGCCCAAAAGCAAGAAAAATAGGGTGATCAGGATTAACAAAATAATTAGTCTAGTATTCATTAACAGTTCATAAATTAGGTTCTAATCTGTTCCCCATTTATCACTCTCACCAGACAGTATATTAAGAAACTATCAGTGCTTCTGTACTCTTTTAATTCCTTGTGGAAATCTCTTACATTGGCCTGAGTAAGACTCTTGGTCTTTGATGAACATTTAAGGTACTGGTATTCCATCCCTAATAGCCTCAGATTCAATGAATTTGAATACATAACAGATGTGTACGGGTGGAATACTCAGTATATTTAGACATAATCTACATTTATTACTATTAGCATGTAAGAATGGAAGTGTCCTAATTTATGACTTGACCTTTGTTGAAGAGTTATCTCCCTCTTTTTTTAAGTAATAAAAATCAATTTTAAAAAAATATATGGTAAAAAAATTGTTTTCAATTGTCATTCTATTTCTAATGATTTAATTGATCTTTCCACCACAGTAGTTATTGATATTCTTATTATCTGAATTTTTATTTAAAAAAAAAATCGCTTGTCTCCATAGACTTCAATGCAATTTCTATTAATTAAATACTGCTTAGTTAATTACGTTTTTGAAACTTTCACTTGGTAAATCCTTTTCTACTGTAAAGTTCTTTGAATTAATATCAGAGTATTATATACGTGATTGATATTTAAGGATAGAGAATTAGTTCCTATTAGGGATGGAAAACCTTAATAAGACAAGTCTACCTGATCATTAAAACTATGAAAGTACTTTTTGTATTATACAATAAAAATTCTTGCATAATTCTCTTATTCTATTAACCTTTCAAGTACATTATTTACAGTGATTAATTATCACAAGTAAATGGCAAAGGGGAATAACTCCTCTCAGTAGAATACAAATTAATAGAGCCCTGGTCTGGACTAGAACACTTGACCAAATGGTCTTGATGTTCAAAAATCTGGTAAAAATACCCTTCCTTATTAAAACTTTTACCCTTTTTGCCTCTGATATGCCCAGGAGCAGAGAAGATTTTTAAGCATTGATGCATTTTCACTATATAATAAATAGAGTCCCGCCCTAACATCAGAACCTCTGATCCAGGGGTCATGAAATTCACAAATTTGGAAAAGGCATCCTTGCTTATCATAACCATGTATTTGTTTAAATAATACCCAGGAGAAGAGAAGAAGCTTTTCAAAGAAATAATGCACTTTCACTATATGATGTATATAGCCCCGCCCTAGCACCAGAACCCTGACCCAGAGGCCATGAATTTCACAATTTTGGTAGAGTCACTCTTGCTCATCATAACTATGTATTTGATTTGTTTCAATAATACCAAGGAGTAGAGAAGAAGATTTTCAAAGAAATAATGCACTTTCACTATACGATCTATATAGCCCCACCCTAGCAACAGAACCCCTGACCCTGGGGCTATGAATTTCACAATTTTGGTAGAGTCACTCTTGCTTATCATAACTATTATTCAATTTGTTTCAATAATACCCAGGAGTAGAGAAGAAGATTTTCAAAGAAATAATGCACTTTCACTATATGATCTATATAGCCCCGCCCTAACACCAGAACCCCTGACCCTGGGACTATGAATTTCACAATTTTGGTAGAGTCACTCTTGCTTATCATAACTATGTATTCAATTTGTTTCAATAATACCCAGGAGTAGAGAAGAAGATTTTCAAAGAAATAATGCACTTTCACTATATGTTCTATATAGCCCCGCCCTAACACCAGAACCCCTGACCCTGGGGGAATGAATTTCACAATTTTGGTAGAGTCACCCTTGCTCATCATAACTATGTATTACTATATGTAACAATATACCGAGATATCAGGCAAGGACACATGCTCAAATATTTTACTGCCAACCCCGTTAGTACCGCCTGTCTTTAAGTTAAGGGTCATGTGACTATTGATGACGTAACCATCCGTATCCTGGCTGTAAACCGGAAATGAAATACTTTGCCTCCATTCGCCGTTTTCATACTTGTGTTTCTCGTTGTAGCTATAGCTTTTTACTTTGACCTCGCACTGATTAGATGATCCTCCTCCACTACATTTAGACGGATCATCTGTTTTGAAGGTCATATGAATGTTCAGGTCGCTAACTGGTTGTGGAACTCCATTAATATAAAGCGATTCAGAGGCAAATGGTATTGTCATCTCTAATTCGACATTCTTAGATCCTTTTCTCTCCAACTCAATACTTGGATTGAGAATCTTAAAAAAAATGTATTTAAGTGTAATTCAATTTTTTACCAAATGTATAAC
The DNA here is from genome assembly GCF_033153115.1 of Saccostrea echinata. Classification (NCBI taxonomy): domain Eukaryota; kingdom Metazoa; phylum Mollusca; class Bivalvia; order Ostreida; family Ostreidae; genus Saccostrea; species Saccostrea echinata. The sequence continues at coordinate 2,696,328 of NW_026889755.1, read as the reverse complement.
TTTTAGGAAAAGGTTTAATAAAATGCAAGGGAAAAAGTTAGCAAGATGCATTTTGAAATTACAGAGTCTTTAATTTCAAACTGGGAACTGAGTACTATTCTTTAAACTGTCTTAACAGGCATTAATCTGAGATATTTATTATAGTAGTACCTTAATTCCAGCAAAGAATGAATTTCCAACTTTGAAAAGACATGGACTGTTTGCTTTTTTACGTTTTGCACCAACTTTGCAGTGTACCTTACGAAAGAAACAAATTTTGTTGAAAATTGAATCACAATTACTCATATTTGTTTGTTTACTCTTTTTTCGTATATTAATGCAAGCATTTGTTCTCTTATATTTTAAAGGAATTGACTTCAAAAAAGCATGTTTTGAAATGATTTCTAACAGAAAATAATTTGATAATATTAACTTTACATCCAGATGTTTCAAGCAATATTCCCAGATCTTCCAAACATCATAGTTTTAATGATTTAAAAAAAAATGGCTTACGTGAGACCCTATCTTTTTCTCGGCTCTCAACATATTATGAGCTGTTATCACAGCAGTGTAATTACTGGTTTCATCAACAGTCTGATTTAAAACTTCTTGTCCATCAATAAACCAAGTAACGTCGTAAAAAAGTTCTTCATCAGATTTCAAACTAAAGTTGCAGAGAAGGGCCACAGCGGGGTCATATCTGATTAGATGATTTAGTATTTCTTTTTTCCATGTCATATTATGGTACAAAACGGAAACAGCTGATGGTACCCAATCAACACCTGTTTTTGGGCGGAAGAGTACAAAAGCAATAGGACAAAAGAAGCTTTAGAAAGGCTACAGTAGACCGATTAGAGATTAGAAAATTATACGTACAATATTCCGTGTCAACTGTGAAAAAAAAAATTGTACATGTATGATAAAAATAATAATAATAAATGGAGAAATATAGAGTTTAGTTAAAATAAGCATCAAAACAACAAACCTTTGTCACAGGTATCATTAGTCCATCCAGTAGCACATCCGCCAATACAAGATCCGTTAAATCGGTCACATAAGTACGGTGTTAAACAGTGACTGCTACATCGATGTGAACAATCACGTCCATACCAACCAGGTGTGCAGGCTGAATTAGAAGATGAAAATCCTACCTTTATTTATAGCAAAGAGAGATCTGTGTCTGTCTAATTCCTTTTGTCTTAATGATTAATTCATAATGATAAATGGAGTGTTGAAAATGTCAAATAGCATTATACCAGTTTACATATATTATATACAGGACATATATTTTTTAAAAGATCTGGACGTTTAAACACATACACATATTTCCTTATTAAGGACAGATGATACAAACAGAAAAAATGAATGCCTAGCGATTGGTATATATTTTTGGGGCTATTTTTGTTTCAAATGATGCAAATAATAAATTTCTAAAATATTAAGAAATTGTACACCTTCTATCATGTTCAAATTCTACCTTTTTGCAACCATCCTTATTAATCTATACATTTTTTTGTCACTTCAAATTCCTATACTGTGAAACTTTGAATGAAAAAATAGAAACTACGCGGTAAAACTTGTTCATTTTACTTATATAAACATGACTCAAGTTGTTATTTTCAAATGTTTCATGAAATTTGTTTCTATCATCTGTCCTTAAAACGCTGTTCTTTATTTGTAGTATTTTATTTACGTGAAATACTTAAGTTAGTATATAATCATGAAGATGCATGTAAACTTCTAAATAAAAAAATGTGGATCCTTTTATACAATCATACATATGGATATAAAACCAAGTAAAGCTTGCAATATTCTCAATATTCGCTATAAGCGAACAAGCTTGTAATTCTGTCTATTTCCTGCTCATTTTCAAAAGAGACAGACGAGTTTGTGACGAAAACATATTCGCGATTGCGAGTCGGTGCCACCCCCCCCTTTCATGTTAAGATAGAATAATTCATTTTTAATAGCTTATGTTTAAACACTAACCTTGATTGCACCTGCTTGATGTCCAACCATTATTACAACCAAGTAAACAATTCCCGGTGACGTGATGACAAGTTTCGTTAAAACAATGTCCACACTCGTAAACACAATTAGCACCATATGTGCTATTCGAACACTCTTCAATAGTTTATGTAAATTTAAGAAATAAAATAACATTATAACACGTGTTTCGCCTAAAATAGCATTTGTTACATTTCTTTAAAAAACCACAGGCAGAAATAAGTTAAAGATTGAATATTTACCATCTGTGCAGTTTGTTCCGGTATACCCAGCTTGGCATATACAAGATCCGTCAATAGCGTTACATTCGTCACAATTTGAAAAGCATGGTCTACATGGGCTACCATAATGATTTCTAGGGCATCCTTTTAGAACAAAGATATTTAAAAAGTAATAATTCACCAAAAAAAATGTAGAGATAAAGAACATTAATCTGTTTCGTATTTGCAATACACATAGAGACTTCCTGGTCAGAACGCGTTAGGTTAGAATCCCCTGCTGACCGTTTAAAAACGCAAGTCTCCTGTAATGAAGGTATTCGTGGTAAAATGTAGCATGAAAACATCTAGTATGAACAACATCAGCTTAGTTATAGAGTCAACGATAAGATTTATTCTCGAATGGACTATTATTATTCTAACGGAACTTATGAAAATATCGACTATGAAGAGAGTAATTGAGATATACCTTTTTTTTTGGTATGCAATTTTTTTTTAAATGACCATTGAACACTTAAGATATTGATCTTGTGTACTCCTTTTGTTGTTTAAATATGTAATAACATTATATATTTTTAGGCATTATTGTGAATATAAAATTATATACTCATGCTTCTCCATCTAAGATTCAATTTGATTTGAAAAGGGTTGAGTTTATGATAGTTCTAATACTTCCATTGCATTACAGGGGTTAGGAAGGTAATGAGCGACAATCAAGCTTTAAATTCCAGTGTAACAAATATGATTGCAAAGAAAACAAAGACCGTTGGAAACATCATAGTAGGGATCAGGACACTGGAAGAGTTAGTATCCCCTATCGACTGGTCACGCTGTTTTGAGTCCTTTGTCTTGATCATTAAATGATTTTATCCGTAGACAAATCGGTATGAAAATAATCGTCTAATAATCAATACTAGAAATGTCAGTCACATTCGACCTAATGATAATTGGTATTTGTAATCAATGAAATTGAACCGACCATTAAAGTTCGGATCTGTTGACTATAAACAATGTCCCTGATACCTGGGTAACATCAACATTTTTGTCAGTAACTTCATTGATTCTAAGCATACTCCTTACAATGATCGAATAGACCTTGAATGAAAAAAACTAAATGAGGTTAGAAAAAGGATATTATAACATTAAGCATAAATATAACCTTTGGACACTGAAATAAATATCGTTTATATGTTATGCATGCGTATGTCTGGGAGCTGTTCACATTAGAACTTTAAATAAAACCAAAAATTAAAAATTATCTTTCGAGGATTGAAAAACAAAACAAAACGCTATTTCAACTATGTACACTAAGTTTACAGCACATTTTTTTTTTGTTTAAATTATTCATAAATTTTAAGTATTTATCAATAAGCAATTATTCCGTCGAAGCAACGAAAAAAAAAATACCGTCCCACCTCCCTATGTACATATATTTTCACAGCCACAATTAGACTGGCTGCATGTTTCAGAATCCGTGGATGACTTCTATTTTTTTCCTTCGGGAATTTCAAAAACAAATTGTAGTCTGTACAAATTATTTCAGCTGATAAATGGGCACAATGAGTTCCCTGCTTTCAATTTCAAGAAGTCAAATTACTTTTGAATTGAAATACATGTGAATGCTTCATTATTGCTTACACCAAGTTTTAACTAAAAATGCAAGTTCCTGAACATGTATTATTTGTATAACTCGTTCAATTTAATTGCACGGTTAAGCATTTAAGACTCAACAAATGAAGACTTACCATAAATTTCTACTTCGCAGAAGGAGAGTAAAGAGCTGTTAATTTTTGTGAGGTCGTCAACAGAAAAACTGAACGAAAAATGTAGATAGGAGTGTTGTTTAAGATATGGGATTTTTATGACATATGATGACGAGGCAGGTATTTCTTCTATCCCACTGTGTTGATTCTCTGACGAACAATCTCGACAAATGATATACTGGAATCTTACAGCTGATGTCCCTGTTATGATACATGAGAACATATCGGTAAAGATATGCAAAATAAGCTCATGAATGGGGAACTACGTGTTGAAATATTGAAGAAGTGCCGATGAAAAGATACACATAGTTCGCTTTTAGAGCATCATAATGAATCAAACTAGGCCATTTAGAAAAAAAAAAAAAACTGTTTCCTCGCCCTCTCCCGACTTACGATAGAAATAATGAGTAGGTAGGTGAAATACCTATCGTATAATTAATAAAATTGATTCTCTTTTTTTAAATGAGAGTTCATATTCTCTAATGGAACTTGGAAATATTTTCATATATACGGTTCTTCCAAAACCTTAGAGAATTAAAAGTGCGGCAAGATTTGTAATGTATAACGTCACGGTACCCATTATTGCCGAAAAATACCACATTTTTCTTTGTTATGTCCTTTATATAAGTTTATTTAAAATAATTTCTATACGTATCTCTGCAAAGTTCATTCAATTAACATAAGTGATATTTTTTCATTCGAAACAAGTCTATCTCGACTTACTTTCGGGCTAAAAATAAACCTAGTCCATGACCTTGGATACACAGGAAGTCGAGTACCCATTATTGCCGCTTATATCTTTTCATCATTATTCACCAATTAATTGCTAAATGAACCAAACAATTTTAAATTTATGATAATAAAAGACAGAAAAAAGTCTACGATGTAGAATTATTTAATTAGAAACGCAATTGTAATGTTTATTCTTAATTTTTGGTGATATTTTTTTTTCGATGTTGCTTCGGCCGCATGCGCAAAAAGTAAACACATGGACTAATGAAGGAAACATGTGCTATTCAGGCCTGACAATGACCGAAACGCTATTTTTCCAAGTTAACGCAGTCTTGTGACAGATTGTAGAAAGAGAGGTACATGCCTGGTCGGGTGCAAAGCTTTGGCAAACACTTTTAAACCAGTTTTTGCATAATTTCGCTTGTAAACCAACCATCAAACACTCATTTCAACATGGTGGGCGGGGCTTCGTTGTTAAAGCAGACCCATGGTCATGATGGTGCACTACCACATCGATCGCAGTAACTGGATGTATAATTGGTCAGTATCATTTGAATATTTCTCAATAATATGAAGCATTGGTATTATGTTAACATTTATCGAATAAACCACAGCCCCCACCCCCACACGCACCTGGTCCCTAGCACTCAAACTGCAAGTTTAGGAAGTTTTGCACGGTGGTTTCACTTCTTCGTCGAGGTGATTTTTATTTAGATATTTCTTAACAAAATCTATGAAAAATTGGCGAATTGGGTATAATTTTAATATTTTTATGAAACAAATCACACAGAACACCCCCACCTCCCATTAAGCATGCAAACTGCAAAATTAAGGAAATCTTTTAGAAACGTTCAACCTTGAAGAAAATATGAACATGTCAATTGAGAGACAAATTTATGTGGTATCAGTGTAGGTGACTATTTACTGAATGCATGTTCAAGAATTTATCATGATTCTTCATTTTTCTCAAAGAGCTTGCTTGTTTGTGTAAATTCAGGGTTTTTTTTTTTTTGAAAAAGATGTTGCAAGACTAGTGGGTTCTTTCCAAGAATATACCCACAAGATGACGGGGACTGTTGTGACTGTCAAGTTGGTCTTCTCTGAGGAAGATAGGAGATGTGCAAAGGTATTAAATTTTTAAAAGTATGATTGGTTTGTTGAATATATTATTCTTCATAAATTATTTAGATATTTAACCATATTTTAAATCTAGATTGTGATTTAATTGTATACCTTATTTTAATGATTAATTTTTAATTAGTCAGAGCATCACCAAAATTAAACCCGAGCTATGTCAGAAGGGACAAATATTAGTCTTTCTGAAGGCCTTCTTAATTGATGTGGAATACATGACTATTTAATTGCAGAAGGTAACTCATATACATATCTAATAATTCTAATGAAGAGACATATAAGTTATCATTAATGTTAGGCATTTTTGTCCAGCTCAATTTATTCTTAAAGACCATTTAGGTTGCCCCCGTGGCGCAGTGGTTAGAGCGTCTGCTCTAGAGTCGTGAAGTAAGGAGTTCATCCTTAAGTCGCGGGTTCGAATCCCACTGTGGGACATAGAGACCTGTCCTTCGGATGAGACAGTATAAACCGAGGTCCCGTGTCACAGTAGGTGCTGGCACGATAAAGATCCCTCACTGCTCAATGGCCATAAGTGTCGAGCATAGGACAAAATTTGCAGCTCTCTCCACCGGCAAGTGGTGGCGTCTCCATATGAAAAATTCTTGAGAGGGACGTTAAACAACATACAGACAAACAAACAAATAAAGACCATTTAGGGGCTTAGCTGTTCAAAAATGATTAATGTTCAAACATACTGGCATGGCTCTGGATTTTAGAGATATTAATATTAGTGTACCCTAAAATTTTGTGTTTCTGGTAAATTTTTAAATTCTTTTTATCAAGCACATGTCCTCACTTTGCCTTGCCAATGACCAAGTCGATGGTTGACAGCAGTATCTGAAGATTGTGTTTTGATGGAGTTGAATAGAGCCACAGTGATGTCATACAACCCTCTGCCTATGGCTGCTGACATAGCTTGATAGTTTTGTATTTAAAAAAAAAATTAAAAAAATAAGAGAAGAAATGCTGTATTTGTAAATACTAGTACCGTTATGAATTTTCATCCAGATTTTAAAAAGATGTTTCCATACAATGAATAATTAATCAATTTGTTGCAAATGTTAATTGTATATCAAATAGTTTAAGGCTAGTTAATTGTAAATATATTGATTCTAAAAATGTTGAAAAGTATACGTCCATTGTATAAAATTTAAGCAGTCAATTCGTTAAGTTAGGTGAAGGTTAGTACTAGGTACCCTATGATTGTTGATGCATGGTAACATTTATTAACTGCATGTACATTGTACATGTATCTTTTTGCTTGATACAGAATTTGGGTTAGGCATTAATACTATCTCTGTCAATTCAATGAAAGCTGTTTGCCTGAAAATCACTTTTGTTATTTTTTTTTTTAACGATAACTATCATAAGCAGTAAAACACTTTAATATTTCTAATTCGTCTGCATGTTGCACTTTGAATCCTTAGTTGAACATTTAGGCACCCCCCTTTTTTTAAAGTATTTTTTCAAGTTCACTGTCAGAGAAAAATAATTAGATTGCTGATCTAATTTATATTTGGTCGGATAACTGAAAAATATTTTTTTCTTATGCTTTTCAATCTGTTTTTTGTCAAATTTACCATATCACGTACACAGAATTGTGTAAGGTTGTCCATAATGTCGTAGAAAGTATTACGATATATGAAGTAGACAATATGATGGCAATGCATGTATTTGTTTTGATTTTTAATTTAAAAGCATTTTTCCCCTTATTCAAAAGCAGACTGTAAAATTAAAATTGCATTGTTTACATGCAGTTTTGTTTCCAAATATTATTAATTTCAAAATTTTGTTGTCCTTTACTTCAATATTAAAATTGTTTTACTATTCATAACTTGTTTTTATACTATTACACTGATCTTTGAAACTTTTTAATGACTTTGAAGTTTGACATTTTGATATTGATGAGAATCATTGATGGAATTTCCTTAAATTGTTAACAATATTTTGAAGTTGCTTAACTAAGGAACTCTCCAGTTTTTTTTTTTTTTTTTTTTTTTTTTTTTGGTTGTTGTTGTGCTCTGCTACATAGATTGTTGTTTCTTGTTTCACAATGCACAAGATCACGCCTGCTAATCGATCAATTGCATAACCAGCAGTTATGTATAATAATCAAAGGAGATCGATTTCCGGTTATGCATTTGATAAAAATTTATTCAATACGCAGATGGTAAGTTGACCCGATGCAGGCAATAATTGAAATTTTAATTAAAATATAAGAATGTGATTCCATGAGCAATTTATTTTTCTTTTATTTAACACCCTTATTAAATCCAAGGATTGTCGATTAACCACGATATTTGTTTTGAAGCAAGGGCTAGTAGAGCGAAAATGCTGATTGAAAACAGTATTTGCCGACTGGAATTCGTGTTAATCTCAACTAACCTTAAATATTCAATGTTCACCATTAGTTTGCATCAATTACATCTTATCCACCCAAATTTGGACTTTGATATGTGTATTATTTGGCAAATATTTGAGGTAAATAATGTTGCCTATGCATGCGATACTCCAGTTGTGAAAGTAATTTCGGGTTATGCATGCGATAGAGGACAAACAGTTTCAAACTTCATGATTAAAATTAAACATAATGTAATTATAACGTAGTCTTCCAAAATTTTAAAAAATAAAAGGATAGGATTTTCCTGCAAACAAGTTGAATTTAAAAAAAAAAAAAAGATCTGTTTGATTGTTGAAGTAAATCTGGGGGGGGGGGGGGGTCAGTGACAATCAGTACAAAATATTTTAGAAATAATTGCACTAACATTCTATATGTGTGAATTATTTACATCACATTATTGTGTGTGTATTTCTTAATTTTAAAACCCAAGGCATCGTTAATAGGCCAACGGTTTCAACAGTGGGGGGGGGGGGGGTGTCAACTTCCCCCCAAAAATTTGACAAGCGAAAGAAAAAGAAAAAATAACCCTAAACTGACCAAAAGTGGGGACCTACTTCCCAAATTTATCTGACAAGCAAAAAAAAAAAAAAAAAAAAAAAAAAAAAATTACCGTCCAAATCCTGGAATTTGCCAGTGCTCAATCTCACATCAAAAAAAGGGGGGGAGCACATTTAAAGGAAAAATTACTATAGCAAATTTCTATCCACAGAAAACAGCCCCCCCCCCCCCGCGTTCTAGGTAGGTTAAAATTTATTTGGTGGAAAATTCATTAGATTTATGTTTTGTTCGGACAAAATGTACTACATCAACAACAGTGTTAAACAATTCTGCTTTTCCTGGCGAAAATATTCTTTATGGAATATATCCCATGGGTGAAGCATTTCCTTATGTTCAGAAGCCGGGTATACTGAATTCTGTTATCGAGCTGGAAAAGGTACAAGATGACAACACCATATCTTATATTCTCATGTTTGATGGTAAAAAGGTAAAGCGTGGTGGTGATGTCAATCCATTAGGATATGAAGATCGGCCATTACACGAAAGAAGCAAGAGAAAGAAAATGGTTTGTACATCATAAAATCGGTTATAGATGCATGTTGCTATAGTGTATAATAAGAAGTTCAAATTATGAACAAGCGTTAAAAAAGAATTAATTGCAATCAGAGTAGGTGAAATTGTAGGAAAGAATATTTTACCAATATCTGTTTGGTTTTATAATTCACAAGCCTCAATTTATACATCATTAGTTAATGTATAAAGAGATGGTAAGAGTTATTTCCATTGGGGGGGGGGGGGGTATCAACAACAACATTTAATTTACCGTATATCAAGTATTTTTTTTTATTTTAATATTTTTGCGATCAGTTTGAGATCGCAAAAAATAAAACATGCAAAAATATACATATGTATATATCCACTATAAATGTACTAAGAATTTTTTTCAAAGTCGCAGAAATTGGCTAAAGCATATAAAAAGTTTGTGACAAGCGAAAAAACGGAAATACTTTAATTAATATATGTTAATGCCTAATAAAAGAAATTATCTTTACTAGCGTAAGTATTTAAAAAAACAAAACAAAATCAATATACTTTAAATAACGTTTGATAATTTCATAAATGATTAAACGTACTAGTATTTAAAACTATTGAATATAAAGCAATGCAGTATTCTGTTTTCCTTCTCTGGCATTAAAAAATCAACATGTGCTTGCAAATATGATGCAACGTCTTCATATTACAGCCAATATTTAAAATCTGATAATCATTACCAAAAGTAAAAATAGTCTAAGAAGTGAATTATGGAGATTGTATAAAACTTCTGAAACTTTTCTGTCCTTTATCTCATGTATAACCCGAAATCTCTTTCACAACTGAAGTATCGCATGCATAGGCAACATTATTTACCTCGAATATTCGCCAAATAATACACATATCAAAGCCCAAATTTGGGTGGATAAGATGTAATTGATGCAAACTAATGGTGAACATCGAATATTTAAGGTTAGTTGAGATTAACACGAATTCCAGTCGGCAAATACTGTTTTCAATCAGCATTTTCGCTCTACCAGCCCTTGTTTCAAAACAAATATCGTCGCTAATCGACAATCCTTGCATTTTATAAGGGTATAAAATAAAAGAAAAATAAATTGCTCATGGAATCACATTCTTATATTTTAATTAAAATTTCAACTATTGCCTGCATCGGGTCAACTTACCATCTGTGTATTGAAATTACTCGTATCAAATGCATAACCGGAAATCGATCTCTTTTAATTATTATACATAACTGCTGGTTATGCAACTGATCGATTAGCAGGCGTGAAGATAAAGAAATTTAATGACATGGAAGCATTTTAATTTTTCTGAACAGAGATTTTGTTATCAACAATTTATACATGTTATAAACATGTACATTGTTAATGCATATGTAAAAAGTATGTAACTATATCATAGTTCAATAATTCTGAAATTTTTAATTTATCCTATGTCTTCTTCCTATTTGAATATCTTTAAAGTTCATGTTTGTGTTAGTAGCTAAGGATAAACCCTGGTATTTCATATTTGAAGGGATTTATGTTGAAATTTATGATGTGGAGTGGGGTCTGTGGGGGGGTTTGAACCCTCCAGCCCATGGAGTTTCTGTCTCTAGGAAAAGTAGCTGTAAAATGACTTGGGGATGTTGTAAAAGAGGGTGATTTGAAGGAAAGTGCCCCCCCCCCCCCCAAAAAAAAAAAAAATTCTTTTTTCTAAAATAATTATTTTGTGTGTTCTTTTGTCAAAATAATAATAATGATAATAAAAAAGAGTCATTTTTTAAGTGGGTATATTGATCCTTCAAGCACAAATCATGGATATGTCCTTTTTCTCATGAGTCATGTCATCCAGAGCTTTCGTCACTGAGTTGTGTATTTGTTTTCTCATAGGCCTATTTATAAATTTACAATAAAAAAAATATTCAAAAAAGAAAAAAGAAAGACACATACATCTTGTTTTGTTACATTAGAAATGGTCTACATAATTGGGAAGCGATCATAGCAAAATTCAACAAATGAAGAAAAAAAAAACATGTAAAAGAGTTATAGAGATATTACAACAGGTGCGCGGGGTGGATGTTTGATCCGATCCCGGTTAGAATAAAAATGGCGTCGTACAGCAGACGCTTCGTACTCATCGTACTATTCGTGAAATATTGTGAAGTAGAAATGTTATCTTGGATATTTTCGTTTAGTATAATTGCATACAGAAAAATATTTAATGGATTTTGACCAAAACATGACTGATCCTGTCATGAAAGTGAACATATAGTCGAAAATCCTATGGCATGTTCTGTCGCACGACTGCTATATGTGTGTGTTTTCAAAGGCTTGACTTGCCGCCGGTGAGTTTATTTATGTTTTACAACTTTTTCCTGCTATCGGACACAGGGTAGCTTGAAAAAAATATGTAATTTACGTTTCTTGCGTAAAAATTAAAATAAACTACCGTCAGATAGATTTTTAATCGTAAAAACGTAAATCGGCAATAATGGGTACTGTGACGTTAGACTTCCCAACTATTAGTCTATTTATTCTGTTTTGTCTTTTTTGTTACATTCTTTGCAGAAAACAAACTTTTCTTCTTTGAAATACATAAAACATTCTTTGGCTTAGTTTTATTCATAATAACTTTTTGTTGGATCTGCCTTTTCAAATTAAATCAGTAGGCATCTTCTAAATTTATATACACGAAAGATAGATAGTTATATATTGGATATTGGAAGATAGCTTGAAAGAGCAGCGACTGCTTGGTATTGAACTAATTTCTAATTGCTACAAAATCGGGAGCAGCTGAGAAAAAAATATCACAGTTTCAGGCCCGTAGCAAAGGCTTCAAAAGGGGACAACTTTTCCAAAACAAAAAACAAAAAACGACTAACCATCCAAATCCTGGAATTTGCCAGTGCCCGATCTTACAGCAATAAAAGGGTGTGTGTGTGGGGGGGTGCAACTAGCATCTTTATGATAATTTACTGTAGCAAAATACCATACTCTGAAAAAATGGAAAAGTCCCCCCCCCCCCCCCCCCCCGCGTTCTACGGACCTGAGTTTAGAAATAAATAAAGGTCATAGGAAGGCCTTTTTGTACGATCGCTTGCGTACCTGCATGATGGTAATTTATATAATTAATGTGAAGCTACTATCAATGAAAATGAAATGCATGCATTAATAAAAAAATATATATCAATACCTTTATTGATGAAATAAAACCGTACATCTTTCATGTTGTGAATAGCATTCGAAGTACTCGTGTACATATTCAAGTAATATGTCTTTCCAGTTAAAGAAGAGGTAAAATCAATGCAGCTGGGCTGTGTAGTAGATCCATCAAATAGACGATGGGAAGGTAAATAGTAATAAACTGGATCCCGGGAATACAGCAAAGTATATCTTTGTAAAGCGACATTTTCATTATCTACCAAAAATAAATAGCATTAACAAACAGAAATGTGAGAACTATAAAATAATTCTCACTTTTTTATGTCACCCGAGTCCCTCGGGTGACCTATTGCTATCTGTTTTTGTCTGGTGTGCGTCTTCCTTCGTTTTTTTTTTTTTTTTTTTTTTTTTTTTTTTTTTTTTACATTTCCATGTCACGGTAGGCGTTGGCACGATAAAGAACCCTTAGTGCCTAGTAACAGTCAAAATTTGAATCCCTTCACCGGTATATGGTGACGTCTCTATATGAGTAAAAAATTCTCGAACGGGACGTAAAACGACATACAATCAATCGATCAATACATTTCCAGCTTCTTCTTTTGAACTGAACCAACTTCACCAATTACTGGCATTAATAGTATTAATAATAGTTAAAGGGGTACAAAAATTGAATGGTCCCTGTCCCCTTGTTTCCTTGGTGGGGTTAACTAATTTATGCCATTATGCTTCGAAATCTCTTCTTTTCTCCTAGACATCAAACTTGTGACATGTTTGTAACAGGCAATAAGCTCTCTACCAGAATTGTGAAAACCATGGCACCAGGGTCAGGGGTTCGTGAGTTCAGGCGGTGTTCTAATGATAATATAGCATAACTTCTTTAAAAATCCTTTTCTCTTCTTTGGTATAAACAAACTAAATGATTTCACCAGGTTGAACTTGAATTAGGCAAAAATATTTGCCATTTTCTCCACATAGTTTTTACCACGTAATTAGTTCATAATTTTATTACACCATATTTATCCATAATAAGTATCTTCTTTTATTTAATGTTGCTACTTTTTCACTTCGTTCCCCAACCGTTTAATATGAGATTTCAACATCCGTCTTAAACTATTAATACATACTGACAGCTATTCGATATGCATCAAAAGACATACTAGTACTGAGTTTAGTAAAAGTAGTATATTGTGCTATAGTTATAAATTTTTTAAATGAGAAAGAAATGACAAGTTTGAAGAGCTGAAAGATATTCAAAATACATTAACAAGTTTGGGATCAGATTGTCGATTCACCTTATGTCAAAAAGCGTTCAGTGATTGCGCTGTATCTCATATGGCCGTAAAGTAAAACCCATTGAATTTTTTTCATTTTTAAGTAAATGAACATGAGTTTTTGTTTACAGTATATGTGTCATTCTTCAAAGTTCATTATAATTTTCCAGTAAATCACTGTGTCCGCGAACTTTTTAGCAGCCCTTGAATTTTTTGCTCTATTTTTTTTAGAGAAAGTACGGCGCCGCTGGAGGGCCAGATAAACAAAAATATTTATGTGTTCGGACGAATTAGAAATTCGTTCGGACAAATCAGTTATTTGTTCGGACGAATTAGATATTTGTTCGGACAAATTAGATATTCGTTCGGACAAATTAGAAATTTGTTCGGACGAGAAATTTGTACGGACGAATTAGAAATTTGTTCGGACAAATTATTTATTTGTTCGGACGAATTAGATAATCGTTCGGACGAATTAGAAATTCTTTCGGACAAATTAGTTATTTGTTCGGACAAATTAGATATACGTCCGGACAAATTAGTTATTTGTTCGGACGAATTAGATATTCGTTCGGACGAATTAGAAATTCGTTCGGACAAATTAGATATTTGTTCGGACATATTAGATATTTGTTCGGAGAAATTAGATATTTGTTCGGACGAATTACATATTTGTTCGGACAAATTAGTACTGTGTTCAAACAAATCATGTGAATTTGGACAAATTGTCTAATCCTGAGAGTTGTATACCGGCGAATTTAGCAAGACTTATCCCCTCTTGCAAGGTCATATAAATATATTACAGAGAGGGTTAAATATATGGGTTTTTTTTTTAAATTAATACATGCACCAAATTATGTGGCTGTTTGAACCAATAATAGCATACACACGTTGGAAAAAGACATGTGATATTATAGTCAGATAGTTGATTCCGATTATCCGAAAACTCTAGTCCAAATAGTCCCTTACTCCAAAGTTCATGGGTAATTAAATTAAATGTAATTTAATGATCTTACTAATTAAACATGTAGCTGTAGCAAGTGCTCGCGTTTCTCAACTTCTACGAGAAAAAAAGAGGGTTACCCCACTCCCATACCTGACACACGCAAACGCTTTGTCATAAATTAATATTAGCTTCTATCAAAGCACTGATTGCTGGTGGTGCTGAAATTTTCACGATGGGGTACCAGTGGTCAGTTACCACTTCTGTGGGGAAAACTACGAGATCCACCCCTCAAGTTTTTATGCCTACTTTATTATACTAAATGAATAAACATTGCGCTCGGAAACATCGACGTCCCCTGCCCCGAGGGTCTTAAACTTTCAGATTTACAAACAAAAAATTTGAAGTTTTGTTTCCACAATAGTTTTTCGACACATAAGTATGCTGTAGTAGAGGGATTAAAATGGGGAGGGGGCTCATAAATCCATCTTCTACAGAATATTACTAAGATCTATAAAACTCTTAGACTTATTTATATTTAAATTTCATGAAAGTACATGTGCGTATATATGTAATAAAAAGACCTAGAACATACAAAAAGACTTGTAAATAATGACCAAATTTGCCCCCCCCCCCTCCCGAAATAAAAGGTCGTTAATTTACTTTTCAATAATACTGCAAGGGGTTCTAGAAAGCGTATTGTGAAGGAGTCTTTAAAAGCACAAATATACTATAATTTAACTTTCGCCATGATTAAGGTAATTGATTGAAACGGGGGGGGGGGGTATTCTTGAAAATATTCTGGCAAAGATACGTAAAGGTTAAAATGCTATAAGATTATTTCAACCTTTATATTCATTTCGGCTTTATTAGAAAATGTTTCGGTAGGGTTTTTCCCCTTATTTTCAGAGAGTTGCTAGTGTCAGTTGAGTTGGCTTTGGAATAGTCCAGAGTGAGTCATTGGCCTAGTATCAAACCTTCGGACTAGTACTGTGAAACCATATAAACTTTTAAAATGCTGTAAATGAAATTCAAAAATATGTTGTCCGACTTCCTTCTAAATAATGCCGGGGTGGGTACTATATTTATGCTCTCAAAAGCTTTTAGCTAGTTTAAAATACATTATTTTCATGCATTATAATAATATAGACATAACCGTTTGACTCTCAGCACATAATATTTAAAACATTTATTCACGGCTTTGCCACTATATTTCAATCCACCACTTTTCAATGTTGTTTCTTTCCGTGTTTCCTCAGTTATACGCATTTTTTTTCAGAGACTTTAATATAACATCTTCATTTTTATAAAGTTTTCTTAATAAACAAGCACGAATATTAAAAACTCATTGAAGACCATTTCCTTTCATCACATACATCGCGCAGGTACCAGTAATATCATTCACACGCTCAAAACAATGCATGTGCCTTGCAGCGTAGTGAATTTTTAAATGAAAAAAAAATAGAAAGATAAGGAAGAACAGAAGCACAAGATTTCATATCAGCCAAAGATTTATTGATCTTAATTGTTATCAATTGTTCATTACTTAAATTTACTGCAAAGAATTAAAATATATCTTATTATTCTTAGCCTACATGTGGGATGGAATGTCTCGGTGCAAATAACGTGTTGATCGAGGCGTGCTGTCACCTATTGATATTTTTACTAATTCGTCCGAACAAATAACGAATTTGTCCGAACAAATAAATTCTTTGTTCGAACAAAGAACTTTATTTGTTCGAACAAATATTTATTTACTTATTTCATGTTGTAGAACTAATTACAATGTATATAAATGGTTTGACTGCTAAGAGAGAGAGAGAGGGGGGGGGGATGGGGGAAAGTTTGCTGCAATACATGTATTAGGGGAAGGAATTTTCGAAATTGTTTAATTAGAAACATTTTATATATAATTGTTATTGCAAAGTTAAAAACTCGGGCAATTAAGTCCCCAACTTGTTTTAAAACGGGAAAGGGGTGAGAGACTATACTGATTGCCTCTAGATCAAGTCCCGTTAACTGCATTTTTTAAGGCAATAGTTTTAGTATCTTATATATTAGTTTTTGTCATATCAGAAGATTTCTTGAAAATTCCCAACTCGTTATTCAAAGTGAAAAGAATGTGAAAGAGAGCTGCATGGATCCTATGAAAATACCACTTAATTAAATGATGGCAAAGGTTAAACCAAATGAAAACATTTTAAATAAGGAGGATTACATCTAATTATAATTTTAAAGACTGTCGGTAAATATTTCTCTTTATTTAATATTTATACGAGAGAATATACGCATTAACTATCCACTGCATATGGCTAATGAGGGAACATGCAACTAATTCTTACCTAATTGATTATAATATCTAACTTTAATGAAATCACAAAAGTTGAAAGGGAATGAAGACGATATAAAACAAATTAATTGTCAAGATATATCCCCGCCACATCCCCAATGTGCACTTGATGTATATGACGTGTGTATCCGAAAAAAAAAAATGTCTAATTTGTCCGAACAAATATCTTATTTGTCCGAACAATTACCTAATTTGTCCGGGCGAATTTCTATAATTTGTCCGAACAAATATATAATTCATCCGAACAAACATCTAATTTGTCCGAACAAATTTCTAATTTGTCCGAACAAATATTTAATTTGTCCGAACAGATATCTAATTCGTTCGAACAAATTTCTAATTCGTTCGAGCAAATATCTTTTTTTTCCGAACGAATATCTAATTTGTCCGAATGAATTTCTAATTTGTCCGAACAAATATCTAGTTTGTTCGAACAAATATCTAATTTGTCCGAAAAAATATCTAATTCGTCCGAACAAACATCTAATTTGTCCGAACGAATAGCTAATTTGTCCGAACAAATAAATATTTTTTTTTTTATCTGGCCCTCCAACGGCGCCATAAGAAAGAATATGTTAAAATGATAAAAAAAAAAGTTTATATAAGGTGGCAAATAAAAATATATAATCTTTAAAATTAGTATTGTAATGTTTTCCGGATTTTTTCCCAAATGTTAAAATTTGCCAATTCATGTCATTTAAGATAAAGTACATATATTACAAATAAGTAGAAAGAACGTAGAAAGGTATACTTATGCTACAGTTCGGTCCTGTATAATTTTCTCTGCAGACATAGCAAGTTCCACTGTTAACATCACATACTTCACAATTACCAGACTTATTACAAGGCTGACAGTCTCTACCATAGTGGTCGACCTCACATCCTAGAAAAAGGGTTTATAAAGTAAGAAAGCCTTCTCATTGCACAAAAATGACACTAGATATCTAAAGATCAAATAAAATATTCTCTTGAAGTTAAGCAATGGGTATGTCTGTAACTTACCATTAATTTCTATTTCACATAATTCGATTTCAATAGTATTACTAGATGGCTCCCATAAATAAAAGAGAAAGCGCGATCCTTTTCGTTGAGCTTCAAACACTACTGTGTGTGGAATTTCCCTTCTATAGTTATCAATTTCATAATAAGGCCAAGTATTTGTTTGATCATTACAATAAATATTTGTTCCATTCGTTGTAGAATTTCCTATATCAACATAAAAAATACATAAAGTATTCATATTCAGCCGAGAATTGGTTTTAACCATTGTATTTTTTGTAAATAAATGTTTTTAAATCAATATTATTCATATGATACAAAACTATTTTACATTTTTATATCCCAGCTCCGAAGGAGAGGGGGGTATACTGTTTTACCCTTGTGTGTCTGTCTGTCTGTGTGTCCGTGTGTCTGTCCGTAACAAATTTTCGTCGCAGTTTTCTCAGCAACTACTCATCACAGATGCTTGAAATTTTAGCACAATCTTTGTTTAGGCATACCATATGGTCGGATTCATTTTTGTTCAAATCCAATGTCAACTTCCTGTTCATCCGTGCGTCTGTCCGTACCATACATAACAAATTTTGGTCGCAGGTTTCTCAGCAACTACTGAGCGCAGATGCTTGAAATTTTAGCACAATCTTTGTTTAGGCATGCCATATGGTCGGATTAATTTTTGTTTGAATCCGATGTCAACTTCCTGTTTATCCGTACGCAAATTTCTCAGGAACTACTCAGTGTAGATGCTTGAAATTTTAGCATAATCTTTGTTTAGGCATGCCAAATGGTGGGATTTATTTTTATATGAATTAGATATCAACTTCCTGTTTATCCGTGCATCTGTCCGTACCAAATTTCCGTCACAGTTTTCTCAGCAACTACTCAGCGAAGATGCTTGTAATTTTAGCACAATCTTTGTTTAGGCATGCCAAATGGTGGGATTCATTTTTGTACGAATTCGATGTCAACATGAGAGGGTAACCGTATATTCACATCAGAGCGGGGGTATTACTAGTGAACATTCGCTCACATACTTTTTTATTATTGATAAAGAAATTATCAATTACATGTATCAATATTATTGAAAAGAAATAAATCTTTCTAATTTATGAATACATCTGCAGAATCCTATATACATGTGCATTGTAACTACATCTCTCTTTCTCTCTATATATAATTATATACGTGACATTGATGTTGAATTATATACATGTACCTTTGAATACAAGTTTCGACGATTCAACGCTGTATGTCTTTGGAAGATCGATGCGAAACTCGAAATAATTCCCACTAAAGTGTTCACATGTACCAGTTCTATCTCCGTCGGTCAGATTCCCTGTATTGAAGCTTAGGGATATGCCTATTCCGGAATGATAGCCATACACATTTCTTCCAAATGCTAAATTATCTAATAAAAACGAAATGATTCTAGTTGAAGAAATTTTAAGTGTTTAATTCAAGGTTAGAACATTTAAAGATACATGTATTTTATATTATATAAAAAGAAACCAAGTTTGATTTTTTATTGTACTTGACGTATCGTATACATTTTTTACAGTGACAAAATATCAATGAGAAAATAAGTGAGTTAAAAAAGCATAACTTCTCTAAATATCAAATTAAAATTTCCCTACATGATTTATAGAGACTTGTCCACTAGTACTTGTAGAACCCAATTCCATGGACGAGAATTTTCACAAATATTGTAAACAACAGTTTTTTTCAATAATCTGCCTAATACCCAGGACCAGAGAGAATGAAATTCTTACGCTTATAAAGAAAGACATAAGTTTATTCACCGTGTATCTAGAAACGTTTTCTTCTCAGGGTAAATGCATCACAACAATGCTCCTTAGTAGATTACATGTTATGAAAGATTTATACTCGAAGCTGTCAGAGCATAGTAAACAGGTAGATCAGGGCGTAATGTGTGCGCAAATGGTTAAATCTGCCAGATGCCTCATATGGAATCATTTATGATTGGCCGAAGCACAAACATGACGCTAGGGCAAGGACATACGCATGTTTGTTGACATAACAATTTATACACATTATAGACTCTTACACCGTCTACCTGAAAATGCTTCGAGCTAGTTTGTAATGTTTAATAGGTGTTCATAATTTTGCCGAAAATGATTGCAATACCTGAAATTAGCTGTTGATGATATAAAAACTTAAACGGTAATATATTCATTTAATCAAGAATGATTGAGCAATCAGCTCACAAAAGGAATCCTTATTCGCCCGAATATATAAGCATAATAATTTATGTTTTACTATGAAAAACCTCAAATATCTGTCCATTAGAACGTAAAATAGGTGGTGCCAACTGCAGGCCTTTCAATATTTTTAGGTCACCTGAGTCACTCAGGTGACCTATTGCTATCTGTTTTCGTCCGTCGTCGTCCGTCGTGTGTTAACATTTGAACATTTTCAGCTTCTTCTCTGAAACCGCTGAACCAATTTCAGCCAATTTTTGCATATGGCATCTATGTGTGAAGGGGAACAAAATTTGTGAATTTCATGGTCCCTGCCCCCCCTGGGGCCTGAGGGGTGGGGCTAAAACCATCAATATTAATGCAATCTTTAAAAATCTTCTTCTTTACTCCTGGACATCTAGCAGTCAAACTGTTGACATGATTGCAATAAGCATTGAGCCCTCTACCAAAATTGTGAAATTCATGGCCCCAGGGTCAGGGGTTCTGGTGCTAGGGCGGGGCTATATAGATCATATAGTGAAAGTGCATAATTTCTTTGAAAATCTTCTCTACTCCTGGGTATTATTGAAACAAATTGAATACATATTTATGATAAGCAAGGGTGACTCTACGAAAATTGTGAAATTCATGGCCCCAGGGTCAGGGGCTCTGGTGCTAGGGTGGGGCTATATAGATCGTATAGTGAAAGTGCATTATTTCTTTGAAAATCTTCTTCTCTACTCCTGGGTATTATTTAAACAAATTAGATACAGAGTTATGATCAGCAAGGGTGACTCTACCAAAATTGTGAAATTTATGGCCCCAGGGTCAGGGGTTCCGGTGCTGGGGGGGGGGGGGGAGGGTATATAGATCATACAGTGAAAGTGCATTATTTCTTTGAAAATCTTCTTCTCTACTCCTGGGTATTATTTAAACAAATTAAATACATAGTTATGATAAGCAAGAGTAACTCTACCAAAATTGTGAATTTCATGGCCCCTGGGTCAGGGGTTCTGGTGTTAGGGCGGGGCTCTATTTATTATATAGTGAAAATGCATTAATGCTTTAAAAATCTTCTTCTCTGCTTCTGGGTATTATTTAAACAAACTAAGTACATTATTATGATAAGCAAGGACACCTCTTCCAAAATTGTGAAATTCATGGCCCCAGGGACAGGGGTTCTTGTGCTAGGGTGGGGCTATATAGCTCCTACAGTGAAGGTGAATTATTTCTTTGAAAATCTTCTTCTCTGCCCCTGGGTACTATTTAAACAAACTAAGTACATTGTTATGATATGCAAGGATGCCTCTTCTAAAATTGTGAATTTCATGGCCCCAGGGTCAAGGGTCCTGGTCAAAAGGTGTGGGGGGGGGGGGGGCTCTATTGATTATATAGTGAAAAATCAAAATTTTTCTGAAAATATTCTTTTCTGCTTCTGGTTAAAAAGCAAAGAAGCTAAGTATATAGTTATGATGAGCAAGAGTGCTTCTTCCAGAGTAGTGAATTGCATGTACCCTGGGTCAGATGTGCTGGTATAAGGGTTGGGCTGTTGATAATGTAGTGAAAATGCATTAATTCTATTAAATGATCCTGTCTGCTCCTTAATGTGAAGCAGTTAAACAAAGTGATTACTTATGATGAGCAAACTTGAAACTTCTGGTCCCAGGGTGAGAGGCTCTGGTGTTTCTCGGTGGTGAAGGGGAGGGGGGGGGCTCTATTGATAATATAGTGAATCTGTATTGAAAATGCATTATTTCTTTAAAAATGTTCTCTGCACTTGGGCATATCAGAGGCAAAAAGTGTAAAAGTTGTAGTAAGGAAGGGTATTTTAAACAGATTTTTGAACATCTGGACCATTTGGTCAAGTGTTCTGGTCCTAGCCAGGGCTCAATTAATTTGCATTCTACTGAGAGGAGTTATTCCCCTTTGCCGTTTACTTTTGATAATTAATCATTGTAGATAATGTACTTGAAAAATAAATAGAATAAGAGAATTATGCAAGAATTTTTATTGTATAATACAAAAAGTATGTCCTAGTTTTAATGATCATGTGGACTTGTAAGTAATAGATAAAAATGAGACAAAAATAACTTGTCTTATTAAATGTTCATCAAAGACCAAGAGAGGCCAATGTAAGAGATTACAACAAGGAATTAAAATAGTACAAAAGCACTGATAGTTTGTTAATATACTGTATGGTGATAGTGATAAATGGGGAACAGATTAGAACCTAATTTATGAACTGTTAATGAATAGTAGACTAATTATTTTGTTGATCCTGATCACCCTATTTTTCTTGCTTTTGGGCAACAAAGCTTCACCTTTCATTTCATTTTAATACTCTATGGATCCTCTAAATTGTTGTATTGTTCTCAGTGACCGTTAAGGCCCTTGGGCCTCTTGTTTTTTTTTAAATTAAGTTTAATTGGCTGTTTTAGAATTGTTTCCAATAAGTTATGTTTCCAATTACAGAATTTGAAATGGCGAAATCTAATCCTTTAAACAATGAAAACTTTTATTGAAAACACTGCGTACACAATGCATTAAAAGTAATAAAGATTCCGTGAAAGTAACATTGAACTATTCAGTGGTTTAGGAGGAATTGTGGATAAGAGAAAATTACCCTCAGTATTAGACTAAGAATCGCAGTTTTTAGGCTTTGCTATGGGATAGTTATATCTTAAATATCTTTGATTGAAATAGAGTAAAGATAGTGCACAACGGCACTAGGATTTAATGAATCTGTAAAAATTTTATTGAATTTTAATTTCTGACAAAGGAGGAGTTGCAGATAAAATATGGGTACTCCGAAGTGGTATGAACGGCCCCATCACTAAGTATCCTCCGCTTTTCAAGCGTGGGTATAAATAAGAGGATCAAGGAGACTTGGTTATTGGATATGTTTACTCCTCCATGGCTTTGATCCCAGCGTGCAATGTTCCAGTGGACTTAAAAGCTTTATTACTGTTCGTTTTATTCATATTTCAATATTATAATATATTCCTGTTCGCTATTTATATAATAGTGTTGTATTTTGCATGCACTATGCCTAAATAGTATTCAGGGTTTGATACATGGTGCACGAGCCGGAGGCTGATTGTTGTATAAAAACGAGAACATTTTCTCCATTTCCAATGTTTCATCATCTCTTACATTCCTTTTATGACGTCACGTTGTGCTACATGTACGTCATAATCTTTTTTCTTTAATTGTGAATGTTCCATGTACAGATAGAAGTACATGTAGTTTCAGAGAATTTTAGTTGAGTGAAGGGGAAAAAATCGCAAGAAACTATTTTAGAAAAATTATTTTGTTTATTTTTTTCTTTTAGTGTAAAATATTTAAAACTAAGTTTATATATGATTGCGCCCATGGGAAAAGGGCCCTTATGGCAATTTTTACACATTTTAAGTTTTTCATGGATATTAAGAGAGCAATGTTAGAAGTTGCCAAATTTGAATTTTTATGGCCCTACATCAACTCTAAGTAGGTTTTTTCTTCATTTATATCAATGATACTTTAACAGGTAAACAATGACGTCATGTTACTTTCGCATCAACGTCAAAAGTTTTCAGAGTGAACATGACTTTCACTTCGCATTGTAATGTTATTACGGTAATGAATGTATGTTATTGAGCATTTCCAGAGACATTTGTAAGTCATTGTCTCTTTCAATAATTGTATAATATGATAATAAATAGTTGTATTAACTATTATCCATCATGCAGTGGTGTATAGAATTATAAGTGTTTGTTCGTTTGTTTGTTTTACATTTCACTATGCTGGAATGTCAGGAAAACCCGAGAAGCAAGCGGCTTCTGTTCAATATCAATTTATTCTCTCAAATCCAAAGTATTTATCTCGTGTAATAATCGTTTGAGAAACCTGTAGAATTCATTCAAAAATCATTCTCATTTTAAGCATGGCTCTCGATAGGACAAGATGTCATTGGGGGGGGGGGGGGGGGTTTCAATCCAGTATAAACGATATCTCTTTCGAAATGTGAAGTTAAAAAATATTTCAAAAAAATTCTCGGGAACAACAATAAAATAGATGCTGCTGGGTAGTGAAAATTTGTCGTGTTTTTGTTTTCTAAATAAGACAGAAAATTTGTGAAATGTAGTGAGTTACCGTATACGCTGTACAACAATTTAAGGACATTAAGTTGATTCACTGCATGTTAAGCAATATTCGATAAAAAAAAAATTTTTCAAACAAAAACTCATCAGGACTTCTGCCCGCTTGTGGTAACAAAACTTCTTTTTTAAATTGAAATGATACACATTTTTTCAGTCACAGCAAGGAAAATTTTTGAATAATTAATTTTAAGTAAGCAGGTTGATAAATTATAAACAAATGGATGAATTATAATTCACGTGCATTTAAAATGAAAGGAACAGATCCAGGATGACCAGTGGTTGGATTGTGTGTGTGTGTGTGGGGGGGGGGGGGGGGGGGGTTAAATGACAGAAACATGCAATACTTGTAGTTAACAGAGTTTAATAGCATACAAGGGTTGTCGTATTTTTAAAATCTTCCTACATTTTAGGTGTGCAGGGGGGATGCCTTCCCACCACCAACCCCATAACCTCCAAATACTTCATTTGGTTAGGTTTGAAATAATATTGAAATAATTCCTCAATTTATTTTTGCACCTTGAACTCTCTCCTTACGTACATGTATATGAGCAGGGTCATTTTCAAAACAAACAGCGATCGTGAGCTCCACATGCCTGGAACTGGAAACTTAACTGCTATCAAATCTAGTTAATCGTGAGAAAAATTGCGTCCTAGAATAACGATTTTGTTTGATTTTGTAAAATTAAATGGTTTTAGAAGAACATGTATACACTGTGTATTAATAGATATCGGTTATTTTATTGTCATTTCAACAAATTTTATCCGAACTTTGAATTAAATCAATATGTCATTTTTTAAAATTAATATCAAATAGAATTTTCTAAGAAATAAATCATAAATAATTATATATATATGTCGTCGTTATGAATCAATGACATGCATATTAATTAATAGAATTTTTTCGGCTGGGGGGGGGGGGGTGTAAAAATTAATTGAAAGTTTTCTATATCCAGTCAGTTAAATGCGACTGGTTCATAATATTCCTTGACTGGCTGAGTTTTTAAATGACAATTTTTTACGATGTGACACACATTTAGGTACATGTAAAAATTGTTATGTGATGGTGTGTGTAGACCTCCCCCCCCCCCCCCTTTTTTTTAGCGGCTTCTTTATCGTACGAAATTCTAATGTTATTGTTTTCAAATTATTGTATATGAAGTTTTACAATATAAAAATTCCAATCTGGCCCCATGCCAGAGACTTGGATATGCTTATCCTTGTAAAGCTTTACAGATACACTGTAAAGTAGTTAGGTCCCGGTAATATAAAATGATCCTGGCTCTCTTCCCCGGTCTCCTGCACTGCCACAAAAATAAAAACTTGCAAACATATTCTTAGTCTTTTGTGCAGTATAATTTAGCATTTAATTTAATTTGTACAATGCATGTTTAAATACAATTTGATCTTAACAAGATTTATTTCAATAAATCCAAAAATCAAAATCAGCCCGTTTACATAATTCAACGGCAAGTTAAGCAATATCATACTAAACCGATAACTGAGATTATTATTTCAATAAGAAAACGAGTTTTAGATTGATAATAGAACTGTAATGACATACAATGCTGAGATTCTATGAATGACAAGGATTACATATATTTGACTTTTAAGTGACTAAAAACTGCAGATAAAGCTAAAACCTTTGAACTTTTTTATGCACAACACGAGTACCAAAATGTTATATTTTCGAGTTACTGAAAATAATTAGACAGCAAAAGAAAAAAAAAGAGATAGAGATTTCTTTTCATAATACGATATTGTTGTGTTTTTGAAAATTCGCCTTTTCATTAAAGTTTCACATTTCACATTGTATTAATAAATTGGATTTAATGTAACATCTCTCTCTCTCTCACACACACACCCCCTCACACACACACACACCAGGTATACATACATGTAAACTTTTTTTTAAGCTAGAACAATTAGAACAATTTTATTTCATTTCGGTAGTTTTTGTTTGTTTTCAAGTACTTACATCGGAAGTGGCAACAACAAAAATAAGACGAAACAATTTTATTTTTAATTTCATTTCATTTTATTTAAATTTATGATCATTATTACTAAAAATAAAAATAAAATTCAAGTTATTTTAAAAAATAAAATAATTTCATGTTAAAATAAATAGATGTACATGTAACAGATTTAAAAAATAAATGAAAGTCTGGTTCAATGTAGCATCTATTTCTTATTCTATATTTATTTCTCTTTCACTTTGACAGCAGCTAGTTCCATGAGCTTACAAAAATACTTTTAAAGAAAATATAAATATAATGCTTACAATTAAAACGTTTATTTAACTGATGATAAGTGAGATTTTTAAAAATATTTTTTATAGTACGGGAGCAAATTTGTATGAGTATGTTGATTTTGAATGGTGTTTAAAAAAAAAGTCCCTCTCTGGTACCTCTCTAGTATCTCGCTTGTCAGAGTTACCTCTCTTGTTTTTATTTATAGTTCACGTCTGTAATTCGTTCGTACTTTTGCTAGATTTGTGAAAACTTACAAGAATACTTTTCTTTTCTGTTGGAAGAAGTGTGATCAGTTTCAAATTTTTGGCAATTAAAGCATTTTACAACAAAAATTTATGCACGATGTACCAATGCTTCAATGTTTACATGATCGATGTGTTGAGAATGGTGGGGCGGATCTTATAAAGGAAAACGATTTCCTCTGCAATATGTTGATAATATACCCGTGTCTAACAAATAACTTCAATTTGTCTATATATCAAAATTGCATTCGTTCATCCATATTCAATTATCCAGAAAATCACCTCGTCTGAAGCTTCTATACATGTATAGGAAATGCATAGCCCAGATCAGAGACGATAACATGTAGTACTTAAAGAAACGGGTCTCGAATAAAATTCTAAATATTTTAATTAATATCAGTGGACTGGAAGATCAAGACGTGAATTAAAGATATAAATGAAAAAAAATAATTATTTCAATGTTGAGAACAACGACAAAAGTGAGCTAGACGTGTCAAAACGTAAAACACGTGGATAAAAAAATCTGCGTCGACACTCACCGTCTGCAACGTCATATCTTTATGACGTTATTTCTCTGTTTTTGCAAAATTGCCATAAGGCCCTTTTGTCATGGGCGCAATCATATATTATGATACAATGCTTTAGGTAACGGCATCTGTGGCGTAATCGGTAGCGCGTCGGACTGACAATCTCGGGGTCGAGAGTTCGATCCCCGACACGGGTGTTGTCGGAATTTCTTCAGAAAAAGAAGCCGTGCACTATTTTGGCATAGTATGCTTACGCTATATAAATCCTTAGAACACTATGTGAAAATAGTTGGGTATTGATTATATAGAGACAAACTGACAGGAAGCATAATAATTTTATATTTCATTAGATTTTTCAAAGGTGTAGAATCACTTAAAACCAAAATTACATCCAACTTACCAAATGCTGTTATTCCACAAACATGACATGAAAAGAGGCAGAAATATATAACAAAACTGCTCATACTGCCACTGTTCTTGCGATCGAAATATAAAGTTACATGGATTGATTCGTTTAAAAAAGAATGAACCAGGAAGATTTCAAACGGCATTTAAAACATTGCACTGTTTATCAAAACATGTGTGTATTAAATAACCAAATACCGGAATGTATACCTAATTTTTAGTGGAGAACCTAAAAGAAATAAAACTCCGAGTAACTTTTAAAAAATGAAACAAGAGAGCTATGGAAGGTGTTGGTTTCAACACAACAGGAAACTAATATATAATGAAACCAATTTTTTAAAATTAATTTTGAAAATTTAAAGTATCCATGTCCACGGTTGCATCAAAGTAGTTACCCTCATTTCTGTGTATATACATGTATCCTAGGCAATCAATATTACTAAAGTATGTAGATCTATAGCTTGCTTTAGTTGCCGTGTCATATTTTGACACTTAATGAATTCTTGCAGGACCTTGAATCTTGGTTATAATCAAACAAATAGGCAGTGTTCATGCTGGCAAAATGGGTGATATGTTTTTTTTCTCTTCCATTTGTTGAAATTAAAAAAATCACTTCCAGGGACAGAAATAACCAAATTTTTTTTTCAAATGGTTATAATTTATATCATATTTCTAAATAATTCAAGTTTGTCATGATTTTTGTCTCAAGAGTTCCTTTGGCCACAACGTAACCTGAGTCACATGGTCCTATTTCTTAATCAAATTTAGACCTATGGTGAATTAAATATTCAAACAAATCTGCTGTTGCTGAATGCAATTTAGCAAATACTTTTTTCACAGAATATTTTGCTTGGAAAGTCTTACATGTTTGTAAACTACATAACTATGGTTTACAGGGATGTAACGCTCATACTACGGTAATAAACCACATGTCACTGTTATAATTGTATTTAAATCAAAGACGTTGCCTTTAGTGGAACCTTAATGAAATCAAACCAAAGACGTCTTTATATCTTGGTTTCATATTAATTTAAGTTAAACCATTACTGGTCCAGTACTGTAAGAACAGTCCATTATTTCATTTAAAAAAAAAAAAAAACTAATCAAAGGATTCTATAGTATTTCACAAAAATTAAACAAAATGTTTTGTTAAAATATCTATTCCAAATTTGTCGAATTAAAAAAAAATTAAAGATGTGCAAAATATTGTGTCTTTGAGTACTATCATTTTTAAAGAACTGTATTCTAACTTCTTTTCATTTGTAATGATGACAATTATGCACGACTACAATAAAAACGAATACATAATTATCAACTTTTCTGTCTACATATAAACCTAAATAACAGAACA
The DNA here is from genome assembly GCF_033153115.1 of Saccostrea echinata. Taxonomy (NCBI): domain Eukaryota; kingdom Metazoa; phylum Mollusca; class Bivalvia; order Ostreida; family Ostreidae; genus Saccostrea; species Saccostrea echinata. The sequence continues at coordinate 2,667,224 of NW_026889755.1, read as the reverse complement.
TTGACTGATACTCAAAGTAAGCTATTCAGTTTTGAATCATCACGTTTTTAAATATTTACACTGAGATCATTTCAAAATACAGACAAGGAAGTGTAAATGGCGTCTTTAAGAGTTAGCTTTTCATGCGTAATAAATGTATTTTTAGATTCCAGTCAAGCTCTCTAAATATTCAAAATTTGGACGCCTTCGTTTATTTCATGGTGTGCTTTATGATCTGCATTTAAAAGATTATATAATCGGATATACTGTCTTACATATAACTATTGTTAACATTTATTCAAGGTTTTTTTTTTACCTCATAAATGGTGTCTGGGATGTAAAGTAGAAATATAGTCCCTCGGTATATATCAACCACAAAACTTAGATTAAATCTAAGAACTTTTCTTACATAAAAATATGTAAACATATACATCGACAATATATAAAAGTGAAATGCAATTTGTCTAAGTTGTAATATGAAGAAATAATCTCATGATTTTTGTTTTTGAATATGTCGGTTTAATTGTAGATAATAGGAACCCCCCGTATAAAACAGAATTTATTTGCTTAACAATAACTTAAATCAAGGATTATTGATCAACTGTTTACCTGTTTTCTTTCCATTCTAAAAACCATTTTCACTTAAATTAAGGTTTTGCCAAAGGTCAAGATGTCCAAAAAATTATTTTTACAATAGCTCCAAAACTATGTGAGGTATAAAGTTAAAACTTTTATAGTTTATAAATATATAATTGATTAACAGATAGAAAGTATCACTTGAAAACAAATATTTAAAAAAAGAAATTGAGGAAAAAAATTTCAAAAAAATCGTATATTAAAAAAAGGGCACCTGCTTAATTCTGTACTTTTAGTGAAAACCATCATTGCATAAATAATATATGTTTATCAATGAAGGGCAAGTTGGACGTGAATGGTCTCTGAAAGGCTGTTATTGAAAGCATGACATGTATAAAGACAAGACCCCTATAAATTCTGCCATTTGCAATGTAATTTCGGTTTCAAATCTTAACATTTGGACAAAATAAACAAGGAAAACAACTTTCCAGAGGCTATCGAAGTCCAACTTGGCCTTCATTGATAAACATATATTGTTTCTGCAATGATGGCCTTCACTAAAAGTACGGAATTAATTAGGTGTATTTTTTAAAAATATATGCATTTAAAAAAAAAAAAAAGAATTGTTCTCGATAAATATTTTTTTTAAAGTATTTGATATCAAGTGATTCTTTCTATCTGTTAATCAATGATATATTTATAAGTAGTAAAAGTTTTAACTTTATAAACAACATAGTTTTGGAGCTATAATTGTAAAAATAAATTTTTGGACATGTTGACCTTTGGCAAAACCTTAACTACATTTGTAGCACTCTTTGAACATTTTAATACATTCCAGATTGTTTTCAAATATAACTACTGATTATATGAGCCGTTCCAAGCACCCCCCCCCCCCCCATGTAATCTGACAGAATTTTACGTTACAATAGAAAAAAGCGACATCATTGTTTTGCAACAAAAAGTGCAAGCAAAATCTATCGCGCACTGGCTGGGTTCCAAATGATTGCTTTGTTTTAAATCACTGAATTGTCTCCCACATGTTAAAGAAACTATAGGTGCACGAGAAATGAATTAGAAGGTATTTATTTATATTTTACAATGTGCTTTCTGCATATTTTCTTACTTAAATATTGTAAAGTCATTCTATAGTTTGCTGACTCGGCGAAAATTGATGGGACTCAATTACATGTCATGAAAATTGAATACGCATTAAACCAATCAAAACTAAATAACAGAAAGAAACGATAGACAAAAACTACACCTATGCCAGAATCGGGGTACTTTTGCATTTATTATATACTTGAACCTCTTATCAGAAAAAGTAACACAAGTTAATCAAGGTACATATTGAGGATATGTCCAACAATCTATCTTATTTGTTGTTTTTTGTTTTTGTTTTTTGGGTTTTTTTTTTTGGTTATGTCCTGAAAAGAACGATGTTGGTTCAAAAGGTAAATATTCCCTTCCCTAAAAGCAAGAAAAAAAAAAAATTATGTGATTCCTCATACAAATACGAAAATTTAATACATATATGTATATCTTTGTATAAAATTTTGGAAGTTCTAAGTGGCTTATTTGACATATACGAGGGTTGTCCAAAATTCCGTAAACTGAGTCTATATCTATTGCATAAATCAAGGTATCTTTATATAATTTTGTGGGTGTATAAAGTGTATTTTTAGCTGATAAATTACGAAGTTTTAACATCATTACTTGAAAAACGTAGGTTTAATTGGAATTTTAATGTTACCATGTCCTACCACCCGGCGCAATCTTCGACATCAAAAAATACGTAAACGTCACCGGTACGAATTTTTAGGGAAAATGCATTAATTATCAGAATCACATTTTGTACTTTTACATAAAGATTTGTGAAATAAATATGAAATATTATAATTGTTATGATGCACGTAACATTAAAATATACGCAAAAAAGTTTTAATTGCATGCATCTATTAATATTTCATAAAAATCTCCTTATCTCCGAGGGACTTTTTGTTCCTCTTTCCGAATGGAGTTGCACTGTGTAGCTTTGACCACGATTTCTTTGTCTATCTCTTTATTTCTTTCGTTTTCCATATATACCTTGAAAAACTTTTTATGTCATTCAAATAATACATACTTGAATATATCTATGTGTTCCAAACATTTGGTTCTTCTAATGCACCTCTATTAATTTTCCGATCTACATTTTATCATATTCCATTGCGCCGCCTGTGTCAATGCGGCGTCATTTTTCGGAAACAGTCAAGCGTCTAACCAATGCAAATAAACGTTATAACATTCTTATGAACGAAGGCATATGCGTTAAAATTGGAATAAAGATAGTTATTTATGTATTTTAAGAAACTATCATTTTTATCCCACGAAATTTTGACAAGAAATTCCTTTTTTGCGAGATTTTACATTTTATATACCGATTTTTAATAGCACATTTGAGATTGCATCGCCTCTTTACATCAGACATTGAATTATTTCATTTAAATAGGATAAATCTGTGTAATTACACAATGTTTTACACTAAAAATATTAGTTGTTAGTAGTTTTAGTTATTTTGAAAGTTTCATTAATTTATGACACCGGGTTACTACAAAACGACGCTTGTCTACGGAATTTTGGGACAACCCTCGTACAGTCCCTGAAACGTTCTACTTTCCAATTTTTCCGTTCGCTCACCGTTCGTTCAGCGTGCGTTCACCGTTCGTTCACCGTGCGTTCAGCGTTCGCTCTCCGTTCACAGTTTTGCGTTCAGCGTTCACCGTGCGCTCGCGTTCACCGTTCACAAAGCGTTCAGCGTTCGCTCTTCGTTCGTTCACTTTGCGTTCACGGTTCACTTATCGTTCAGTCTTTATTGTCATTCGGAACTCCGAAGTGAAAGGACTTATCTTTTTTTAAAGTTAGGATTTACAGGTTTTGAATTAAAAAATTAACATATCGTGTTTAAAGAATCATTATTTCATGGGAAAAAAATTATCTACAATATTTATTTTTATTATCCTAACTTAGCTCTAAGGTTATTTACTAAATTTATATGGAAAATAAATGTTGTTATAAGTACATGTACAGTGTATGTACATGTACCTATGTAGAACGATGCTGAAAAATTAAATCTAAATACAGGGCAAAATACAGATACTAGCACTGCGACATTTTGTCGTTATGTTAAAGACGACAAATCGTTAATGGATAGATAATAATCGAGTCAATTAATTTATCAACTGCAGCAAAAATACAATATTTATTTCTAACACATTTTAAAAAAAATAATACAGAAATACGTTAGAACTAGTTCTGAAATTATAAAGAGTACAGCGGATATCCAGTTTATTAAATATCTTTAGAGCGAATTAAATTGATAGTGTGGTTAAAAAAATATCTGTTTAAAATGTAATACATTATAGAATTTTTTCCTACTTTACATATATAAAGTTTATTATTAATTAGAGAGAGAGAAATGCCTTTATAACATAATTATCATTAATATAACCAAGGTGATTCTCCAGTAATGATATTTTTCACCGTAACATTATATGTTTGCCATTCGACATGATTAAGAGCCCCCCTCCCCCTTTCCCCTAAATCGGTTACTTCGTTAGTATTTCCAGTATATCTTAATTAAAATTTAAAAAGAAGTTAATGTGTTTTATAGCACAAAAACTTCAGTCTCAAAACAAACATGCATCTAAACAAAGTCATTAAACAATAGTAGTTCAAGATATACATGTGCCGGCGGTGATATTTTAAATTAGCAAGGAGCATGTTTCAAATTCAAGCGGCTTATTCATTCCAAGTTTTTATTCCCAATGTATTTTATTATTTTATTACTTTTTTTTATTAGAAATGTTGGAATCAGATCTAGAAATGATAAGAAAAAATGTTAAAACTTCTTGGAAATACTAACACTTTGCCTTCCGTGTGACGAGACTTTCACACCTGCACTGTGTCGAATGATTTTGATTGACAGGTCAAGCACGTGGACTTCGTGTGAACTTGAAGCAGGAAAATAAAAACCGATTATGACTGTAAAACAAATGGATCTGTTGATAAAAAATGGTTACTTTCACTGCCTGATATATTTAGAAAAAAAATTAAGAATTTTTGTTTGATATAGGTAAACACATTCGAGGAAAGGGGGGCTAAAACCGAATCTCTCTCTCTCTCTCTCTCATTTGTCTGTTTAATAAAAACTATGACAGCATATTACTTAAATATCAAGTTGTGAAAATTTAATCTATAACAAAAAATATGAATGCCTCTTTGTATCATCTTCTCCGAGTATAATCACAGCCGGGAAATATCTACAGATACATGTAGAAGTCTACTCAATAAATCATAATAAGAAATAAAACTGACACAAAAATATATTATTGCATTAAAATTTTAAAATACTAGTTTATTTATGCAATAAACACCCACATACCTTTGTAAGATATTTTAAATTTTTTTCTCATTATTTTACACGGAATCGCCTTGGCACGGAAATATATGTATGGCTGTTACAACCGCTGCAATTCATATGCAATGCATAAGTCCGTAGTTTTCTCTTCTAAAATCCACATTATTTGATTATTATTTATCAAATTAGAATAAACATATTTATTTTACAACTAGCTTAATTTTATCTTTTATACTACAGCGTTCGGTAACAATTACAATGTTTTAAGCCATAAAAATCGTGTTATCAAAACTTAATGTGCATGTATCATCTTTCTTAGGACAATTTTCATTGATTTGTTTATTTATTTATTATTTATTTATTTTTTTTAGCACCAGGCATAAGAATACAATAGAATAGTATTAATGCAAAGAAAAGATCAGATGCATTCCGAATAAATCGTTCATCTTGCGTTCACCGTTCGTTCACCGTTCACTTTGCGCTCGCGTTCGCGCTCCGTTCGCGTTCTGCGTTCGCTCACCGTTCACCGTTCACACTTAGTTCACCAAGTTGCGTTCAGCGTTCACACATCGTTCACTCACCGTTCGCTCTGCGTTCGTTCAGCGTTCGCTCACCGTTCAAGTGGGAAAGTAGAACGTTTCAGGGACTGTATAAGTACATTATTTATCTCTGCTTGTCAAGATATTCTCCTCCCTCCTTTCCTGCATATATAGTAACCGCAGTGTTGGCAATACCCCTTTCAAATCTAAAATAAACTTTTGTGCCTATATTCACAAAGTTGAGAGAAGCATTTTGTCCAGGTCATTAACCAGAAAAAAAGGTAAAAATGAAATTCAGAGGGATCTTAATTTTGGTTTATTTAGCTGCCACATGCATGCATTGTATAAGTTAGATTAGCCATTAAGCGATTAGAAGGGTTCATTTTATATTCAAGCATGCATGTTCCCAAGTAGTGTTTTTCAAGACCGTTTTATTATCAAAGCAGTACATCTAGTAATTAAGTTAATAATACACATGTTTGTAATATTTTTCGACAAACTTTCTGGTAGTTTATATATATATATATATATATATATATATATATATATATATAGAAAAATATTTAAACGTTGTCATTTCTACTTGGCTTGCACTTAGACAATCCGCTTCATTGTAGATGTATATGTAAAAAAAAAATTAAATTAGAAATTAAAAGTGGATTTGATAATTTCATCTATATTAGCAATTCCACATGGCGAGCAATAGAAAAAAAAATTAAAGGAAACCATTTTGTAAAAAAAAAAAAAAAAAAAAAAAAAAAAAAAAAAAAAAAATTAAGGTTTTGATTAATGTGATCAAATTATAATTCCTAAACAACTTTAATTTGTAATGATTCGGAATTATCAGTTATTAATTTATTTACACAGTAAAATAACCTAGTACCCCCCCCCTTCAAAAACGCATACCCCTTGTAAGTTGGTAAGGAGAGTTATATGTTCGAAATTAATGAAGTGAAGGGAAATGCCCCACCCACCCCTTCTGCATACAATGGACTTATTTGCATGTGTGTGAAGCGTATTGGTGAGGCGAGGGTTGAATAACGGTATATGAATTATTGTTTCCTCCAATATATATGAGAAGCACTTAATTCGAAAGATAATCGATTTAAATTTAAAACAGATAAATGAGTAGATTTCTTAGAAATAAAGTACTCCTTTCTCGCTCACTTTATGCTTATTTTTTTAAAACTACCAATAAAACACACGGAAATGACGGACAACAAAACTGGTATCTATGGTTCGAGGTCTTGAAAAGATGCTCTAATTGTGCATATGATATACACATGGTTTTCTTTGCCTGTGTGTTTTTACGCTTTTCACTTGCTCGTACATTTTCAGTTGACCTTCATTTGGTTGAACTTGCATTATATCAACCCGCCATACAATAAACCATGCTTCTGAACGGATCGTGTAACCCTAAAGCTTGATTTACATAGTGAATTTTATTTCATAGATACGTAAAGTGCATCTTTTGATCAAAAGAATAGGCTTACGACATCTTGTTCTTCGTCATAGTAGGTAATATATGTATGGTTATTAACCCTTATTCACCATGTATGTGACTGTAGGAATTTTTATGCCCCCGGATCGAAAGATCCCGGGGGTATATTGTTTTTGTCCTGTCTGTCTGTTTATCTGTTTGTCTGTCTGTCTGTTGTCAACTTTAACCTTGCCCATAACTTTTGATTGGTTGGAGCTATGAATTTCATATTTCACATGTGTATTTCTTGTGACAAGACCTTTCTTTGGGTACCATCGTATTTGACCTTGACGTTGGAGTTTGACCCACTTTTGCAAAATTTTATGAGACTTTAACCTTGGCCATAACTTCTGAACAGTTGGTTCTTGGGGTTTCAAATTTCACATGTGTATTCTTTGTAACAAGGCCTTCCTTTGGATACCAACCACTTTCACCCTTTGACCTTGACCTTGGAGTTTGACCTACTTTTGAAAAACTTTAACCTTGGCCATAACTTTTAAACAGTTTGTGCTTGGGGTTTCAAACCTCACATGTGTATTTCTTGTGACAAGACCTTCCTTTGGATACCAACCACTTTGACCTTTTGACCTTGACCTAGGAGTTTGACCTACTTTGAAAAACTTTAATCTTGGCCATAACTTTTGAATGGTTGATGCTAGGGCTTTCATACTTCACATATGTAATTCTTGTGACATCACTTTCCTTTGAATACCAACCACTTTGATCCTTTGACCTTGACATAGGAGTTTAACCTACTTTTGAAAAAAAAATAACTTTGGCCTGTATTTTTGAATGGTTGGTGCTAGGGCTTTCATACTTCACATATGTAATCCTTGTGACAAGGCCTTCCTTTGGATACCAACCCCTTTGACCTTGACATAGGAGTTTGACCTACTTTCGAAAAACTTTAACCTTGGCCATAACTTTTGAATGGTTGGTGCTAGGGCTTTCATACTTTACATATGTAATACTTGTGACAAGACCTCTCTTTGGATACCAACAACTTTGACCTTGACTTTGATGTTTTACTTAATTTAAAAAACTTTAACCTTCGTCATGACTTTTGAACATTTGCAGCTAGGGCTTTCAAATTAAACATTTTTTTATCTTTTGGCCTGGATTTTGACTTGCATTTGAGAAACTTTAACCTTCGCCATAAGGTGCCATACGGGGGCATTAGTGTTTCACAAACACATCTTGTATGAATTTTTTTTCATTATTTAAAGCTGAATCATATCCATTACCCATTTTCTCAGATTATGTTTTAATTTTTCATCAAGAGATTAAATTTCAAAATTTGAAATCTAAAAAGTGCATAATAAACAATTCATATACAGGCCCATAGTAACGTTTTTGTTTTTCACAGTGGGGGGGGGGGGGGGGGTTAACCTCCACAAAAATTTGACGAGCAAAAAAAAATCAATCAATCAATAAAAGTAAATATTTCCAAAATCCTATTTTGTGTGTTTGTTGGGGGGGGGGGGGGGGGGGCTTCCCTTAACTCTTTTCCGTATCTTTTCTTACATCCTTGAATTTGCCAGTGTCCAATCTTTTCAGCAACAATTTCTTTTGTTTGGAGGGGGGGGGGTTGCATCTAAATAAAATTTACATATCAATGCTACAGCAAGTACTATTCTCAGAATAAGTGCAGCAGCCCCACCCCAACCCACGTACTACGGACTTGAAATATTAAACTTTTTACATGTATACTAGGAATGTTATATTCTTCAGATCTCCACATCGTCCGAATATCGTTTATCAGTACTTAAAGTTATTGTCTTTTCATTGCTCTCCCCATCTCCATCAATTTTTTAAAGGAAATAAGATGATAATTAAGCAAACAAAATAATCGGGCATTTTAAAAGATTAGTCATCATTACATCATACTCTAAAAATCTTTATCTAGTCTTTGATAAAAAAGAGGGAAAGTCCCTCATCCTTAATTCTGTTTCTGTGGTCAGTGTTTCCAAGGCTAATGTTGGGACAAGTAAAATTTATCATCAGAAGTAATAGGTGTTATATCTTTTTGTTGCTGATCTTAAAAGATTTTGAGCCTGAATTTAAGCGGCAAAATTGAAACTGGATATGCTTTGTAAAACGAGCTTACAATTGATTGTGTTTGTATCTCTGTGTTAGCCTATTTGAATTCTACAGACATATTTTTGATTATCAGGGGAGAATGAATTGAACTATTTTTATAGAAAAGAAAAAAAAAAACATGCTTACAACAAAATTATTTCGCATATTTGTCAATACAAAACCAAGCCTTTGCGTATAAGTAATATGTTATAAAATGTATAAAATGACGTCGTGGTACAATAGAACAATTTATAATATATGACATCAGCTTTGTAAATGTTATATACTTTGATTACCTGTAAATCCATAACGAGGCAAGATACGCCTGTAATATTTACAGGTTATATTCATCATAAGTTGTACTTCATTGATGAAAAAAGTAATTTTCGAAAATTTTGTCATAAGGGGAGTTTTTGCTTGGAACGGCTCATACATGTACTAGGATTATTGAGTGTATGCCCTACGGTAACAGAAATATACGATTCGAGTTTTCATTTCTAGGTAATTATAAAATTGGCAGTCAAAGTTGAAAAAAATTTCTAAGGTCAAGGTCATTAGGTCAAAAAATGGAACCCAAAGAATGATTTATTTTTTTTCATTAGAAATACACAGGTGAAATAGGAAACTCCTAGCGCCAACCTTTTGCAAGTTATATCCAAGGTTAAGGTTTTTAACGACAAATAGACGAAACAGACGTTAAACTATATCCCTCGTATCTCCGATATCCTAATGCCTGCCTGATGTACGCCTGAATATTAATGTATATCAGTCGCAAAACAATTAATCAAACAATATTCAACAAATGTATTCATTTTTTGCAGAGAGTTGGTCATTGTTAGAAAGCAAATTTTGTGTAGACTTTCATCTTTCAGTCTACACTTTAACTGTGACACTCTATAAACCCAGAAAAGTTTCCCTACTTGTATGCACACCAAGACACCAATAAATCTTACGGTAATAGATCATTTTCTTTGTCTGCCTTTTTTAATATGTAATTTTATCATAATACAAAACGTGAGAACATTTTTCTAGTGAGAATTTAAAATCTTAATATACAAGGTAAATCATTTACAAGAGGTTTTGATTAATTTTACATTCTGTTTATCATATACTCTCTGTATTTATGTATTTCTGATCGTGTAATGAGCTATCCTGATGTGTTGTGTTTTGTTCCTTATATTACTGAATACACAAAGGTCAGTTTTGTTTGACAGCCCAAAAAGGGGGAAAGGGCTTTGTCTGCTGTGTCTTTTTTTAAATTCAAGATTATCGGTACATGACACTTATAAATGGATAAAGATTTTAACGAGTTCTAAAATAAATACAATTGAGCATGCTTCGTACAGTTTTCAAAAATAAAAGTGACACGATTAAAAGTGTCTGCAAAATAAAATGCTTGGATAAGTTACAATCACAACTGAATCCACGATTTGATAACGAGATGTAATACTGCCCACTGCTTAGTGTACATGTATCTCAATTCGGGCGACTGAGACTGGATTTAATATGTGTTTTATCAGGCTTGCTTAACCTGTCTTGCAAAGAAGGAAAAAATGGGGTGTGACTGCGCTTCATACATGTATTTCATAGGCTTTCATATATTTTTGCACTGTTTTCTCATCTTTTATCTTTTCAATGCGTGAAAAGCATACTTCTAAGTAAACAAAATAAAAATCATTGACATAGTTTTTTGTTCAATAAACCAGCTGTTTTTTATTTATCGCCTTCAACTAAAAATGTGTAAAAAAAAAAAAAAAAAAGCATAAGAAAACATTTTAAATGTTTTCAAGATCTCATCAAAACGACCCTCATCTTTTCTTTTCGATCTTTATCGAGTTAGGGCTGTCAAAGCTAGGAGGGGTTGGGAGTGTTGAAGTAATAATAATAAGACCATTGCAGACAAAATGCATATTTTCTTGCATGTTAAAATATTGTTTGCATTTTTAATTCATTCTAAAGGAAATAACGCGTATTTTTTTTTTTTTTTTTTTTTTTGTTAGATATAAAGGACATTTTAATCTCGTGTACACATTGATCGGAATATTTTCATCATTCGTCATGCTTAAAAACAATTGTACATTCTTTACACACTGTTGCAGTGTAATTCAACATAATTCGAAACATGACTAACAATGCATACAACATACCAAACAAATTCGACTTTTGAAAGTATTGAACATTTCCAATAATTGTTTATATGAAACTATTATTCCACTATTCAATATATATTCTTTTATATTTATTTGAAATTTAGTTTGGCATTACACATTAAACTTCAAAAAGAAAACGCCATGGAGTCTACGACATCTGCTTCGTACTTGGACATTTTACTAATTATACATGGTACCCTCCCCCCAACACATTTTTCTTTACGTAAATTTTTACTTTTAATTTAGACTTAAAATATTCATTGTTAGGCTGGTCCCCCACTCTAGGACCTTCACCCCCTTACCTTAACCCCACCCTAAAACAAAATTTGAAGTAAAGAGAATTCTCTTTTCGAAGGGGCTGATCGAAGATTTTTTTCAGCTGTGTTTTCCCTAATAACCCCCCCCCCCTTTCAAAATTTATCCTATAAAAAGGTCTGGCATTATTTCTTCCTTTTTTTTTTATACCAATTAAAGTACATTTAAACAAGATATGTTTGTGAAACAGGTGCCCCCATATGGCAACTTATAGCAAAGGTTAAACTTTCTCAAATGCAAATTAATTATGTTAGTACAAAAAGTAAGGTCTTGTCTCGAAAAATATACCTGTGAATTATGAAAGCCCTAGCAGCAACCATTGAATAGATTTTGAAAAATTTGAAGTTTTTCAAAAATACGTCAAACATATAAAGGGCAAGGTCAAAATTAATGGAGCCCAAGAAAAGGCCTTCTCACAAGATTGAACAGTTGGTGCTAGGGCTTTCATATTTCACACGCGTAATCCTTGTGAAAAGACCTTCCTTTAAATACCAACAACTTAGACCTTGACCTTTTAGTTTAACCTACTTTTGGAAAACTATAATCTTGGCCATAACTTTTGAACAGTTGGGGCTAGGGCTTTCATACTTCACATATGTAATTCTTATGACATGACCTTTCTTTGGATACCAACAACTTTGACCTTGACGTTTAACCTACTTTTTGAAAACTTTAACCTTGGCCATAACTTTTGAACAGTTGGTGCTAGGGCTTTCATACTTCACATATGTAATCCTTGTGACAAGTCCTTTCTTCGAATACCAACAATTGTAATCCATTGATCTTTACCTAGGAGTTTGACCAACATTTGAAGTCGCCCGTAGCGCAGTGGTTAGAGCGTTCGCTCTAGAGTTGCGGCGTAAGGAGTTGATCCTCAGGTCGCGGGTTCGAATCCCACTGTGGGACGTGGAGACCGGTCCTTCGGATGAGACCGTAAAAACCGAGGTCCCGTGTCACAGTAGGTGCTGGCACGAAAAAGATCCCTCACTGCTCAATGGCCCTCAGTGCCGAGTATAGGTCAAAACTTGTAGCTCTCCACCGGCAAGTGGTGGCGTCTCCATATGAGTGAAAAATTCTCGAGAGGGACGTTAAACAATAAACAAACAAACAAAACAAAACCAACTTTTGAAAAGGTTTAACCTTGGTCATAACTTTTGAACGATTGGTGCTTAGGATCTCATATTTCACCTGTGTATTTCTTTGGAGAAGGCCTTTCCTTCGGCACCATCAATTTTGACCATGTGAATTTGACCTTCATGTTTGACGTACTTTTGAAAGAAAACTTTAATTGTTTCCATATCCATTCAATGGTTGCTGCTAGGGCTTTCATTTTTCACAGGTTTATTCCTCGAGACAAGACTTTACTTTGGGTACCAACATATTTGATTTGCCTTTGAGAAAGTTTAACCTTTGCTATAAGTTGCCATACGGGGGGCATCAGTGTTTCACAAACACATCTTTTTTGATTATTATTTTACATTATTTTTTCAATTCTGTTTTGAAAAGTTCTAATATGAAAGAAATAAGAAGCAATAGAATTCGCCCCAAATTATTTTTTGTTCATTTAAGTCAATTCTTTAAATTTAAGCCAAAAGAGAATTTTGACATACAAGTTTTCGAACAAAGAACATAAAAGACATATGCTGGGACATAGAACTTTATTCCCATTGCCTGTACTTTTAGTGCAGATTAAAAAATATGGTTTAATTGGTCATTTTTTTGGAATTCACCCATAGGTTATGTTGCCAATTACAGAATTTGAAGTGGCGAAATCCAATCACTGAAACGGTAAAAATCGCATCCCATCTTTTATTGAAAACACTGCGTACACAATGGCACTATATGTAATAAAGATTCCGTGAAAGTCACATTGAAATAGTCAGTAGTTTCAGAGGAATTGCGGAAAAGAGAATGTTCCCTCCGTATTAGACTAAGAATCTCCGTTTTTCAGGCATTGCTACATGTATGGGATAGTCATTTCTTAAATATCTTTTGAGTGAAACTTAAAAAAATAGTGCACAATGGCACTAGGTTTTAATGTTTCTGTAAAAGGCTCATTAAATTTTATTTACTGATAAAAAAGGAGTTGCAGATAAAATATGGGTACTCCGAAGTGGTATGGACGGTCCCATTTCTATGTATCCCCCGCTTTTCAAACTGGGTATAAATAGGAGGATCAAGGAGACTTGGTTATAGGGTACGCTTACCCCTCTATGGCCTTGATCCCAGTGGATTTAAGAGCTTTATTACTGTTTGTTTTATTCATATTTAAATATAATAACATATTTCTGTTCGCTATTTTTATATTTCAATAGATTCTTCAAAGGTGTAAAATCACTTTAAACCAAAATTACCAACTTACTAAATGCCGTAATTCCACAAACATGACAAAAAAAGAGGCAGAAATATATGACAAAACTGCTCATACTGACACTGTTCATGCGACCAAAATATAGAGTAACATAGACTGATTCGTTTAAATAAGGGAATAAACCAAAAAAAAAGAATGAACAAGGAAAATTTCAAACTGCATTTAAAACATTGCACTGTTTATCAATGCATGGGTGTATTAAATAACCACATACCGAAGTGTATACATGTATATATATATATATATATATATATATATATATATATATATATATATATATTGGTGGAGGACCTAAAAGAAATAAAACTTTGGAAGGTTGCACATGGTTGCATCAAAGAACTTCCTCTCAATTCTGTGTTAACATGCATCCTTGGCAATTATTCAATAATATAGATAGCTTGCTTTAGTTGCCGTGTCATATTTTGACATTAATTTTAATGAAATCTTGCAGGACCTTAAATCTTGGTAGTAATGAAAGAAATAGTGTTTTGCAGCAAAATGGGTGATATGTTTTTTTTTTCCTTCTACTATTTGCTAAAAATTAAACAAAAAATCCTGCCTCCAAAGATATATTTTTGAATAATTGAAGTAGGTCATCATTTTGTCTCTTTCGAAAACAAGAAGTCCTTAGCCATAACGTAATCTGGTCACTTTGCCCTATTTCTTAATCAAATTTAGACCTGCTTGGCACACAGGGTAAATAAAATATTCAAAAAAATTATGAAACAGTGAGCAAGCTCACATACCCCACTCTCACCCAAACTCGACAACGCAACACGTAATGAATGGCACAGTGCATTTTAAATACACAGTATAATTCAAAAAGAGGCATTACTTGCAAAAAATCATCACATCAAAACTTCTTGCATACAAGGACATTCAAATCTTTGTATGTTACAAAGAGCAAGAGCCACGAACCATCAAAAATGGCCCTGTGTCAAAAATTAACGGGTTTTTGTCAATTGATAGTGAAGACCTTTAGCTTTGCTTTGCCGTTTTTCTTTTTTCGATATCGATTATATTTTTTGAAAAAGAGAGTTTGAAGTATGGTGGTGTTTTAAAAGAAAAATGCTAGTAGAACGTCATTTTCTGTAACGTAACGTCGTAGGGCGGAAAAATTTCCTTGATCGATTTTGCATGTATGAATATGTGACTTTGAATTAAAACTAGTATCAATAATATAATAAACATCATAATTAATTTAAGACGATTAAAAGCATTTGGAACTTGATTTAACTTGCCGTCTTTATGGTAACCTCGTGTTTAACTGATTGAATTATATAGATACATGAAGTAAAAACTAGAGGTACTGTGAGCACTGAGCTCACAAATTGATACCCCGCCTATCATATATTTATCATGGCAAAGTCCATGTTTTGCTATGGGAGACCCGAAATATGTGTCTGATCAAAAGTGAAATAGGAGGTGCACAATGGCACAATGTAAAAAGATTCTGTGAAAGTATCATTAAATCTTTAATTTATTCAGGCGTATAAGAGGAGTTGCGGATAAGAGATGGGTACCCTAAATATTATTTAAAGAATGGCAGTGTCTATGTTTTGCTATTGGAAACCTGAAATATGTGTCCGATCAAAAAGTGAAATAGGAGGTGCACAATGGCACTATCTACAAAGATTCTGCGAAAGTATCATTAAATTTTATTGAGTGGTATAGGAGGAGTTGCGGATAAGAGATGTGTACCCCAAAGCGTAATGGACGGACGCACAGACGGACGGAAAGGACACCCCCATCACTATATACCCCAACTTTTCAAGCGGGAGTTTAATAATCTGTGTGACTGTCTTGGAATATTTTCATTCTACCTGGTCCCTATGATAATATTAAAAAAAGGAATATTCTATTTATATCCCTTCAACACATTTTTGAGCGATGCTTCGCTCCTAGTGAAGTATTGTGTATATATCATCATAAACAATATACGACATGCTTCAAATGCCGATAGTCTGACCAACTAAGTTTTCCGGATTTTCCCCTACAGGCCAGCAGATATTAAGCTGATCTTTGGCATGTGCGTCCAGGCACGTAGTATCGTTTTTCAAAGTTGGGAAGTGGGCAGTCGGAAAAAAAAAATAATTGAAAACATACCTGAAATGATCTTGAAACGAATGTTTCTGAACTGAAGAGCTAATTCTATAACTACAGTGTAGGTAAAAGTTTAATTGCAAAAAGGTTTTGTTTAAATTCAAAGAGACTTTCAATGCAAAATTCATAGATCCTGATATTGCGAGTATTTTAACGTATAAAAGATCTAAATTATTTGGACAAGAGGAAGAAGGAAAAAGTTGGAAGGACTTGTTTCTAATCCATTTATTCATTTGTAACAATAATTTGAACGTTGTTTTCGATACAGAAACAGGGAAAATTTTAGATTAATTGGAAAGGGATTTCGCAATTTATCAGAATGGTTTAATTAGTAAACAGAACTCATCAAAACATTCTAGCCCTAAATGTAAGTTTCTTTGGAGTAATATGGAAAACAGTAGAGTACACTTCAAAAAATATTCTTAAGAAAAATAAATTCGTTAAAAAATCACTCGTCACTGTCCATAATTATATATTTAACAATATTTGCTAGAACCCTCGACCCCCCATTTTTTTGCAAAATATTCGATTTTTTTTTTCTCCAAATACCTTAATATCTGCAGGGATTTTGTAAAGGTAGAGTCTGCGAAAATTCTATGATTATTTTCCATGTAAATGTATCAAAAGATTAAGCAGGAGGAATTTTTCGTTATTATCACACGTAACCATTGTGTAAAATCCACACTTTTGATTTCATTTGCACATTATGGTTTTTATGGTTTATAAAAAGAGTAGAGCTACACTGATATTGCTGATATGTAGGTCACTATCCTAATTGAAATACATGTACAGGTGTTCATTTATCCTTGTTTTATTGTCTCACAATCAGCACAAGATTGATTTTAATCAACAAAAGCTTGCTTAAAAATATTTTAGTCGGAGAAGCAATAAGAGTTGTCCGTACATATTTTTTTTTTCAATTTTCTTTATGATTTTTTTTTCGTGAAAAGAGGCGCTGCCAAACCAGTCCCCCCCCCCTTCTCATTGAGGAAAAAATAAGAGGAGTAGGAAAGTCTTTAACAATTTTCAATTTCTAGATTGATTTCTATTAATAAGCAATAAAGAAAGTTAAATTCAAGACAACCTAAGAGAATAAATAAAAATAACTATATTAGATGAAAATTTTGTTGCCATTAGTTTGTAACACCCCCCCCCCCCTCTTTTTTTTTCAATCTCAACTGGAAGTCTTGGATCTACCATTCTACATATCATGATACTAATAGTTTATACTGAGGGAGGAGGGCTGACAATAGATTAAAAAAAGAGTAAAAATTATTATCCAAAAATAAAAAAAAATCTACTTCGTTGGGTTTAAAAAAAATCTATCTATAAACAACTTACGGCCATACGCTTTAAAGAACATGATTTGTTTTTTTAAAACATTCTAAGATCTCTCTCTCTCTCTCTCTCTCTCTCTCTCTCTCTCCATGTGTTTTCACATCGCTGAATTCTTAGATAAAACCGTATACTAATAAAGTTGCAATGAAGAGATGATGACGGATAAAAACTTTGGGTAAATTATATGTAGTGTACTTATTTATTTAATTTATGTTTTGTCTAAATAGACCTATAATCACTACCCTTTCACTGACTGCATAACTATACTAATAATTAAATTGTGTTAGTTACAATGAAATATTTGGAGCACAGTACAAAAAATGCAAAAACATTTTATACTGATGTCTAAGACATACGACATGCATTTAATGCAATTTTACTCACTGGGGGTATATTTGAATTATGTTTCACAATGGATGACAAGATCGGGTATGTGTTTTATGTACATATGCGTCAATAGCCTCACTTCGATTTTAATAAATACAGACATATTAAAAATATACCGATATATTCTTCTGTTTTGATCACGGGCGCGGGATCGTCATGTGCAAGTGTTTTGACGAAACCCGATATCGGTGCTCACATAACTGCATACTATAACTATACATTATTTTGTATCAGCATGTATAAGCCATGGCTATAACTGAATTTTGTTAATCAACTGAGATGATTCTTCTGCATGTACATAAAAAAGGTGGATTTCGGTGCGGAAATGCAGATGATAATCTTAATGCGTATTTTTTTCATTCCTTTTTTTCATTTTTTTTTTTTTTTAATTTTCACTTTGGGCAGCAACCCATATCATTATTATTTCGCTTGTTTTAAAAAGGTATAGCGTGATATCTCTGCTACACTCTCTATTAATTTGTTTACAATTTAAGTCATGCCTGATAACACTATTAACAACAGTATTTTGAATTATTTCAGGGAGGGGAGGGGGGAGGGGTAGTAAAGAAAGACACCGTGGCGGGAATTTCTGATAACTTATAATTTGATGGTATCATCCAGTTGGTTTTACATGTAATTAAATCATATACATGTAAATACATGTAGGGGCACTATCTAGAGTGTTAAAAGCTTTTCAGCAACATCCCAAATAATTTACAGCCTTTATGACGTCACAACTGACGTATTACTAGTAACGTCATACATAATGACCTAGTCTTAGTAAAAACCACAAAGTTTTTCCAGACATTTATTTCAGAAAATGTATGTAGTTGACTATTTTTCACATTTAGCGTTTTAAATGAACAATTTACTGATTTTCTAGCATATTTTGTGAAATTTATATTTTTTTATTATTACATGAATTGAATGTAAACGATTGATCTACAAATTAATGATTATTTGATCCATCAAAATTTAAATATAAAATTAAATTTCATATTGGCCACAGCCACGAACAACAACGATATTAAACATAAAGATTTGTATCGGTAATATCTATATCTATGGGAAGTATAAAAGTTGTTCTTGACTGTGGCCACATCTAACTTTGGGAAAATCTGTCGAAAAAACGGCATTTTTTAACGTTTTTATGAAACCGTCGCATTTTCCAACCGTCGCACGTGTTTAATGGCGCATTATATAACGATATAAGTTATGTATGGAAAAGAAGAATGTTGTCCTCTAATATTTAACGTATAGTACTCTTCTTGAACCGAAACTTTATTTTTGTGAAAAACACAGGGCCAAATATGATGGTTCGTGGCTTTAGCTCTTTAATTGGGCTGAAGTTTCTAGATAAATAATGGAATCAAGAGTTGCGCTGACAAACTATTTATCTCTATATTTAAGATATGAACAGAACCTAAGTTGAAAAGAGCCGAAATTCCGAGAAAAATAAAGGAATCGGAATTTCCTGGTAATATGCACAACTACACATTGTGTCCTAAATATCTGCAAAGTTTGATCAAATTCTGTGCAGCGGTTTATGAGGAGTTGCGCTGACAAACTGTTCATCTCTATATTCGAGATATGGCCAAAAATCTAAGTTGAAAAGTTCAAAAATTCCCAGAAAAACTAAAGGAACTGAAATTTCCTTGTAATATGCACATCTACACATTGTGTCCCAAATATCTGTAAAGTTTGGCGAAATTCCGTGCAGCGGTTTAAGAGGAGTTGCGCTGACAAAAAAACAGGACTGACTGACTGAATGACGGACGGGTCAAAAACATACCCCCGCAACTTGTTGCGTGGGGTATAAAAATCTGCTGTTGCTAAATGCAATTTAAATAATTAATTCTAAAACAGAATATATTGCTTGAAAAATCAAACAAGTTTGTAAACTTCATAACAATGGTTTGCAGGGATGTAATGCTCAAGCTACAGTGCTTAACAACATGTCACTGTTAAAATGGTGTCTAAATTAAAGATGTTGCTTTTATATAGTGGAACCTTAATAAAATCAAACCAAATTTGTAGAAGCGATTGTCTGGTTTAATATTAATGTAAGTTAAACCATTCCTGGTCCAGTACTGTAAGAACAGTCCATTTGTTCATTTTTTTTTTATTTAAAAAAAGTTATTCAAAGGATTTTATAGCATTTCACAAGAATTTAACAAAATGTTTTGTTAGAATAACTAGTTAAAATTTGTCGAATAAAAAAAAAATTAAAGATGAGCAAAATATTGTGTCTTTGAGTATTATTCTTTTCAAAGAACTATATTTTAACTTCTTTTCATTTGTAATGATGACAATTATGCACGACTACAATAAAAACGAATACATACATGTAATTATAAACTTTTCTGTCTACATATAAACCTAAACAACAGAACATTGACTGATACTCAGAGTAAGCTATTCAGTTTTGAATCATGACGTTTTTAAAAATTTACATCGATATCGTTTCAAAATACAGACGAGGAAGTGAAAATAGCGTCGTAAAAGTTAGCTTTTCATTCGTAATAAATGTACTTTAAGATTTCAGTCAAGCTCTTTAAATATTTAGACGCCTTTTTTATGTCATTGTGTGCTATATAACCTGCATTTAAAAGAAAATATAATTGGATATTTCGCCTTTCTGTCTTACATACAACTCCTGCTAACCTTTATTTAAGGGTAATTTTTTTTTACCTCATAAATGGTGTCTTGAGATTTGAAGTAGAGATATAGTCCCTCGATATATATAAACCACAAAACTTAGATTAAATCTAAGAACTTGTGTTCAGAATAATTATTGTTAATTTGTATTGAAATGGATGAAATACATAAAAATATGTAAATACACATCGACACTATAAAAAAGTGAAACGAGTTTGGTCTAAGTTGTAATATGAAGAAATAGTTTCATGATTTTTGCTTTTTGAATATTTCGGTTTTGTTGATAATCGGAATCCCCCGTATAAGCAAAATTGATCTACTTAATAAGAACTTAGAACAATTGCGGATTATTGATCTTCTGGTTACCTGGTTTTTTTTTTCCATTATAAAAACATTTTTCGCGTAAATTTACTACATTTATAACACTCTGAAAACATGTCAATATATGATTGTTATTAAATATAACTACTGATGATATTAGGATTACTGAAGGTACGGCCTATGTAAGAATAAATATATGATTCGACTTTTCATTTCGAGACGACTATAAAATTGATGGGTCAATGAAATTTCCGTGGTCAAGGTCAATAGTTCAAAAAATGGAACCCAAAGAATGTTTTTTTTTTCATTAGAAATCCATAGGTGAAATATGAAAGTCCTAGCGCCAACCCTTCGCAAGTTATTTCCAAGGTTAAAGTTATTGCGACAAACAGACAGTCGAAACAACGTTAAACTATGCGCCCCGTATCACTCTGTCTGCTTTTATTCATGCCTCTATATCAGTCGCGACACAATTAGTAAAACAATATTCAGCAAGTCTATTCAATTTTTATGTTGGCTATAGTAATAAAGCACCTTTGAGTGTAGACACTCATCTTTCTGTCAATTCTTTAATTGTGACACTCTATAAACCTAGAAAAGTTTCCAATCTCATGTTTTTAAATTCAAATTCTGTTATCATATATAGTTTCTTCTCTCTGTATGTATGTATGTATGTATATCTGATAGTTTAATGAGCTATCCTTATGTGTTGTGCATTGGTCCTTATAATACTGGATGTACAAATGTCAGTTTTATATAACTGGATGTACAAATGTAAGTTTTGTTTGACAGCCCGGGGGGGGGAGGGGAGCAGGTCTGTGACCATTTTTATTTCAAGATATTTATTGTACATAACACTTACATGTATAAATGCATAAAGATTTTAACGAGTTATAAAATTAATAATTGGGCATGCTTCGTACAGGTGTCGAAAATAAAAGTGTCACGATTAAATATAAATTACTCTGATAAGTTTCAAACAACCGATAACACGATTTGATATAGGGATGTTACACGGCCCACTACTTAATGTACATGTATCTCATATCGGACGACTGTGAATACACTCATAAAGCTGAATTAAATATGTGTTTGTTCAACCTGTGTTGCAAGGAAGGGAAAAGTGGGATGCAGTTGCACTTCCTATTTCATAGGCTCTCCGTATATTTCTGCTATCTTTTCTCAACTTTTATCACAGGCACCGGAAGTGTGTATTGTTAGGATGTACATTGATTAGGCTGACCCCTTTGTGTACTTGTGTATTACGTCATCACTTTTGCATCAATCAATAAAATGTTGAACTGAATCATGGTGTCAGAAGTGAAGATCTCAGCAAAAGAATACACCACGACACATGAAAACTGGACAGTACCGGAACACATTCCTTACGAAGTGTGAGAAAGAATAGCCAAGATATCGCGTATAGTAGTACAGCCCCGATAATCCTTGTATTTTCCTTCACTTTCGCTCGTTGAAGTTAACGTCCCAGCATCACACGTGTTTGGCACGCCGCCATTTTTTCTACCCCAGAATACGCATACTTCTGTTATGGTGTAGAATTGACATTGTGTTACAATAACAGTACGAAATTTTTATGCAATATTAATTCGCTTAATTATATGAGAAGTACCTTTGATACACACACATTTTTTCCCATACAAAGCTACAGAACTGTTAATAAGCATAGCATAATGGCCTCTAAAGACTTACCCGTACCTGCCCCAATGGTAGTGAAAGGTGACATCAGGGGGAACTGGAAATTTTTTAAATCTCAGTGGGCCAATTATGAAATTGCCACAGGCCTTGTAATGAAGGAACAACCTATTCGAATAGCCACAATACTGACAGTGATGGGTAAAGATTGTTTTCAAATTTATGAAAATTTGCCACTCAGTGTTCAAGGCAGAGAGGATATTGACAAAATTCTAGAAGCATTAGATGGTCACTTCATGCCAAAAACAAATGTGATCTACGAACGGTATATCTTTAATACGGCAGACCAGATGCCCAATGAATCGTTTGATGATTACTTGTGCCGACTACGAGAACTTGCAAAGACATGTGAGTTGGGCAATATTATGGACCAAATGATTCGTGATAGGATAGTACTGGGAACTAAGGACCAAAGTGTTCGTGGACGATTGCTCAGAGAATCTAAGCTTACCCTTAACAGTGCCATAGACATGTGTAGGACCAGTGAGAGAACTACCTGCCAGCTTAAGAAACTACAAGGACAGAGTGACACTTACAATAATAATACAGCTCAAGTCAACTATGCAGCAAGAGGAAATAAGAAACACATGAAAGATACAAAGCAGCAGAAAAGATCTTCAACAAAACCACCAAAATACTCAAACAAAGGAGATTTTAAATGTAAATACTGTGGTGGAAGGCATGCAAGAGGAAGAAACAATTGTCCTGCTTATGGACAAATCTGCAACAAGTGCAAAAAGAAAAATCATTTCTCTTCAGTGTGTCAGAGTGCTAACAAAACTGTTCTTCAAGTTGATGAAACAGATGACAGTAGTGATTGTGAATCTTGTTACACAGTGAAGACAACACATGGTAAACAGTGGTTTACAAAAGTCAACATGGTGATTGACAATGCAACTCATCAAGATGTAATCTGTCAACTAGACTCTGGATCAACATGTAACATTCTTGGATTTCGGCAGTACTGCATTCTTACCCAAAATGGTTGTCCACCATTGAAAGCAACCAGCAAGGCTCTTCGACTCTATGGTGGAACATCAAAGCTTGAGCACTTAGGTACTGTTGACATTATCTGCTCAGTACAAAACAATACAGAATGTCTGAACTTTTATGTGGTAGATACAGATCAAACTGCACTGCTCTCAGCTGAAGCATGTGAAAGGTTAGGACTGTTATCTGTGAATATTGTGAACAGTGTTGATACATCAGTTAAGAATAGCTTTGAACCACTAACGCGCAGTCAACTGTTGAACACATACCATGATGTATTCGAGGGCCTAGGATCTTTCCCAGGCGAGTACAAGATTGAAATTGATCCGTCTGTCAAGCCAGTTCAGCATCAACCCAGAAAAGTTCATCAAGCCATGAAGCAGGAAATTCACACAAAATTGAAGGATCTTGAGAACAGAGGTGTGATCAAGAAAGTTACTACCCCAACAGACTGGATACGTAGTATGCTAACCGTGAAAAAACCTGGTAAGCTACGCATATGCATTGATCCCAGAGACTTGAACAAAGCTATCAAGCGATCACACTACATCATGCCTACCCTTGAGGACATATTACCAAATCTTGCGAATGCAGAAGTATTCTCCGTCCTCGATGCAAAAGAAGGATTCTGGCAGATCAAATTAGATGAATCTAGCAGTTTTCTAACAACGTTCTGGACTCCTTTTGGTCGATATAGATGGTTGCGCTTACCCTTCGGCATTTCATCAGCGCCCGAAGAATTCCAGCGTAGACAACATGAAGTGTTAGAAGGACTAACAGGAGCAGAATGTGTGATGGATGACATCATAGTCTACGGCTGTGGACAGACCATGGAATCAGCAATTCGAGATCATGACCGCAACTTGACGGCAGTTCTACAAAGAGCTCGTGAGGTGGGACTTAAGCTAAACAAGGACAAGTTCAAACTTCGTCAGACTGAAGTTAAATATATGGGCAGTATACTTACCGCAGAAGGCATCCGTCCTGATCCAGACAAAGTAAGCGCCATTACAAATATGAAAAGACCTGAAAATGTAAAAGCAGTGCAACGTTTTATTGGTCTAGCAACATACTTGTCTCGATTTTTGCCTCACCTATCGGAAACCTGCGAACCTTTGCGACGTCTTACAGACAAAGGAGCCATTTGGTCTTGGCAATCGCAGCAGGAAGAAGCATTTCAGAGTGTCAAACGTCTCGTGAGTCATCAACCCGTACTCAAATACTATAATGTCCATCAGGAGGTCACAATTCAGTGCGATGCAAGTGAAGTTGGCCTTGGAGCCACATTACTGTAAAATGGACAACTCATTGCCTATGCCTCTCGTGCACTTTCTAAAACTGAACAGTGTTATGCACAGATAGAAAAAGAGTGTCTTGCAATTGTTTTTGCATGTGAGAGATTTGACCATTACATATATGGTAAGGATTGTATTACAGTACAATCAGACCACAAGCCTCTTGAAATGATCTTCAGGAAACCTCTTTTGTCAGCTCCAAAACGACTCCAGCGAATGTTACTGCGCCTCCAGAAATACAACCTGGATGTTGTTTATACCAGAGAAAAAGAGTTGTTCATCGCAGATACCTTGTCTCGTGCAACTCCAGAGTATCATGGACAGCACACTTCCAAACTCGCTGAGGAAATAGCACATATTCAACATGCAGAGTGGGTTAGAAAAGTCACAGACTTGAGACTGAATCAAATTCGAGATTTGACCAACAAGGATGAGAATCTCCAGTAATTAAAGACAGTTATACTTTCAGGATGGCCTGATACTAAAGAAGATGTTCCTATTCCAATACGACCATATTGGAATGTCAGAGACTCTCTCACAATATAAGACGGTATTATTTACCGCAGCAGCCGTGTTGTCATTCCCAAAGCTCTTCGACCAGAAATGCTACGCCGCACTCATTCCAGCCATTTAGGATTTGAGGCTTGTCTACGCAAAGCTAGGGACTCATTGTATTGGCCTCCCATGAATGAGGAGATCAAGGATTTTGTCAGCAAGTGTAGCACGTGCAGCACATTTCTACGGAAACAACAGAAAGAACCACTAATGACACATGATGTCCCAGACCAGCCATGGTCAAAACTTGGAATTGACATCTTTACTCTAAAAACTGAGGATTACCTTGTCACAGTTGACTATTACTCAGATTTTTTTGAGCTTGACCTTCTTCCAGATACCACAGCAGCCACAGTAATCAACTGTTTGAAACAACATTTTGATCGTCACGGAACGCCAGATGTTGTAGTAACAGACAATGGTCCGCAGTTTAAATCAACTGATTTTCATGATTTTTCATGTGATTGGGGGTTTCAGCATATTACTTCTTCCCCCTATTATAGTCAGTCCAATGGGTAAGCAGAGGCAACTGTAAAAATTGCTAAGAACATTGTGCGCAAGTCTAAGAAAAATAGAGATGATTTGTGGAAGAGCATCCTTGATTGGAGGAACACCCCAACTGTTGACATGGCCAGCAGTCCATCACAGCGTCTTATGTCACGAAGAACTCGGCATTCATTACCATTGTCACAGGAATTACTCCAGCCCAAACTCGTGGAAGATGTAATAGATAAAGTGAAGTTCAAGAGACAAAAGGCTAAGTTTTACTATGACAAAAGTGCTAAAGAACTTCCAAAACTTAAAATTGGCCAACCGGTCAGGATGAAACCAAATACAGACCCGGAAAAGAAATGGAGTTACGGTACTTGCGTGGAAAACGTTGGAAAGCGCTCCTACATTGTAGAGATCAACGACAAACAATATCGCCGAAACCGTAGAGACCTTCGAGCAACAAACGAACCTTATGATGCCAATTCGCAGTCGATTCCAGAGTACGATGATGCACTTGATGCACCGCCAGTCATTACAGAAAAATCCGAAGTGAAAGACCTTAAAGTTGCTAAAATTCTAACTCCGCGAAAGCCTTGTGAACCAAACACTGTTACCGCAAACCCAATAAGCCATCGAACAAGTTCACATGTACCCAAACTTCCAAAGAAACTTGAGGATTATGTTCTGTGAATAGTTTGCTCAAAGTATAATTTCTGTTTTGCAGTTATTTTCTTGTTTTGCAATTATTCTATTCAAATGCAATAAGTGTCATATCAGAAAGTATGTTAATGTACTTCAGTTTTTCATTTCTTTGATGCAGAAACACTCATGCTTTATGTTTCAAGATTTGTTTACAAAGCAGAAACATTTTTTTTTATTGATTATGCCTAAATTTAAACTTGTAAATGAATTTTAAATATAATTGTCATTCATTATCAAAGGAAGGGAGATGTTAGGATGTACATTGATTAGGCTGACTCCTTTGTGTACTTGTGTATTACGTCATTACTTTTGCATCAATCAATAAAATGTTGAACTGAAACATGTATAACTCCCAGCCCCATTTAATGGAAAAATAGTAAGATCCTATAACTCTCAGAAATATTAAATTTCCCCGTGAATCACACCTATATTTCGTTCTATGCACACAGTATTTTAAAGAATTGTGAAAGAGAAGTTTAATTAAACAGGTAAATATTAAATTAATCAGGGAGAAGTCAAAAGTGTAGCTCTGATTTTGCAGGGAGTAATCCTGCGATGGAGAACTACTACATTTTTACTGAGAGAGACAGTTTTATTGTTAATAGTGAGAAAAAGTAAGCGGCCCGCTCGTTATGCGAGCTCTTACGACAACGCCTGGGCAAAGAGAAATTTCTGACTTTGCAAATGGGTCAAATGATTTTTTTTCCACAGAAACCTTTGCAGTCACAATCCCTTGCGTATTGCATCTTGCCGAGGATTTTTCTCGTGGAAACAACAAAAGTTCACCAAAAAACTCATCTTGATTTAATGGGTATTTCAAATAAATTGATTCAACGTTCTCCGTTTAAATTTCTTGGAATTCTAATTGGCACTTATGCTCCTTTACTAGCCGACCTGTGTTTATATTCCTATGAAGCAGAATTAGTTTAGAAACTTCTACAAGAGAAGGAAATACTTGTTGTAGCTGTCAAGATATATATAGAGATACATGTATCGATATTATCAATTAACAATTGTTACTTCCATTCATATTTTTACTCGATAGATCCCAGTGAGCTAGTAATAAAAGACACCACAG
The DNA here is from genome assembly GCF_033153115.1 of Saccostrea echinata. NCBI lineage: Eukaryota > Metazoa > Mollusca > Bivalvia > Ostreida > Ostreidae > Saccostrea > Saccostrea echinata. The sequence goes on along the minus strand of NW_026889755.1, from coordinate 2,639,707 downwards.
AGTCTGTCACATCTGTTTCATATATTTAGATGTTTTACTGACTAAAGACGATAGTGGTCAACAAACAAATAAATTGTATGGTAAGCGACATGATATCAGATTTTCCATCGTCAAATTTCCTTATCTATGTAGAAATAATTCGCTATCACCTGCATACATGTATGTTTACATCTCCCGTCTTATTTGATACTCAAAAGCGTGCTCCGAGACGATCAATTTTTAAACCGAGGCAAGCTACTGAAAGATAAGTTGACGTTACAGGGATTTTAACAATGTCGTTTAAAGACAGCAGTTTTTGTAAATTCTAGTGTCGTTATAACAACAACAATATAATATATGATTGGGTCTTATTTTGGCTGTCTCATACAAATTGCTTGGCCTTTGTTTTTATACTGAATTCGACTGCGGAAATATTCTGGCTACCTGATCAGGGTGTGACCTGTCAATAAGGGGTGCTTATCCTCCTAGGCACCTGATCCCACCTCTGGAATTTTCGGAGGTCCGTGTTTATGCCCTGTTCACTGATTTGTTTTGTTTATATATTTTTTGAGATCGATCCCTAGCTGTTCGTTATTTTCATTTTCCTCATTTCAGACATCGTTATGGTAATGCAACTAACATTCGATGTGGTGCAGTGGTTAGAGGGTTTGCACTAGAATCGCGGAGTGAGGAGTTGATGCTTACGTCGTGAGTTCGAATCCCACTTCGGGACGTGATAAGACTGTACTAAACTAGGTTAGTGTCGGAGTAGGTGCTGGCTCGTTATTCTTTATCAGGCTTTCAAATTCCAAAATAAAAGAAACGCAGTATTTATTTATTACTTGGCATTTGTTTAAAAAAAGGTAAAACTCAACATCCATCGATCGACGCCATATATTGGATTTTGAGGTGGACTATCTAGCAAGCTTGTTCGATCGCAAAAACTCGGGCGTTTTCAACTGTTTTGAATCACATTCACGTGCAATCAAAAGAGTTTTGATCAATTCAAAAATAAATTGGGAATAACTCTTTGGAAGAATAAGGTCATAGCAGACAAAATTCATATCTTCTTGTGTGTTTAATTATTGCATGGATTTTTAATTAATTTTAAATGAATGAAATATGGAGATAACGAACATGATTCAAGCTCATAGTCCATTTTAACAATACAAATCGGGAACAGAGCAAACACGGACCACCAAAAACATCGGAGGCGGGATCAGGTGCCATGGAGGAGTGAGCATCCTCTGCAGACCGGTCACACTCGCCGTGTGTTCCTTGTCATGATGAGAAAAACAGAAAAATCCATAGACAATTCAGTGTGTAAGTAATGGCCTGACAATTAGTATGGAAAACGTCAGTCAGCATTTGACTTAATGATAGATTGTATTTGCTGACAAGGTCATTTTATCGATCATAGAATTTGCGAAATGATGACAATAATGCGTTTTCGTATAATTTAAAGGACATTTTAATCACATGTACACATTGATTGGAATCTTTTTATCATTCATTGTGCTTAAAATAACACCAAAAGTGCATTCATTTTTTAGCATTCTTTGCATATTGTTACAGTGTAATTCAATGATTCTTATACATAACTAATAGTACATATATAACATACCAACAAAAAAACTTCGATTTTAGGTAACATTGAACATTTCCAATTCATTATGAGTTTTTAATTCCACTTTCAATATTTTTTCACACTGAAATGAAATTTTGCTTTGTATTGCATAGTGAAACACTGTAGAGCCGCCCCCCCCCCCCCCCCTCACTGACTGGATAGCTTTAACTTTTTTACTTTTACATATATGTACATGTATTTATCACAGACATTTGGCGTATATGCCGCCTATCGGAATTTTATTAGATTTGAATGCGATCAATATAAAACTGGGACAATCTATTGACAAGTTGTCTAACCTTACAGAATTTCAACATCCTCCTATAAAGTAGTATTGTGCAAATTTTATGGTACTTATTTGTTTATTGTAATTACCTTGTTTACAGTTATTGTTTGCCTCCAACTGTTATGCCATTTTCTTTATACAATTTTCACTGACGGATAAACATTTACCTGATCGATACAGGGGCACAGGACTGGTCGACAGGGAATGTTTACTGTTCCGTGGCACTTGAGATCACATCAGGTGCTTTAAGGGGTCCATACTTTCCCCTATGTTAACGCTTCCTGCTCTTCAGCATTTATGATGTGGAAACTTTTGCACGGTGAAGCTAGAGCTTTAATATTTCACATGTGTATTTCATGTATACAGGCCTTTCTTTGGGTACCAAAATTTTTATCTTCTGACATTTACTTCTGATTTTGATCTAAACCTCAACCATAACTTGTAAACCGTGGGTGATAGGACTTTCATATTTCATTTTTTGTGAGATGACCTTTCTTTCTGAGGTACATGTAATGACCTTGACCTTGTAGTTGCTTTTCACTTTTTAATGGTTACCGTTAGTGCTTTTTTACTTATGCATTTATTGTGAAGAGACCTTTAATTTGGTACCATTATTTTTTTTTATATTTGCCTTGATGTATCACTTACGTTTAAAAACTTGAATCTTGGCCATATTTTTTCAATTTCCTGGTATTTGGGCTATTGTATTTCACATGTATATTCCTTGTGACAAGACCTTTTTTGGGTATCAACATTTTTATTTAACTCTTGACCTCGGAGAAAAACTTTCACTTTGGCCTTGAGCTGTCGTACGAGGGCATCAGTGTTACACAAATGCATTTTGTTGAGCTTTATTTGGATTGAAAATGATACAAATATTAAATTTCTAAAATATTGACAAATGAAAATATTTCATAATGTTGATTTTGTTTTGGCCACACCCTCTTAAATATACAATATACATACATACATACATACATATATATATATATATATATATATATATATATATATATATATATATATATATATATATATATATATATATATAAAGAAGAAAGAATCATGAATATTTCCTTCTAAGCTCCTGATTATAAATTCTAATTTGGTCTGTATTTCCAGGTAAACAAATATGTCAAAGCTGATTCAAATTTCATATTGAAAATTTTAAAAATTACCGGGTGGCTTAAAAAAAATATTCCTACAATTCTTTCATATTGTGAATTCAATACATGTACTTTAATTCTTATACAGTTTGTTTTGGTCGACAATATATCATGTAAAACGCTTATGAAGTTTTAGCTTCCTTATAGTGTTCATACTTTTAAAAAGTATTATAATACATAGACGTAAGTTTGAAAAAAAATATTGCTCATTTTTATTCAAATTCTTTTGAGGTAATTTAAATAGTTACATACTTTTCTTGAAGTTAAGAAGTCTTCACGACAAATTCATATACAAACATACCAATATCTCACTAATTAACAAAAATATGTTCACTCAGAAAGAATAAGAGTAAGGGTATTTGTAATATATTTTTCATGTGAGCACCTTCAAACAACCGCCTACGCAAATGATTCAAGTATAAAAATATCGGATAAAATATCTGAAAATCTTTGACATGTATATGTAACCTTGATTTTAATAATTTTTACAAACTTTTTTAAAATAATTGTACTGATATAAATTGTTTTCATTTTTAAGCCTGAGCATGTAATCAATTTTGGTCTACTATTTGAAGACATATCTCCTTTGTAAATTCTATCTTACTCTAGTAAAATATTATGCACATACAAAAGTCAAAGCATTGAAAAAGGAGACATACATGTAACAGTCGAAACCATCAAATCTATCATATTTTAAGTTCATAGGAGATGACAAATAGATCTCAAGCAATGTTTTATGTCAAGATCATTGCACTTTTAATTCAAAAGGAAAGGTAACCTGGTAAAGAAATAAAGAAAATGTAATAATTAATCATGAAATGAGACCACTTGGAAGACAAATCCCAGTATGTGTGATTTTGTTCATCATCATACAAAGGGCATGATCACTGTCGATTCTTTTAAAGCCCATAACCCCCCCCCCCCCAAATAAAATATCACCCCTTTATAACATAGTTGAAAATGTAACTCACCGTATCCAAACGATTGGGTTATTGCGGAAAGTAGAAAAAATATCCTAAAAAGAGCAATGCTCCATCCATCAGGATCCATGTTAAATGTATACAGAGAAATGCAAAATATAAATACCTATCAAATATGGTAGTGTTAAATACCAGGAAATAAGGAAATTTACACTGTTGGTATTTATAGACTCAGTAATGCTTGTTATAATTAAATCGAAAAACTGTTCACTAATAATACAATAATGAATTTATATCAATGGTGGGTGAAACATTGTAACCACTATTGAAATAACACTTATTACAAGTGCCAAAAAAACATAGTTTTGTATATTTTCCCTCATAGAGCACCTTCTATTACAAGTGAGAAAATAAATCTGTTGAAGAAAGTTAAACTTCCAACAATCTCAACGATAATTCTTATTCTTCACTTAGATTTGTACATGTATATGTATATTCTGTTAACAATAGAGACTTTGGGTCACATTGCTTACAATTAATAATATACAAATCAATTAATCATTACATTTATTTTAATGGTGGGTGTTTCAATAGTGATTAAATGAAACAATGACCAATATTGAAGCAATCATTTTCATAATGATCGTTATTATCCGTCAGAATAATAGGATTAGAGTTTGTCACATGTTGGGAGACAATTTATGATGTCTCTAAGGTGATAACTGTGTTGTATCCCTTCAGATGACAATGAAATAGTGCAAGCGAGGGTGCAGAGTGACAACTGTGTTGTCTCCCTTCAGATGACAATAAAGTAGAGCAAGCGAGGGTGCAGAGTTACAACTGTGTTGTCTCCCTTCAGATGACAATAAAATAGAGCAAGGGAGGGTGCAGAGTGACAACTGTGTTGTATCCCTTCAGATGACAATGAAATAGCACAAGCGAGGGTGCAGCGTGACAACTGTGTTGTCACCTTTTCATGAATATAAATTAAGTTTCGTAAGCGAGATAAATCATATTTATATCACTTATATATGCGGGATTGGTAAACAATGAATTCTAACGGTGACATCAAAGTTATCTGTTGACATATTTTGAAAGAAGTGGTAAGAGAACACAAGAAGTTTGACTGATAGTTTCTACTTAATAATTTATATTTTTCAGGATAATAAAACGATTATGAACTGTATAGAAGTGAGACATAACCAATTATCAGGCTTGAGTAGGGTGTCACACTACTCAGACCTGATACATGTAATTACTGATTATAAAGTTAGACACCCGTGCAACAGAACATAACATTTATTGTAGTGTCTCCCGGTTTTTTGTATATTAGACTAGTCGTACATAGATCATTGGTAATATGTGACATCCCCCTTTTTATAATGAAGAAAATGACAGTAAAAATATCATTAAAATGAACAGCAATTACAACATGCCTTACACTTAACTGTTTTTAATATATGGACAATTGATATTGAAATAAAATGTCAATTTCTTGAATCTAAAAAAAAAAAATAGTTCATTCATTGTGAATTAGATACACATCTTATGCAACATTAACATGAATGTACCATAATGAAACATTAATTAGAGATGGACAGACATATGCTACTTGCATAATACACGATGAAAATTTTAAACATCATACATGTTCATCAATTGCAATCACATCACAAAACACAGACACTAATATTTCACAAAATCCTTGAATCTCTGAGGACACACTACATTCCTCCCAGATCGAGTGCAGATTTTGTTTGGATCCGATACAGGTTGTTCATGAGGTTCGATTTCCGGCATTGGCTTTTCAAGTGAAGCATTACAAGGAGTTTGGTTTGCATGGTGTATCCATACTCTCTGGAGCTAGATCAAGAGGATCTTCAGTTTTGGGTTCGCCTGAGATTGTTGCGGAAGTCGGACGGATGTGGCGTCTGTTGCGGCGGTAGCGTTTACCGGACTGTGTTTCAAGAATGTAAGATCTTGGAGAACTGTGTTGTTGCACAACTACTGCAGGAGTCCATTTGTTTTCATGGCGCATGACATTGGTCTCCCCAGAATAAAGATCACGCAACTCTTTTCCAGCATGTGCATCAAAGTTCAGCTTTTGTTGGTATTTGCGGGTTTTAAGGCGTTCTTGAATATCCTGCATGCCAATGATTGTAGATTCCAGGAGTGGTGATGCTACAGGTAAGTCAGTCTTGAGACGTCTACCAAAGAAGAGTTGTGCTGGGGACATTCCTAGCATGTCAATTGTAGTGTTTCTGTAAGCAAGTACGGCTTTGTATGGATCAGAACAATTGCGTAGAAGTTGTTTAACTGTTTGTACAGTACGTTCAATCTGTCCATTTGCCTGCGGAAAGTGTGGGCTTGTAGTTACGTGAATGAAACTATAATCCCCTGAAAATTGCCTGAAGGATTCGCTAGAAAATTGGGGACCATTGTCCGATATGAATTTGTCGGGTATCCCATAACGTGAAAAGATGCTTTTCAAATGTAAGATGGTGTTGCCACTAGTTTGGTATTCAAATTTAGCAAATTCAGGCCACTTTGAGAAGTGATCAACGCAAAGTAAGTATGAGTGTCCCTGAAACTCAAAAAGATCAGCTGATATAATGGACCACGGACGTGATGGGGTTTCAGTTTCCACAAGAGGTTCCTTAGGATTCATTTTGCTATTTACTGCACAGATGGGGCAGTTTTCTACCACTTCGTGAATAGAAGTAATCATCCATGGCCAGAATAAAGTTTCACGAGCTCGGCTCTTGCATTTGACAGTTCCAAGATGAGAGCTGTGGATGCGATCTAGCATTTCCTTTCGCAGTATGGTCGGTACTGATTTTATGTCCTTTGAACATTAAACCATCAATGCATGTAATCTCGTCCCGGAAAGGCCAAAATGGGTAAGTGGATCTTGGTAAATTGTCTTTGGTATCCGGCCAACCAGATTTGACGACTGCCTGCAATGTTTGAAGTTCCAGGTCTTCCTGTGTTGCTTTCTGAAATCGCTCATACTGTTCTGGTGTCATGGGTAAGTATGCAATAGAGTTGACTTCAATATCAGGCATGAGCTGTTCTTTTGTTTCCTTAAGGAATGCACGGCTAAGGGCATCTGCCAAAAACATGGATTTTCCAGGTTTATATACAACTTCGAGGTCGTAACGCTGCAAGGTTAGCAGAAGGGACTGTAGTCTGGCAGGCGCTTGATAAAGCGGCTTACGAAAAAATGCCTGGAGTGGCTTGTGGTCGCTCTCCACCAATACGTGGCGGCCAAATACATACTGATGAAATTTGGTACATCCAAACGATATGGCTAAGGCCTCTTTTTCGATTAGGGCGTAGTTTTGCTGACTCCTTGTTAAAGCCCGCGACCCGTATGCACTTGGCTGACCATCCTGAACAAGAGCAGCACCAAGGCCCTTCGAGCTGGCATCTACAGTCAAGGTTAGTGGCTTTCTCGGGTCACAGTAACGCAATACAGGTGTGTTGCTGACGAGACCTTTAAAGTTTGAAAGCTTTCTTCCTGTGGTTTGTCCCAGTGGAAGCAGACGTCCTTCTCCAGGAGTGTTCTGAGTGATGAACTCACTTCGGATAAGTTTTGTAAAAACTTTCCTAGGTATTATATGAAACCGAGAAATGTTTGTACTTCTGAAACATTCTGTGGAGCAGGCATATCTTTAATCGCGCGAATTTTCTCAGGATCGGGCTGAATCCCTTCAGAGGTAAGTACATGCCCTACATACCCAACCTGGCTCTTCCGGAACTCGCACTTCTCAGCACTCAGTTTCAGATTGCGATCACGGATGCGATTCATGACAGCTCTTAGTCTATTATCATGTTCCTTCCTGTCTTTTCCCCATATCAGTATATCGTCTATTATTGCTTCACATCCTTCCAGGTCCCTAACCATATCTGAAACTGTGCGTTGGTAAATTTCAGAAGCAGAGTTTATGCCAAATGGTAGCCTGGTGAACCTATAGCGCCCATATGGAGTATTAAAAGTGCAGAGTTTCGAACTTTCTTCTGTGAGACTAATTTGCCAAAATCCAGATGTGGCGTCTAATTTAGAAAACACCTTGGCTTCAGTGATCTGCTGTATGACGTCCTCAATGGTCTTGAGTGGGTAATGCTCTCTGCGAATGGCTTTGTTAAGATCCTTGGGATCTATGCAAATACGCAACTTTCCATTTGGTTTCAGCACGGTCACCATCGAATTAACCCATGCTGTGGGTTCTTTCTGTTGAACGATAACACCAGCTTGTTCCATGCGGTTGAGTTCATCCTTGATTTTGTTACGGAGTGCTAATGGCACACGACGAGGTGGATGTATCACTGGAGGCACCAATGGATCAATCTTGATTTCCTGTTTCACAGGTAAGAGTCCTAAGCCCTTGAAAACGTCGCCATATTCGGACTGAATATCCTTAGGAATATTTGTTGTTTCTGAATAGTCAAGCTTGTAGGCTCGCTTAACAAGTCCCATGGCTGAGCAAGAAGCAGATCCTAGGATGGGTTCTGAAGGTAGGTCAACAACTTCAAAAGTGTTTTCACTTTCATGGTCTCGATATATACACTGGAGTTTAATGTTGCCAACAGGTTTCACTTTATGTCCACTGTAAGATTTCAAATTTGCTTTGGATAAAGCAAGCTGGTCAAGTTTTAAGCCTATTTCATTGAAAATTTTCATTGGTAACACATTACACTTAGCACCAGTGTCCAACTGGAAGCATACTGGCCTGTCATTAATCCTGATGAACTCGATCCACTCTGTGTCCTCCCTACCGATGTCTACATCCACACAACCCAGAAATAGTTCTTCAGCATCTGTAACAGGGACATGTACCGTATTAACATGCTTTGAGCCTGAGTGACATTTTTTTGCAAAATGGTCAAGACGGCCACATTTGTGACACCGATTTCCCTTGGCTGGACATGCTAAAGGGGACGCACTGTGTGAGTATCCACAACGTGAACAATCATCTATTTGCTGTTGTTTTGTGTGGTGCGAATTAGATTTCTGTCGTTGATGTTGTTTACCATTGTTTATGGGAACAGCTTTGTTTGGTTTGGTGGATTTCCAAGACTTAGGTTGTTTGGACGGTAGTTTGCTGCGAATGGCATGAACTGAAGTGTCTTCACCAGATATTTGTCTTGCCTGAGTTGTAGATTGTTCATGAAGTCGTGCAATGTCAAGTGATTTCTGCAGAGTCAAATCAGACCCAACGTTTATGAGTTTTTAACGTATTTTATGCGATTTTACACCAATGACAATTCGATCTCGGACCATTTCATCACTTTTCTCATAGTTGCAATCACGAACAAGTAATTTTAACTCTGTAACGAACTGATCAAATGTTTCTGTATCAGACTGAACTCTAGTTTGAAATCTGTACCTGTTATAGATCACATTAGTTCGCGGCTTGACATACTCCTCAAACTTCTTGTAGTGTACACTTAGCTTTTTCCGATCATCCTCTGATAGGTTCCATGTAGCGAAGATATTACCTTTATCTCCTACCCAAATCATCAGGTATGCACATTTTTCTGGTTCGGATTTCGATTCAAGCGGCCCGGTTAACACAAATTCCACGTGTCGTTTGAAAGACTTCCAAGCACCCTCCAAGTCATTATTGTCCCAATTCATGGATGGACTTGATCCAATAAGGCTCTCCATCGTCCTTTTTAGAGATGATGGCTGTCGATGGCTTGGATTCGGCACACTTCTGACACCATATAAAGTTAGACACCCGTGCAACAGAACATAACATTTATTGTAGTGTCTTCCGGTTTTTTGTATATTAGACAATTCGTACATAGATCATTGGTAATATGTGACACTGATGTTTCCCTTCTTAAGAGTCCATAAATGTATATTATATCAGTAGTGGATGCAAAGTAGTGTTGTTTTTGAAATGCATTAATTATTTCAATAACAGTCCTTATATAGTTGTTGCAAGGAAGTGCAGTTTATGAAATGAATTCTCAACCAACATTGTTATAGTTATTTCAACAGAAGCGTTTTCTCAATAGTGGTTACAAATAATGTATATGTACTTTTTCTAAGGTGCACTTTCAACCATTACACTGTATTAAAATAATTATTTCAATAGCATTCGTTATTATAATAGTTGCAATACGCCCGTATCATTTAAAATTATATTCTGACAGTTACATAGAGAGAATGATAAGGTATTATTTACACCAGAATACAAGTCCAAAAGTTTGACAATTTGAAACTCAATAAGCAAATCAAACAAAATGCACAATTATGGAACGCCGGGACTGTCTTATATGAGGATAAAACATTATATGCAGTGTTCTCTTCATTATATGTGGTACTATTTTAAATATAATTAGTAATTTTTACAGTATATCGTGTGCAACTTCCATTATATACAGTACTTCTTTCATTATATGATGTAGATATGTCATTATATTATGTACATCTATCATTATATGAGGTGGTTTTATCATTATATGAAGTGCTTTTAACATTATATGCGGTAGATCTAACATTATATGCAGTGAACACAACAATATATTATGTACTTCTCACAGTATATACAGTATATTCATCATTATATGTAGTATTTCTGTTATTATGATGATGCTGATCGTTAAATATTATGTCCGGTCCTGTTAGCATTCCGTGCGGTAGATTTTGCATTTCGTTATGATGTAGACACAGTATTATATGCGGTGCTTTCTTCTTTATGTGTATGATCTTTCGGAAGCTACCTTTCGGAACTCTCTGTTAAAAATTGGTTCTTCTTTTTATCGACCTTGAGAACTCCGACATTTCCTGTTGAATTCAGTACAATAAAAGCATGCGTATATACATTAAAGCAGTTAATAATTAATGCTACGTATATATAAACAGGTTAGAATGTTTTTTTAAAGATATGAAGTGGGCAATAGAGTAAAATAGAATCCATTCTATATTTCATGGTATGAAGTAACGAGAGGGGGGGGGGGGGTTGTTGGGTATGATAGAAATATTTTGGGAGTGGAAAAAAATTGAGGCATTTCTATCTTTTTTGTGAACAATATGACATTCAAAAAGATTCATTTCATATATAGGACAATCAATGTCAAAAAAGATATTTAAAAACTAACTGTATTCCTATGCCTTCGAGTAGGCAGGGCTTTAACAACGACTTATAGAAAACACTACAAGTATTTATCTATTTATTTATTTATTTATTTGCTTTTTTAGGCCGGGTGGGATGTGCTAATTTTTCACAATGTAAATTACCCTTTTATCTCTCATTTTATTTGGTAGAGGGGGTTCTACATGTATATATTATGGCCGTAGGAACCGGGGGGGGGGGCACGCCCCCCCCCCCCCCAATAATTTTGCCGATATACAGTTTACTATAGAAAACATAGCTACTATATGCTTGTGCCCTCTCAATTAAAATGTTTGATGACCTTTTTTTTTTTTTTTTTTTTTTGCTTGTCAAGGAATTTTTGGTAGTAGATAGTGCCCCCTCAACTGAAAATGTATAGCTGTGCCCCCCCCCCCCCCCAAAAAAAAAAAAACAAAAACTGAAATTGCTTCCTACGGACCTGTGTATATATATATATATATATATATATATATATATATATATATATATATATATATATATATATATATATATATATACGTTGTATTACTGAGTAATTTCACCACATACCTTTTTAGAATTAAAATCTTTAAGTACAACCCACGACTCAATACATTTTATGTTCTGAAAATCGTTTATCTTCTCCTGATACATTACATAACATTCACATAGTATAACTAAAGACAATTTCAGCATTTTTTTTATACGTCATAGTTTAACAATTAATGCAACAATAAAATTATTTCAGTAATAAGTGCATCTCTCTGTCTCTCTCTCTCTATCTCTCGTTGTAAACTACTGAAGTATAATTATTGATATGACTTCGAAATTCCTTTAATATAGGGATAAATATTATGTCAGTGGTATGTGATTATTCCGCGATGCTTTGGCTGACGCGTGGTTGATTACCAATTATCAAAGATAACCCTAAATCATTAAAAATTTTCATATCTAAGAACGAAAAAAGGTAGAACTTTCTAAATCTAACAAGGGGGGTTCCGAAAGGTAGCTTCCGAAAGATCATATACACATAAAGAAGAAAGCACCGCATATAATACTGTGTCTACATCATAACGAAATGCAAAATCTACCGCACGGAATGCTAACAGGACCGGACATAAAATTTAACAATCAGCATCATCATAATAATAGAAATACAACATATAATGATGAATATACTGTATGTAATATGAGAAGTACATAATATATTGTTGTGTTTACTGCATATAATGTTAGATCTACCGCATATAATGTTAAAAGCACTTCATATAATGATAAAACCACCTCATATAATGATAGATGTACATAATATAATGACATATCTACATCATATAATGAAAGAAGTACTGTATATAATGGAAGTTGCACACGATATACTGTAAAAACTACTTCATATAATTAAAATAGTACCACATATAATGAAGAGAACACTGCATATAATGTGTACTCTTCATATAAGACAGTCCCGGCGTTCCATACACAATAGCTAAAACTATATCTACAGTACTGCCAAGTTTAAGAGTCGAGTCTCCTTGAAGTTTGTCGTTGCCTACACGGCTATTTACAATGTACATTTCCTTATTTCTACAAAAATCAATTGATTTATACCCATTATTATTTGCAGTGGTATCTTTAACAACTCTTTTTTAAAGGATATTATAATATTTAAATATCATGGATCTTGTGATCGTATATGTAATCATATTTTCATTGCAATTGTTTTGATTTAGTTGATTTAGTAAAAATATATTGCCAGTGAAACAGTCATATAAATTACCAGCTCTAACATTTCAGTCATCCAACATACATAATAGTTAAATCTGTATTTAAAAAAATGACAATCTCTTGTTCAATTTCTATAAAAAAAAAAACAACTCTGGAAAGAATATCTACATTCTACTGGGGGTATAAAAAGAACTCCATAAATTATATTTTTGGTAGTAATAAATAAACCTTTGTTCATCTTGAACAACAGAACGTACAAAATCTGTATTTATCATGCTTACAAATTTAACAACGTTATCTTTAACAGCTAAAATAATACCCTCAGATCGAACATACGAAAGTTCACGTCTATGTTTCGTATGAGTAAATTTAACGACGTTATCCTTAACAGTTAAACTAAAACACTTAGATCGAACAAACGAAAGTTCGCGTCTATGTTTAGTTTTGAACCTAGGTATTTGTATGCTATCGGAATTACATGTTTCAGTTTCTGTCAGACCAATTATATCATATTTTGAAAAAAAGGTATATAAATTCACCATTATTCAATCTGTTTTAATCCCCATACATTTAATGACAGAAATTTTAAACTATTTATAATTACACACAGCGCCCTTCGGCGCTTATTCTGTTTCTCCGCGCATTCCAAGTATCTATTTTGAAGAGTTGATACGTAACGCGGCTATTTTGTTAATTGACCCATCTTGTCGTTTGGATTGGATCTTCTCGCTCTTGTTGTGCTGTTCAGCTCGTGTAACCTGGAGGCATTGTGGTGAATTCGGCAGGCGCGTGATATTTAATGCAATTTATGAAAAGGGGGTCTCACACAAATTTAATACGTTTATGATCTTTTTTGAGCCTGACCACTGGATGTAACTCTACCAATCAATTAATGAAAAGTGACTGAAAGACATAAAAGGTGACCAAATGGGAGAACTTTGCCATTAAGTCACCTTTCTAGACCTTTCAGTGACCATTCAGTTGACTGAAAGGTGAAGTTTCATCCTGTGGCCCGGATAAAACTTCTTCCTTATATTTTCTATCTATTAAAAATTGTTCGTTCACCGAGGCATGTGTTCCATTAGACCTTCAGGCTGCATTTAGACAGATATATTTCATATTTCTAGAGTATGTGAACTTGGCCACGATGTTTCTCGGCAACTTGCTAAATTCATTTGCCTTGCCCATTTTGTGCACTCACTCGCAAAGAATATCATAATCAAGTCAAAACTTCTGATGTATCAGATTCTGAATCACAGCCCCTGTATCCTCACCTATCTCCTCTGGAATCCCTGGGAATACATAATTACCCTGCATTGACCTTGCCTTAAAATCAGTCACAGATTCTTCTGTTCTTTTTTTTTTTAAACTAGGACATTTAAAGTCAGTTTCTACATATACCAATGCTTTCTGGGAAAATGAGCTCATCCAGGTTTTTCTTGACATAATGAACAGTATTTCTATTTGTAACTGCTTTTTCTTTCACTGAATCAAAAATGTTACTTGGTGCGCTCTCGTTGAATTCAAGCTAACTGAAATAATTTCTTTTGTTTTTCACCTCATTTTCAAGTTAAGTAGAAGATGATTTAAGTTCACTTATCGACATTTGAGTAGTCTTTAAAGACGACGCTTTCCTTTTCAATTTCACCTAATCGTGTCGAGAACCTATTTTCTTTACTTCATAATTCGAAATTATTGAATCCATCTGAGTAATTAATGTGTAAATGATTCACTTCACTTTCCCTCTAAATTTCTACAGCATACACCTAAATTATTTAAACATCCAATTAACCAATTTAGGATTTAACTGCAGGGTAGTAATTAACATATCCCTTATGAGGTCTCACATGCGTGGATGATAGTTGGATGTCGTCATTACCTGTATACTTTCATTAATGAAGACTGAAATGCTAAAAGAACAGGACTTGTAAAAAAGAATCAATTTTCTATTTTTTTCTTGAATATAAAAATTAATAAAATATAAAACATTTATTTTCGTAATAAATTCGCCAAATCCTTACGTCAAAATATCCAAGTACACTGACCGTTCACGGTAGCTCAGTCGGTAGAGCGCTCGCTCCGTTATCGGGAGGTCGTGAGTTCGAATCTCGGCCGCGACAGACCTAAGTCGATAAAAAATAGGTAGCAACTGTTCCTTCGCCATGCGCTCGGCACTTTGAAGTGAAAGTTGCGGGTCCTTCGGATGAGACCTTAAAAACCGAGGCCCCGCGTCACGGCAGGCGTTGGCACAATAAAGATCCCTCACTGCTCAATGGCCCTGAGTGCCGAGTAAAGGTCAAAATTTGAAGCCCTTCACCGGTATATGGTGACGTCTCCATATGAGTGAAAAATTCTCGAATGGGACGTAAAACAATATACAATCAATCAATCAATCCAAGTATACTGTAGAATATCCGAAATATAATTTTGACTCAAGTCTGTTCTCAGTTTTTATCTCTAGATGTGGTGATGCATTGTGTCAACGGACGATATTCTCAAATTATTCCTATTTCCCAGGTGAAAGAATTACATCAAAACATTTCCTTGTTTCATATTTGGATGTTTTATAACAGAAAGACATTTATGGCAAACACATAACATAATTTCATGGTGCGTATGATGACGTCGTCTTTTTTCTTCATTTTTATTGAAGACAGTAATAAATCACAAACGTACGTTGAAACAATACAAATTTGGAGCAGAACAAACAAACCACTGAAAACACCAGAGGTGGGATCAAGTGTCATGGAAGAGTGAGCGTCCCCTGCCGACTGGTCACACCCGCCGTGTGCTCCTTGTCATGGTCGGGAAAAAGGGGGAAAACCGTAGACAATGAAGTTTGTACATTGTGAATAATGGCCTATCAATTAGTATGAAAAAAAACGTCTGTCAGCATTTGAATCAATGATAGATTTTATTTGCTGACAAGGTCATTGTATCGGCCATAAAACTTGAAAAATAATGACTTTAAACGAGACTGTTTATATCCTTGTTTCATCAACGTGTTTGTCAGTAGCTTGCATGATCTTGCGCATCGAATCAACTGAGAAACATAAACTCCATATGCAGGTGATAAGGTTATGTTGTTACATAAGTAAGGGTAGATGACGATTGAAAAGTTGAAGTCATTACGGTTATCAAAACGCTATTTGTTAGATTACCATTTTCAAGTAAAACATCAAAATGTTAAAGAGATGTGTCAGTTTCTGTTGTGTCTTTTATTTCAATCTTTGAATCTTTGAATCGCCTTGTTTTCGTTCTGGTGACTGAACGACAGACTTTGTCTAGCTGATTCCATTTTCAGTTTGTCGAAGCCATTTTGAAATTAAAAGGGCGTTAATGGTAATCATTCCCGTAAAAGTGTATTAAGTTTTTTCCACGCCACAGAATATTTAACATTTCCCTCTGTTTCCATGGTAAAAGTGGCCAATTGTAGATCTAAATTTGTCCGAATGATTAAATTATACTTAATAAAGAGTCGTTGGACCATCTTCCTCAAATGTAAAAACGAAAAGTTCTTTTCATTAATTTTAACATTACCAAACTTTGTTTTCATATGGTTCCTAAGGCAGGAATAGAACAAAGATTTTTCTTCAGTCCCTAGCTATAAATTTCTTCTTTCAGCGTCAATTATCTTTATTTCAAGTGGAGTTCACTTGGAGTTCATGGCAATTTTTTATTTATTTATTTATTTTAATTTTTTTTTTTTTCGATACGCAAGAGCATGCTCTACGTATGACCAATTTCTAAAACGAGGTATTCAGAAAATAAGTTGATGAAACAGGAATATCAGTAGTCTCTTTTAGAGTCATAATTTCGTTAGTTCTGTGGTCGATTTAATGACCTAGTCAGCAAATACAATCTATCAATAAGTCAAATGCTGACAGACGTTTTTCATACCAATTGTTAGGCCATTATTTACATACTGAATTTGTCGACGTTTTTTTCCGTTATTTCCCGATTATAACGAGGAGCACGCGGCGGGTGTGACCGGTCGGCAGAGGATGCTCACTCCTCCATCGCACCTGATCCCACCTCTGATGTTTTAGAAGTCCGTGTTTGCTCTTCTCCTGATTTGTATTGTTTAATGGATTTTTGAGCTTGAACACTCTTTGTTATTTCTATATATTTCATGTAGATAGTGAAAGCTTAAGAGGAGTAGATACATTCTTTACCGTTGAATAAAATATCAAGAATTTCCTGCTTTTCAATAAAAGTAATTTCATTTCATTGTATATAATGCACTGCAATATTTGTAATGCATTATAGTGTTAGAATAGCATGGCTTGTAACGGAGATAGGTTTTTCTTCTTCAAAATAATATTCGTCCTGTACTCAGTTGCAAACTCCTATGGATACGGTAAGTAATAATTCTAAATATTAAATGCATTACTGTTTGATTTCGAAATGGGAGCAAACAGTTATCAAATGAATCAAAATCAAATATCTTACTTGTCAAAAATATACTCATTCCTTATATTTATTTTTAATTTCCAAAATTACTTCCACAATTTTAAAGAAATCAAAATATGTTTACGATGGGTTGAATTTTTTTTTTTTTAATTTTTTTTTTTTTGGGGGGGGGGGGGTTTCAAGATGATTCAATTCCGTGGTTCGAAGAAGTGCGGGGTTGTTATACATTCAAAAACTTTTACTTCCTAGAGGACATGAATTCATGGGTCTCTTCATGCTACGAAAATAGGAAAAGAAAATTAAACCATAACAAAGATATGTCATTCTACAAAATGTCTTAATCGAGGGCTGAAACAACCATTTATATAGACAACAGAAATCATATCTAAGTCTCTTGAACAAAGTCAGTGCTCTATATGAGAGAAAAAAATGTTATTTAAAAAATATTTTACAATACCGATTTTACAATTTCGATTAAACACTGGTCAATAAAAGAATAAAATCAAATTCCACCTGATACAAAGGATAATTCTCAATAAGGTCATTTTCCGGCCTCGATAAAATCACTTAAAAATGAGATTTTATGTAACTTTTATCATTCTTTTTTTATGAATCTGATGTTTGTTTTTCAACATCGATCACCTGAGTCACGTGATTTAGAGAAAACAAGTTGTGGTCATATAAAGCAAAATTGTGAGTTGGTCTATTAACATCAGGTTTCTAAGCATTTTTCTAAATTTAAATGATCAAAAATTGTTTATTTATGTCGGACACATATCAAATTATAGTAATGAATGATATTTGACGCATTCGCATTTTGCATATTTTAAATGTAAATGTTTACAAAACGCATACCCTATGATGTAGAAAAAAAATGTTTCATTATCAATTAATTCAATGTCTTACTTCATATGAGTTTTATTTTGAATTGTGTATTGTTTTTATAGATGTGCTACCTATTTTATGCTTGAAATGTTCATTTAAGAAATATGGTTCCGAAGTATCTATTAAACTATCACAGTTGTGTATCAAATGTTGAAAACAGGGAAGGACTTGTGTTTGTGTTTTAATAAGAATTGAGTTATTACTTATAAGATGGATTATAAATTTAAAAAGAAAGAAAGAAAGAAAAAGAATCCATTAACGTACAGGATGAAAATATTAATGCAAGTAATGCAGATTCGGAACGTTTGTATTAAAAATATATACTGGTAAGTAAAATGAAATAAAATCGTTAGAGTTGTTTTGATTTAATTTCATTTCGCATGTATACACTTTAACAATATATTTAATTAAAAATGCTTTAGAAAATATAATACACAAATATATATAAAAAAGTCAAGCCCCCCCCCCCTCTTTTAAGGGCACTCTATAAAAACGAGGAAGATTTTCAACACCTCCTTCCAATATGCATATCAAAAGTTTTAGTATATCCTTGGACTAACATCCCAGTCACAAAATGGGCCTTAAGTGTTTGACGCTCGCTTCGAAATCTTGAGACCAAAGGGTTCAATTGTTGTTCCCAGTGCCGCGTCTAAAACTAGCACAATTAGTGTGGCTAGTGACCTTTCCTTTGCTAAATCCTCGGCGTTAAAAGTAAAAGCCATGGGTCTTTTGCATATTACCTTAAAAAAGGAGGTCCCGTCAATAATGAAACCATGCATTTATCAAAATTGTGACACTTCACCTAAAGCGAATAATCTCTTTATCTGGATGAAAATTCTAAAATGGTGTAATGCAACATTCAAATATCAATCACATGCGACCTTAGGGAACCCCTATCCCCCTTTGCATTGAATTTTCTAAAACAGAAGTGCTGTTCTTGTAGCTAATAATGCTACCAAAGATATGTATTACTTCCTGAAATCCAAATTGATTGAGTCCTCTCAACACCCAGGTAACACAGAATGTTTGGATCCTATGCTGCTCATTCGGAAAAATATTAGGGTCCCTCTGAAAGATTGAAGCGAGAATTTCCATTATGAAATCATCCCATCAGAAATTCCCTATCTTTAAATGTTACATGTGTATTTATAGAAAAATAAGTTAATGACACCAATAGCAAATTATCTTCCCACTACAACAAAGATACATGAAGCTTTTAGCATTTCTAGTACTAACAGGTATGCGGTACTCCTAACGCAAAAAAATAGCATAAATAAACTAAACTATAATAATTAAAAGAAATAATTTAAATAAGTAACTTACATTCACACCTTAGTATGTAAAAGGTATTTTTCCCTATATTTTTAGCAGACAGTTAAATTAATTAATCCAGTCTTTGCAGTCCTTTAATTTTAGACTTTTTTGGGAAAAAAATTCATTTATAGAGTAAAAATGCATGACTTGTATTATTTTTGTTTATTCAACGGTAACGTGTGCTCTAACTGAAAGTTTATCATATATATAATCTATACAAGGTGATAACCTTCATTTTCATTTATTAGATATTCCTGCAAATATCGTAAAAAGGAAGCGAGTTTTTATTTACATGTCATAACCATCTTTAACCAAGTTAATAACTGGTAGTCACTTTTTATGTTTATAAGAAGTTTACATGTAAATTTTGGTGTTGGTTAAAGATGGTTATGACATGAGTAGGAGTTGTCTAACACACCAGCCCTCTTGAGTTTTCCCATTTCCCTTGTGTTAATACGGACCGATAGTACATTATTTTGTGACCTTATATCATACTAAATACTATAGCTTCGTTAAACAATCACATTTATCATTAAATTGGATAGTAAGCCTACTGATTCATTTAATTTTTAAAGGAAGAAATACTCCTTGAAAATTTGAAGTCATTGTAGACCGCAAAACAGCCCTATAGAGAATTGTCCTTTGATATAGCCATTCATATAGCGATAACACAATAATTCAATAATAGCAAAAGCTCCTATCACAATGTACTTGAATAAAGTATGATCAAAGTGGCTTTTAAAAAGTATTTGAAAAAATGTAAAACATAACCTTATATTTTCGTTATAAATGCATCTTTTTCTTATTTATTTCAATCATAATGAAAAGATCTAGAATATATGCATGATATTGCTGATAAGAATTAAAGAAAGGATTTGAGGGAAAAAAAAAAACATATTGGGGTTTGTCTTCCGACTGATCTAATGCTCTGACTATTTTTTTCTTAATTTGTATCTATCAAAAGTGTTTGCTCTTGAATTAAATCATGTTATTTGGTACAACATTTATAATGGTTTTCAAAAGTGTCTTTCATGAACTTAGCAATCTGAAAATCATTCTTAATAAAATAAAAGGAAATAATGTGTTATCCGAAGCTTTTGATTATAATTGAGCATTATCTGTAAACCTTTTGTTATATATCTTTTCATAGTATAAGAAAGATCAGGAAACTTTTAACATATGTAAATTTATATGGAATACATATGTTATTGTCTACCGAAACTTACCGGATGGCAGTAAGTGCAAAATTTATAATATGATAATTAAATAGCTTTATTTGTATTAACTGCTACCCGGTAAATTTTAAAATCTAGAATTAAAAATTTGAATTAGATATATTTGTTTAGCTTTAAGCCATGAATTACAGACGTTATATAACAAATTAACGAGGAAATATTAAAGTCACCACAGAGTCTGACACATCTGTTTCATATTTGGATGTTTTACAAAACAGAACATTGATGGCAAACTTGCAACTAAACTTTATGTTAAACGTAATGCCTCCAACTTTTCTATCATTTACTTCACTTATTTATGTAGCAATATACCATTATCAACTGCATATGGCGTTTATGTCTCCCAGTTTATTCGATACATAAGGGCATGTTCTACGTACGATAAATTTATTAAGAGATAGGCTATTGACCAGTAAGTTGATGATACAAAGATATCGAGAATCTGGTTTAAAGTCAACTTTTCTCAAATCGAAACAATGATCTCATTTGCAACTACAGTCTTTCATGCGAATTGTAAAGTCATAACTCTCACAATGAAGTATCTACAGATATTTCCGTTTACTCGATCATGACGTAGCACACGACGGGTGTAACCGATCGACAGGAGATCCTCACTCCTCCATGGCACCTGATCCTTTCACTGTTTTCAGAAACCTGTGTTTGCTCTACTCACAACTTGTATTGTTTGATTTGAATTTGAGCATGAATGCTAATCGTTATCTTCACATTTCATTTAAAAACAATGTGAATCGACGCCATCCTATAGAAAATAATATTGCTTATTTTGATGTTATGAAATTTTGTATGTCCTAACCTTCTGAAGAGGTACATATACCCCTTAAAAAGTTAAGAACGATAGAATTGATCTCGTGTTATCGCTGTTGAAACATTGATAACCAATAAAGTCCATTATTCTGGAGAAATGGAACAATATAATACATAATTATATTCCCGCTCCGAAGGAGATTGGGTATACTGTTTTACCACTGAGAGTCTGTTTGTATGTCGGTAACAAATTTTTAAACGAAGATTTCTCAGCAACTACTCTTCGCAGATGCTTGAAATTTTTAACACACACTTTTTTTTAGATGGCATACGGTTGAATTCATTTTTGTACAAATCCGATGTCAACTTCCCTTTTATCAGTGTGTATGTCCGTACCAAATTTCCGTTGCAGGGTTCTCAGCAACTATTCTTCGCGCGGATGCTTGGAATTTTAGCACTTTTTCTTTAGGCAATCTATATGGTGGGATCTAATTTTGTACGAATCCGATGTCAACTTCCTGTTCATGCTTGCATCAGTTCGTACCAAGTTTCCAAAAAGTGTGTGAGAGAACCTTTTAATCAATGTGAATGATTCCATAATGGATTTATATTGTTAGTACTTATTACATGATGAAATAAAAACAAACACAGTATACAGTGCAGGGAACTAATTTTGTTACAGTATCGATGCTAATTTGAATGCTTTCTTTGCTTGCTGATTTGAATGCTTCCTTTGCTTGCTGATTTAATGCTAGTAATCTTTATCCTGATGCTGTTTTATAATAAGATCAGTGCTAACGGAAGTAGCATCATGCTACTGGAAGTGGATATTAATCGTATTTCAGCATTGCCGTTTAAAGCTATAAAAGTGCCTTATGTTATCATTTGATCATAATATTTCATTATGTATTATTAATTTGAATAATTTAACCAATTATCTTTCTCTGTTTTCAATTTTCTATGTCTAAAACTTCATTGATATTCTGATGCTAGTAGGTCAATGGTGATTTTAAGTAAGTCAATGCTAGTTTTATCCTTTGCTTGCTGATGCTGATCCTGGCAACACTGTTTTTAAAATACTGATCCTGATGCTAGCTGGATGCTGATGCTTAATTTGCTTATGATGATGCTGATGCAGATTTATGTAACAAAATTAGTTCCCTACACTGTATTTCTAACAAGATGCTTTGGTTATTAGGTTTTGTTAGTGTGGTCATTGACTTGCTGTATAAACTTTAATGATGATAAAATAGATGAATCTTAAATGAAACCAGAAGTCTCTGATAAGACTGTAGCTTTACTGGTCTGTACGTATAACAAAGGAAAAGTAGCACTTGGATTTGAAAATTTGCAACACGCAACAATAAA
Source organism: Saccostrea echinata (assembly GCF_033153115.1). Classification (NCBI taxonomy): domain Eukaryota; kingdom Metazoa; phylum Mollusca; class Bivalvia; order Ostreida; family Ostreidae; genus Saccostrea; species Saccostrea echinata. Next base: position 2,616,918 of record NW_026889755.1, on the reverse strand, counting down.
TAGAATTATGTATCTTAAAGTAGTCTATTTCTGTGCCAAGTTTTATTGAAATCACACGAAAACTGTAGGAGGAGTAACGCTTTGAAAGTATTTCACAGCAATTCAATTTTTAGTAACCATGACAACACTATTCACTAAAATCAAAAACCGAAATACAGAATATGTATCATTATAGTGTATTCTAATTGTGTGCCAAATTAGATTGTAGGAGGAATAACGTTTTAAAGGAATTTCACAGAAATTTCTATTTTTAGTAACTATGGCAACACTGTTCATCGAAATTAAAAACCAATGCATTAAATTTTGTATATTAGTATAGTCTTCTTGTATGCCAAGTAATATTAAAAGCAGACTAAAACTGTAGCAGGGGTAGCGTTTTAAAGGAATTTCACAGAAATTTCTATTTTTGGTAACCATGGCAACAGCGTTCATCGAAATCAAAAACTGATGCACTAAATTATGTATGATAGTGCAGTCTACTTGTGTGCCAAGTTATACTGAAATCAGACCAAAACTGTAGGAGGAGTAGCATTTTAAAGGAATTTCACAGAAATTTCTATTCTTAGTAAACATGGCAACATCGGTCATTGAAATCAAAAACGGATGCAATAAATTATGTATCTTAGTGTAGTCTACTTGTGTGCCAAGTTATACTGAAATCAGACCAAAACTGTAGGAGGAGTAGCATTTTAAAGGAATTTCACAGAAATTTCTATTTTTAGTAAACATGGCAACATCGTTCATTGAAATCAAAAACGGATGCAATAAATTATGTATCTTAGTGTAGTCTACTTGTGTGCCAAATTATATTTAAATCAGATCAAAACTGTAGGAGGAGTAGTGTTTTAAAGGAATTTCACAGAAATTTCTAATTTAGTAACCATGGCAACAGTGAACACCGTTCATCGAAATAAAAAACCGATGCACTAAATTATGTATCTTAGTGTAGTCTACTTGTGTGCCAAGTTATATTGAAATCAGACCAAAACTGTAGGAGGAGAAGCGTTTTGAAAAATTGTTTACAGACAGACGGGCAGACAGACAGACAGACAGACGGACGGACGACGGACACCTTACTATCGCATAAGCTCTTTTGTCTCTGACCAGTAGAGCTAAAAAAATCATAGTAATTACATTTTTTTTTTAAAAATATAACTTGTGTATATCTCATGAGAACGTATATTCACATCAGTAAGGATTGGCTCACAGACTTCTTGTTATATATATATATATATATATATATATATATATATATATATATATATATATATATATATATATATATATATATATATATATATATAAAATTCCAATCTTTATTTTATTTATTGATTTCCTTTTTGTTTCTGTTTTGATTGGACGAGAACAAATTCAAGAAGAAGTTTACACATCGATAAATCTCTCAATCAGAACTGCTTTCTTGACCTAGTTTTTATTGTAAAAGATTGAAACAACTTGTTACTTCTAGTCTGTTTTACATAAACGATAACAGAAACTTGAGATTAAAACAAAATATATATAAATAATTAAATAAAAACTGACTTCATCCAGGACTGACAAACGGGAATATTATGTTTATGTCACTCTCAGATCACGAGTGTGAATTTAAAAATCTCTGATGTCATTATATCGTCGTTCTCAAGACTAAGCAAATCAGCTCATTTCTCGGTGGCGCCGATATACAGGAAAGAGAATCGTATCTCAGACTCTTCCCTTATTAACATCAAATTCATATTTCTGTCCCTTCTTTGAACAAACCAGAGCAAAGCAAGGGTGTCGTCGGTATGCTACTTTCATTTGAGAGCGTCAACATGGTCACGGACGAATTCTTCTGAAGTCTACTTGTATTAACGGTATTCTTTGACTTAAACAATATTCGAAGAGATTTTATCAGTTTATTTTATTGAATATTTTGACAATTTAAGTTTAACTTTATCGATGTTCATCTCGATTACGTTCCATTTCCACATCGCGACATAAAGTATTCCTACGCTGTGTCTAGAAATAACGGATTTTATGAAGGCTTCAAAGAGAAATAATTTTAAAACTTCGTAATTTGAATTATAAGAATTAAACGTTCTTTTTGAAAATTTTATCGATGTGTAAACTCTTGACATTTTACTCACAAATTTAACATAAAAGTGCTTCGCACTTTTATTTAGTTTGTGAGTAAAATGTCAAAAGTTTACACATCGATAAAATTTTCAAAAAGAACGTTTAATCCTCTAATATTTTTTTTTAATCAAAGCAATGTTGCATCATTTTCAAAAAGTGTCATTGCAGATCCCACAGAATATTTATAATTAATTTACGATACCAAAGAAAAATTGTATAAAACAGTACAATTACAATTTTGGCTCTCAGAAAAGAGTAAAATGCCATGTCATTATTGACAAATACTGACAGTTTTGTAATGCCAGGAACATAGCCTATAATGTATTTATTTCAAGATAATGAGAAGACGCTCTATAATTTTGTATCATATGTCTACCAACAGTTATTCACTTACCTTTACGGGATCCTCTGTAAATAACTACAATCATACATATACAGTACCTGGCCATAATACAGTACGCAAAATGGCCGCCGTTATAAAAATATACGTGCACACTTGCAGTTTTGAATGTTGTTTTTTCAAATTGTTATATAATAAAATTTATCCTACCTTACTAATACTTGGTTATGTAACATTTTGCTTTTATTACAGCTTTTAATCGTGTTGGTATTGATCTGTACAGTTTTCTAATCGTCTCCAAATCGATAGAGGCCCATATGTCCTTCACAACACGCACTAGGTCTTCGCGTTTTTTAATTTCGTCCAGGCGATGTTCCAGTCTGATCTTAATTGTCCTCCACACATTTTCAATTATGTTAATGTCTGGTGATTGACTAGGCCAGGTAAGTGTAGGGATGTTGTTTGTTGTTTTCCATTCAACTGTCTGTCTGGACTGGTGCACCGGACAATTATCCTCCTGTAGAATCCAGGGACTTGCAGGAAACTCCTTTGCAACAAGAGGCCAAAAATGATAATCTAGGACCGAATTATATTTCTCAGAGTTTATATTTCCTTCTACTTCAGTCAAAGTTCCAACACCATTAAAAGATAAACACCCCCAGAACGTAGCCGATATGCCGGAGCGGGGCGAATGACTACTATACTGTCCAAGACAATCGGGTTGAAATCTTTCTCCAGGTTTTCTCCAGACGTAAATTTTTCTATCCTTTCCTAAAACAACTTTCATCTCATCACTAAAAATGACCTGACTCCAGTTTTCCTCCACTGTTCACCCTAATTTGGATCGACACCACAAAACACGGTTTTGACGATTTGGTTTCGAGATTATTTTCTTTGAAACGGAGCATCTTTGATATTTCTGTTCTTTTAATCTCCTTCTAACAGTTCTATTAGACACTTTCTGTGGTACAGATTCGTTAAATTTATCAGTTAAATCTGACAGAATCTGACGACGATTTTTCTTTACCAACCTTGACAAGACGCGATCACCTCTTTCGCCCACCAATCGTTGTCTTCCCGGTCTTTCTCTGTTTTCCACGGAACCCCTTTCAGCATTTCGTCTTACAACTTTCTGTATGGAATTTGGACTTATTCCGATAATTTCCGAAATTTTCCGGCTACTTAAACCACTCTCATTCAATTTAATTATCGTCTGCTTTTGCTCGAGTGAAAGGTCTTTCCCCCTCGGAGCCATTTTGATTTACGTATGTTTTGGTACTAAAAATAAATCTATAAATCTACGGAACGTCCTATGTGTGTGACGTCAGATATGACGCTCATGTGTGAATGTGTGTAGTTGTCATTATTTTTTATCATATTACAATTGATAAAATGGAGAGGAAAAACATCGTATGTTAATTTTAATTTTAACGGCGTCCATTTTGCGTACTGTATTATGGCCAGGTATTGTACCTTTAATTTTAACCATCAACTGTGCTTATTAATGATAACTCTTGAGGACTACGCACGCTAACTCTCGATTCCCGCCTACATTTTACACCCATTTAATTCAATACTAATGGCAATATGGCCAAAGAATATGTGCTGAATGCAAAGAAGAGTTCAATGGTAATTGATTAATAATTTTAATATCAGTGTTAAATAGTTAATTACTCTTACCGGTAATTTCAGCTCTTTTTAAAAGGGGGTAAAAGATGTTTTTCATTAAAATCAAGCTTGAATGCATCAGCATATTTTAAAATATTCTTGGATATGGATACATGTTCTTTAGATCTTTTCTTATGTTTTACACATGTAAAATGAAACATATGTAATTGATAAAATATAATGTTTAAGTTGTAAACCCCTTCGAAATCGGTGAAAAAATGAGCATTTTTGTTGTTTTTTGTCTGTAAACATATGTCCCCCCCCCCCCCCCGTAAAACACAAAAAAACTTCGGTATGAATCTGTGAAATAATAATCCATATTACCTGTAAAAAGGAATTTTTGTTTCACGGGGGGGGGGGGGGGGGGGGTTAAAAATATTTTCCGTTTTCCATTGATTCTATAGTGAAAAACACAAGTTTTACCAAAATTATAGAGTTATCTCTCTTTGTTTTCCTAAATAAGTAATGTTTTATGAAAATTCATATAAACATCCATATAAATATGAAAAATCATTCAAATATGTTAACAATTGAGAATTAACTTGGAGGTAGGCGAGAGAACAATACTATCGTTCGCAGTTCTTTGACTTTTTTCATGTGTCAGTTTGCATTTTATCGATCCAATTGCCAGCTGATTTAATAAAAAGAGGTCCATTTTCTTTTTTGTTTCATTTCTGCTTAATTTTATATTCATTATTACCCAGGTTTTTCTGACATACAAAGTTTGATTACCACAGGCATTTTTTTTCCAATTTAAAAAAAAATGACAAAAAGAACAAAAAGCTTTTGTTTCTTTTCCACTATTTTCTTCTAAGATATCGTGTTTTACATCATATTGGTATAATTTTTCCGCTTGGGATTAATTTATGCTACTTACTCGGTCACGCATTCTCCGCAGAAATTTGTTTTTGCTTACATTAAGAGCACATAAAATATGAAATAGCAATTGGAGAAGTCTGTGTCTTTTTGAACACGCGGAATAAACTGAAATTGCAATTCTGCGAATATGAACACTTCGAAAATACTACGTTAAAAGAATTGCATTTACTTACTTTATGCGCCTTAAAGAAACTGCATAAAGGCTAGGAGCCCTTGTGACAAAAGAAAGTCCATTATTTTTTTCAACATCAAATGGTTTTGAGAATCAACGTATTGGGCATGCAAAACTTATGATGTATAATGGGTATTCTGCATATTGCAGATATTCTACTTTGTTTTGAATATGTTTAATGAATGATCTCTATACATGTCCGAAAAATACAATTATCATTTTGATTTTTTAAGTGGATTTATCAAGGGCTAAAGTCGCCAGTCAGAGCTCAATTTACCCTTGTCTAGATGACGCCTGTAACAAATTTTATATAGCATCAAATGCAGTTGATCGAGACTTGTCCACCTGTACAAGAAACATGTACATTGGAGAAAATTCAATCACAAACACTGTATGGTGGAGAGTAGATCTCGGAAAAATTTTCAGCATTTACAGCATCAATGTTGTCTTCAAGAATTATGGTGGTTATGGTAAGAATTTTCATGTTATGTTGATTTCTGTTGATGACGGCGTTTCTTGAAAATGAATAAAATATTTTTTTGTTAATCTAAACCAGAATGATTGATTGATTGCTTAGCCAACATGGAGTTTCCAACTTCTTTGGAAAAAAACAAAATTTAGATTTGCTCTGTTAAATACCATCAAATCAGTATGTAGATAATACTTATCATGCAAACGCCCCCTGAAATAAGCTTTATTTCGCAAATCTTAAGTACAATAATCATTAAATATTGAATTAAATATGAGAGTTATTACATAACGCACATTACAAATAATAATGATTTTTTTCTTATTTCATACAGAAATGCGACAAAGGGGCCGTTTTGCGGGGTTTTCTCTTTATTTATCGAATTCTAGCCTCCGAATAATTGACTTCCTGTGTTACGAGGATGGGAAAGAATTGCCACCATTAAACTTTACGACGCCATGTATCGGATACGGACGATACGTAACATTTTATAATCAACGATCGGATAAAATCAAATATCCTGACGGATACGAACGTAGAACCATCATTGAATTGTGCGAAGTTATAGTAAATGGTAAATGGATTATCATTTTTCTTTAATTTCATTTTTTATAGAAAGAAAAGTTTCATCAGGGATGTTGAGTCAAGGTGACAAAATTATTAGAAGTCCATAGTTATTCAGTTCACATATCATAGATGTATGAACCCTACGTTATTGATAAATGAGTTAAATTCTATTTAGAAGCAAAAAACACACTATTTGTTTCTTATACATCTCAATGTCTTAAAACTATACAAATTAAAAAGGTTGTAGTGAAGCTGGTGTATATGGAGAAAACTGTAATGTAGCATGTCCGAAGAACTGTCAGGAACAGAGGTGTGACATCGTCAATGGAACTTGTCTTGGGTGTTTACCTGGATGGAGCGGGCGATTTTGTGAAAACAGTACTAGATCATAATTACAGTCGAGTCTCAAGAATCCGGACGCCTCTAAGACGGATGTTTTTCCTTGGGAAATGTTTAAGGGCATAAGAATTTTTCGTATATATATAAACAATTAAAGTTCCGTGTCGGTGATCTGGATGCTTCATTAATCCCGAGAATGTGCTTGGGAACCCAAAGCATTCGGATTAATGAGGCTCGACTGTATATTTAAATGAAATTAATCAGTTTCATCCATTTTACTAAATCTGATTGAAAACTTTAGATTTTTTTTTACTTTAAATATGTTTAATTGATTTGAAATTTTGATTGCCTAGTTTGCCAAGGTGGGTGGTATGGTTTTGAATGTAAATTAAGGTGCTTTGGGCACTGCAGAAACAACGCTTTTTGCAACCACGTGACTGGTCAATGTGACAATGGATGTGCTGATGGATGGAAAGGATTATATTGTAATAAACGTACGTAGCAATCAATGTTTATGTATTTCAACAATGGTGATATTATTTCCACAGACTGAAGTTCATCCGCCATACTAGTATAACGCGATGTTCGTTAACATGCAAGTATCCAAAATATATACAGTACATTTCCTGAAATCAATTCTTAATTCCTGATATCAGGGTACTCACAATTGAACTTAGGGTGAGTTTTTGTGCTGATTTAAATTATAACTGTACTCCGCAAGATCTATTTGTTTGCAGAATGAAGGGAATCGAGAGTATGTAGTGATACTTTAGATTATTTTTGTATTTTGATTGGTCTTCATTTGTTAGCAGAGTGTAAAGATGGATACTATGGCTTGGATTGTAAATTCAAGTGCAGTGGTCACTGCCAGAATAACGGTCCCTGTAACAAACAAACTGGACATTGTGATAAAGGTTGTGAAGTAGGATACACTAATCTCTTATGTAACAGCGGTAAGGAATCTTTTTTTTAATTTTAAAGGATGCTAAGAGGGATACAATGATCCCTCCCGTCACAGCATAACTTTTTTTTTAAAGATATATTAGGTTTACAAAGAAATATTGAAAATTAGATGTGTCAGGGTGACCACATACCCCGCTGATATGCAGGTTCAAACTATCTGAAAGTACAGGCATGTGAAAATAACAATTGGTAGAAATAATTAGAATAATAAGAAAGTTTAATTGGCCATAACTTTTGTAAAAATCGGTCAATTAACACGAAACTCCTATTCGATCTCTAGGTCATCCCAAAAGGAATTAATTCAAACTGCATTATCTACAAGCATAGCATAAAAATATGAAAAATGAATAATTTTGAAAGTCTTAGGGCCAAATTTCTGTAAAAAATCAATCATCATGAAACTCGACCTTGATCAGCAAGTCATCAATATTAAAGGTACCGTACAATAAATAGAAGATTATGAATGTTTTGTATTTGGATAAGGAATTTATTCACAGAAAAACTCGTTTAGTACGAACACGAATATAACGAATTCACGGATATAGCGAAGTTTTCTTGGAACCCAAGCTAAATAAATTTTGTGTATTCCTTATACTGATATAACGAATTACGGATATAACGAAGTAATTTCACAGGTCCCAATGATTTCTTTATAACCGAGTTTTACTGTAATGAGTGAGGCAGGAGTTTTTGATATTTTCACGATGGAAGGAATTTTGAGAGTATTCTCACTTTCTTACTTTAATATTCTTTCATACTTTTACAGAGTATCACTTTTATTCAATAAAAAAAATTACAGTATTTCACTGTTGATTATTTAGTAAATTAAATCCTTATCTACAAGCATAACAAAAAACGTCCCGAAAAATAGTGTATTATTAGAAATTTTGAAGGTATAAAAACAAGAACTTGTGTAAAAATGGATCAATTAACTCGAAATTTATCTGTAAGACAGTTTGTTAAGATCAACTTACTCGAAATTTATTTCCAATTTATCAGAATTAAGAGGCATACCAAAGTTCACCCTTTTTCAACAAGCATAGCAAAACAGAGGTCTGGAAAACTGATTTATTAGAAAGGTATATAAATAAAAATAAGTGCATGTAAATTTTGTTTCTTGTAAATTTTTTCTTCTCCATGAGTTAGTGTGTCCTTCCGGGTATTTCGGGAACCGATGTATGGAACGCTGTAGTGCATATTGTTTGAATGACATGGTATGTAACCACGTAGACGGAGTCTGCGCAGACGGATGTGACGATGGGTACATTGGAGACAGATGTGACAAATGTAGGGAAAAGATTCGATAATATGTATGTCTCTACAAATCACTTAAGATTAAGAACTTTTAGGAATCATTTGAATTTTTTTGTAGTTTCATTACCTGACGTCACGAACGTCAGATAGGTGAAAGATTAATTTTTCAATGGAGGGAAATCATGGGATGAAAGCTAGTAAGCTAAAAGTTGCGCAAGCAGATTTACATCTCATTCTGTTACTTATATTTCAATAACAATAGTTAGCAGAAAAAATAATCATATTACTTATGCAAAACATTGATATGTTTACTTCCTTTGGTTTTATTTATTTATTTTTGGTATGCAACTTTTTATTCCATGCAATATACTATATATATATATATATATTTCCATATATTTCCTCTGTGTTTCTATATTACAATGCACTTGGTCAGTCAATTTGTCTTCTATGAAAGGGAGATACAAACTATTAATTCAAGTCAAATAAAACGGGTAATTCTTCGAACCTTCTCCTTGGAATGTTTTATGCCATAGATGTGATGGCTTCCTGGAATATAAAAATTTGTTTCTTACAAACCGATTCCTGAGACCTGGAATGTTTATTAATCACGTTTGACATAAAAGATACCCTATATGGGCAATTATATGGGCAACTATAATAATGAATTTGCTAAGTTTAACTAATTATTTTGTTTTTATTGTTTTCACCTAAATTTGGACAAGTTTGATAAGCTATGATATCATTAACAAATACACTCAGCACTTGCTAGATTACCATGCATTATCGCATAAAAAATTGTTCATAAACAAATTCATTTCCTTAAACACTAGTAGTTCTTTATTATTAGGTGGTTATCAAATTTTCAGCAGTATTTTGGCAATTCTGGTCTTGTATGCAATTAAAACCCATCCATATAATTTTTCACAGCCAAAGCTTTACAATACTATTCATTTTATTCATTTGTTTTACTTATTTAATCTATTCTTAATTTAAAGTCATTAAACAATCTTCAATATAGCATCATTATTAAATTCTGTCAAATATTATCAACATGCGTACATCCAAGTCTTATTGGTCTTGTTCTGATATATATTTTGAGACACAGAAAAAATCATGTTCTTTTGAACTTAATTCACTTTCCATACTTGTGATTGATCGGATACAGGTAACATTTCAAAAGAGTTCTGATGTTCTGTTAAAATCCACTCATTAAAAGTCTTCAAAATATACGGTGATGAAACATTTCGCACCCAGAGAAGCTTTTCCTGGAGCGTTTCGCACCGGAACACGTTTGACACTACGGGGTTAAGGATTCTGGTATCATTTATGTTCCATAACTTGCATCTATAAGAAAAAATAACTTCATTAAACAGTTTTTCAAGAAGAAAATCCTTTTTCTATTCATTCAATATGACACAAACGCTGCAATGAAGTAAAACGTTGGTCACCTTATACATACTACAGATATTGATTGCTATAATCAGGCAAGCTTTTTGCTTGCTTGCTTGTTTGTTGTTTAAAGTCCCTTTCGAGAATTTTTCACTCATATGGAGATGCCACCACTTGCCGGTGGAGGGCTACATATTTTGAACTATACTTGGCACTTAGGGCTATTGAGCAGTTAGGGATCTTTTTCGTGCCAGCACCTACTGCGACATCGGACCTCGGTTTATACGGTCTCATCCGAAGGACCTGTCTCCACGTCCTGCAGTAGGATTCGAACCCGCGATGTAAGGATCAAATCTTTACTCCACGACTCTAGAGCAGACGCTCTAACCACTGCGCCACGCAGGCGACGCAAGCTTTTTGAAAAACTATTACTATTAAAACAGATATGTCTAAATCATTCATTATGTAGTGTGTAAAGGAGGATATTATGGTAGAAATTGTTCTCAGAAATGTTCTTCAAAATGCATCGACACATGTCAACACACTGACGGCTCTTGTACTTGTTCCTATGGTTGGATGGGCATTAACTGTAACCAAGGTATTTAGAATATATAAATATGGTTTTCTTAATAATTTATACTGTATAATCTATGATTACTTATCTAACATTACAGTAGCAAAATACACTACTTACAAATGCAATCCCCTCCATTTTTTCTGAAAATCAAGAATGTCCATCTGGATATTACGGAATAAACTGTAACGAGGAGTGCAGTTTACACTGTGGATTTAATGACACATGCGAAAGATACAACGGATCTTGTCCAAGGGGATGTCAAGAACCCTACACAGGGCCAAACTGCTTTAAAATGACAGGAAACTGTCCACAAAGGACAGGTAATTCTGAAAAAAAAATGTTTATTATTAAATTTGAAAATATCAGTTTAAGAAAATTAATTATTCTTTGTTGATCTCAAAAGAGAAATGCTATTTTATTATTCCCTTTCTTTCTCTTTCCTTAAAAAAAATTAATGTCAAAACAATGTTTTTACCGAAACAAAAATCATCCATATTCTTATAATTATTGGTACATTATTACGCTTATTAAAGGATTGCGCTTATTGAAGGATTTTTGTCCTTTTTTTATAATCTACTGTATACATGTAATATTTGTCGGTACAACAAACTCATTCTTGATTTCCTTAAGTGGATTTTATTTTATTCTACAGATTCTAAAGATTCTATTCTTCCGATTCCTTTGATCTGGTTTCTAGGACTCATCCTGTCAGTGGTACTGAATTTGTGTTTTGTACTTATAGCAAGTTTTAAGCACTTCAGGTAATTCTGCATTTAATTGTTTTAGGATTTAAAATTTCTTTGTTTATAAAGATTTGATATTTCTTTATTTGTTTTACTGAAGAATGAAAATAGCAAATTGTTTTTACAATCACCGTCAACATAAGGAAAATAAGGAAAGTAAAATATTTTTAAATTTTCTTTTTTGAGAAGGAGATGCCCAAAGAAAAAGTCAACTTCTGTTGCTTTAAAAGATGCCTCAAGTCCTGCGCACACTCGCTACGAAAGAGGAATAACTCCGCCTGGAAAGCAAAGTTATCAAGAATTAAAAAATAACATAAGTTATGAAAATGTTACATTATAACAGTAATACTGTAAAATACCTTTATTAGAAATTCATATCCTTTTTCTTACTTAGCATACGCTGTTTTTCTTAGATATGCAACAGAATATATTTTCATTATGTTTAAATTATGTTAGAATGTTTATTGTAAATTTTTGCAAAGCTGGATATTATAGTATATACATTATATATAAGGTGAACGATAGGATGTGTGCTTTGCTACTGTACACTGTACATGTATTTGCATTATTATGTCACCCTGATCCAAGACGGGACTATGAATATATTGCTATTATTGCACCTATAATTTTTTGCGCAAATGCTCTTGCAAATGGCTTAGACTACCTTAATAAGATTTACAGAAATATTAACACAATCTTTAGTTATGCAATCGACATTTTAAATTTTCAAAATTAATTTCGTTGCCATGGAAACAGAGAAAAAGTCAAAATTCTTTCAAGTTTTCAAATTTCAAATTTCAAATTTATTCCAGTAACTATCCAGCCAATCTTTCTGAAACTTTAAAAAGGATTGTTCCTTGCATCGTCTCTAAGTGTTGTCTGTAAAAAGGACTTGGTAGTTGAAGACATATTGAAGAATAAACAACTTAAGAAAACTTCCTGATACATGACATTGCGTATGGGCATTGTTTGGGTGAGTTGTCTTGTGAAATCGTATGTTGTGCGCACTTGTATACCCTTGTATACCCTGCTCCAAACTCTAAGACTGCAGCATCGGGATCAGTTTTGAATGACATGCATCTACCTGTTCCTTGCAATAGCAGTCTTTCTAATTTTGTCGCCCTGGACGAATCAGGGAGACAAAATAGTTTATGTGCGACATGAATTTCTAAAACTGCTGAACAACAACTCTTGGTGTTAAAAACTTTATACAGTTTTTAATGTTTATGAAAACTATTTTTTTTTCGTTTCAGTATCATATACGTTCTGGCATTGTTTTTAATAGAGTTTAGGACTAATAAAAATAAAGAAAAATCGCTAGGGCTGTTTCATAGAATATATCACTAAGAACTCGGAAGCAAGAAAGAACTGCATTACTAAATGTATTTTCTCTCAGACTGAAATGTCGCACTTTCATTTTTATAGGTGCGACACATGACTGCCGCCTATATTTCTTTGTCCTGTAGATTAGGATTAATATCGGACAATACGTATTCTCCTATTAGAAATCATTTATTTGGAAACTACTTTCCATAATGTTTTCATTTTGAAATTTTTTAAGACATGACGTAAGATTTGTTGCGTTTGCATTGCAAGTGATGGTAGCTTGAGACGTGAGAGGGAAAAAAATAAGTTAAAAAATTATAAACGAATTATTGAAAATAAAAGGTGCCTTAAAGATATATCAGTTTACTTGATCTGTGACGATGAAAGGTGGGATAAATCATTTTGAAGAGTTTGTCTGGACTGTGTGAAAGTAAACGAGCCTAGACAAGATATTGGGACTTCAAAAATTAACAAAAATAAAATATATAAAATCCAATCTTCTTGCAGATCCAGAGTGTTAGGTGGACGGGCGGGCGGTTCCACTTTTGCTGTAGATTCTATATCATTCGAACGTCGTGTCCCCCACTTTTTGTTGCAGGAGGATGGAAATGTGCCATGTAATTGCATTAAAGAATACCAACAATAAATTAGAGAAAGACATTACCTTCTACCGAGCTTTGGAGGTTTATTTCTTTTCTGATTTTTTTCCCCTTGTTTGAACCCCCCCCCCCCCCCCCCCGATAAACATTGCTTCGGGACTGTCTTGAATTTATGTCTTTCACACTGTGGACCTTGAGAATATCAATTAATTTCTGATTCGTTTCTGTCTGCCTTGGATCTGCCTAGCCGTCTTTGAGATTGATTCACCCGATATATTTCTGTAGACAGTCAGTATCTAACCCTATAATATGCCTGACACTATACTTTCAAACTGCATCTATACTAACTATATAATAAATATGGAGCTGATTTTTTGTGCGTTTATTTTGGGCAAATTTTTCACTCATATAGAGACGTCACCACATACCGATGAAGGGCTTCAAATTAAGACTTTTACTCGGCACTCAGGGCCATTGAACAGCGAGGCATGATTTGAACAAAATTAAATCTACGCTAACTAAAGATGCTTACTTTTTTGACTTACTGTGACCTTTTTCCTACCAATTTGAACTTTAATTGTGGCTCCACCTTACCCTTGTGGGTCATGATTTGAACAAACTTGAATCTACACTATCTGAGGATGATTCCATATAAATATGACCAACCATGGCTCTGCTGTTCTTGAGAAGATTTATAAAGATTTTTCCTATATACTCCTATGTTAAACTTTGACCGTCCATTGATGCTCCATCCTACACCCGGGGTCATGATTTTAGCAAACTTGAATCTACACCACCTGAGAATGCTTTCATAAAAATATGACCAATCATTGCTTTGCTGTTCTTGAGAAGATTTTTAAAAAAAAAACTTTCCCTGTATTTCCCCGTGTAAACCTTTGATCGTCCATTGTGGCCACACCCTATCCATGGGGGTCAAGATTTGAACAAACTTGAATCTTCACTATCTGAAATATATATGAGTTTTATTTTTTCTGGCCCATTGGTTCTTGAAAAGAAGATTTTTTCAATGATGCCATTAATTTTCCGCTATTTTTAATTATCTCCCCTTAGAGAAGGACATGACCCTTAATTTGAACAAATTTAAATCCCCTTCACCGTAGGATACTTTGTGGCTTATACTTATGTAAAGTTGCATACCAATAGTTTGCATAACCCTAACTATGGGATCTTGGTTTGAACAAATTTAAATTTTTCTCTCAGTAAGGGGTGTTCCACATATACTTTACCTTTTCTGATCTACTGGATCTTGAGGAAATCTTGTGATACACTAACACTCGTTTTTCTATTTCTTGATTATCTCTCCTCTGAAGAGATGGCTTTTCATTTTTTTTATCAAAAAAAAAAATTAATAAATTTCCTTCATCAAAGGATACTTTACTCCAAATCTGCTAAAAGTTTGTTCACTGTCTCTAGAGAAGTCGAAGATCTGAAAAGTTATCAAAAGACAGACAGATGGAAGACGCATAAATGTTTAACTGAAAAGTTCACTTGGAAATTTGTGTTGAGTAAACTATAAAGCAACAAAATAACACTTAATTTATAAAAACATGTTTCATGTACATACAGCAAATACAAAATTACAAATTAAACAATAAACATATAAAACAGATAATTAGTATGAAAAAAAGCTTGATTGGATAAACGTATTCTGTTAATTGCCACCTAGGTATTTTATGATGAGTGTTAGAAACCTATTTTAAGTGATTACATTACACAACAAACATAACGTAGATGATGTGTTACATGTATTAATACAATGACATTACAAACTCAAAAAATAACACTTTTAAATAGATTACAATAAAAATTGAAATAAGACAAAAAGATTTAAAAATATTTCACAAAGTTTATGACTCCAAAACACAAAGTGATACAATAAATAAATAAAAGTGAATAAAAAACAAAACTCTTTAAAAAGCAGTTCAAATAAGCTTATCACTAATGAAAAAAATATCCTCGAAAGATTAGTGAATATATATAGTTTCTTTTGATTTTGCCGGTCAGAAGTTTTTACATTAATTACAAAGGTTCATCGTAAGATTAATCAACAACGAATGTTAAAGATATTATGTACTAAGTTATAAAAAGTTTCCTCCCTTTGTCTAACAATTCGCGTAAACACTATCATTCTGCATGTATTCTGCAAGGACATCATAACAAAGCTGGTATTCCTCCTAAAAACAGAAAATAAAATGTTACATCTAGTAAAAAATTTCTTTATTCAATATGGGATTACCATAAATGATATGCATATTCAAAATCAAAATATGTTATCAAGCAATTAAAGAATTGGACTATGCATTCGAGAGATTAAGAATGTATATTGTAACAAGGAAAGCTTAAGACAAAAATAGTTTTATCTCTCAAATTTAAGAACCCTTTTTAAAACCTTACTTACAATCAGATTTTACAATTTGCTCATTGCAAATAACGCAAGTAAACTACAGGGGGAAATATCGGAAAGGTTTGAAAAGATCACAATAATCTACAGTTCAATCTAACGCGTACTTAGAGGGTAAAAGCACCCACCAAAGTAGACACAAACTCCGGTCTACGAATCTGAAGTTGTCGTGTGATGGTGAAGATATCTACTTCCTTATCCATCAAGAGTTGTTCCAGGGCGTTATAGACAACACAGAATGCTCCACAGCGTGTGGCTCCATCACTAACAGATGCATGTAATAAATATTATTAAATTAAAAAAAATCTTGTAAGAGGATGGGCGAACAAGGCGAGCGTAATGCCTACATGTATAGTGCGACAAACTTTAAATCTTAATTATAACAAAATTTTCTTTGATATTCCATCTAAAATTAAATTATACTTTATGCCTATGAAATAGCATCCGCCCACTAGAGAGGGCAAAAAGGATCATTTTCTCATACTATAACACAATATTTCTATACGAGTGGGTCTTCGCTCCATATTTTTGGAAATTTATCCTCAAAAATCGCGTAAAAACATGCATTTTTGGTTAACAAAAAACATGGAGCAAAGGTCTGCTATACCTTTAAAATAGAATGTTATGACACAACATTCACATTTTTCCGAGAAATAGTTGAAGTCCATTTAGTCAAGGGTCATATCACAAACATGATTTAAATGCCACCATTCATCAGGAGCTGTGTAGCGTGGTGTTTAGCGTGTTAGTCTCAAAGGAAAATGATACTTAGGTTTTTTTATTGCTAAGGTTCGAACCACATTATTTTTAATAATAGCGTAATTTTTGCCGAGAAAATTTTCCGCAGAAAAGTTTTGTTTTTCATAATTTAAAAAAATTCAATAATGAGAACTTTATATACTAAATTCACAAACTGATTATGATTTTTGTGTATTTATGCATATAAATGAATTTATGTGATCTAAATACATACAAGATTGTGTTATTTTTATTCATCACTATTTTGTGTCAATTCATGGGTCTTGAGGGGTTTTTCCGGGTTTTATATTTAAGCGCCATCTAGTTACGGCTATTAGCCTCATCCTTATCAAAATAACTTTTGGCTCCGAAAAGGTGGTTTACAAATTTTACCCACACCCACCCCTTCAACCCTCCATGTACATTGTTATTGTTGTAGAAAATACATGTACTAGTTTTCCTTTGTATAAGGTGTGGGATATTTTTTGGGCCCCACCTTCTGCTGCATTCTGAAATTGTAAAATTTGTAATCTCATTTGGCATTTGTAATAAAGGCTCTATACACACAAACCCTCTTTATTATTTGACTTGCTGCAGAACAGAGCTGCAAATGTGCTTCAGGTTCATATGAACTGAATTGTTCATCAGTTTCAGTATTTAAGAGCACATAAATATATTTGAAGCTATAGGCATTCTGCGCGCCTTGTTCACCAATCTGCTTTTGTCACGAACAGTTTTGTAACGTATATGAAAAAAGGGAAAAGCTAACGCATTTTCCTGCAAGCAGAAGGTCAAAATATGCAGATTTTTTTTTAAAGTTCTGAATATGTTACCATTAATAAGAAAAGATTTTTATTCAAACAAATACAAGACTCACATCCCAAAGATATACAAAATTTGTAAATTACCTGGACAAAATAAGTATTTTCCCCTCATCTTTATCTTTTTCTGATTTTGCCTCTTTGACCACATCAAGTAATACTCTTTTATCAGCAAGGGACCTCCCTTCCTTCCAGGTCTTACATTCAAACACAGTTATTCTCATGTCGCTACTTCCCTAGTAAAAGAAATTATGTGTGTTATATTAAACCATGGAACACTTAGAATTTTGGGCACAAATTATGGAATTACTGTTCAACTATGATGTATAAATAAGACAAACCTTTGGCTGCAAAACTAAATTCCTGGTTGTAAAGTTTACAGTATTAGTTGATGTTTCCAATTTAAGTTCAAAACTGCCTACATTTTTGTGTTCTGATTTTGTTGGAACCCAGAAGAATGACTGGAAAAATGATACAAATTTTATGTGATTTTTTTAAAGAAAGAATGGAGAATTTATAGTTAGCAAACCAAAAGAAAACCAAAACATAAATTGAAATTGTTTAAAAGTTTTATTTTTTATCTTTGGTACCCTTAAATATAAGTATAATATATATTCATAATTGATTGATTTTTCTCGACTTCATTAATATGTAGCTATCTTACAGACTTAATTTCCTTTAAAGGACTCAGGAAAACCACAACACGAGCATCAAAGTCCCTGATGAGTCTGAGAAAATCTTCAGTGTAGTCAGGAAGTGGGTACTGGGCGCTGATCATACTGTCGTTTTCAGTGAAGGACTGGAACATACATTTTATATAATTTTTGTCCTTGAAGAACAAATGCAAGCTTGTAAATGCTATTAAACAATCTAAAATTTGATCATGAACAAAATCCAGAAAATAAATTATTCATTAGTAGTATACATGAAGCTTAAGTTCTGCCTCTTGCTGTAGACAACAAAACATCAATGTATACCTGTTTAATATCTTTTTTTTTTTGGGTTTCTTTTTTTTCGTGTCTGGGAGTAAACAGCGAAATTAAATTGAACAAGAATTAACATATTTAAGAGACTTGTTATTAAAAGTCATATATGCAAATTTTTCTGTTATCCTTAATCGATTATTAAAAGTCACTTTATATGTGTACATATAAGGACGTTATAACGTGATTTTATTTTTTAAAATACAGACATGCAAATAAACAGATGTGGACTTATTTAACAAATAAACAACGTTATTCAGTGAACATGGCGTTATGAATAGCAATTGCTCTGCAGGCATATTCCATGATACTTGCTAGTGCATCATGGAAAATATGCCAGCAGAGCTATCGCTATTCATAACACGTTCACTGAATTATCATTGTTTATTACTTGTATTTGCATTCTGTTATGTCAAGAACATCATAGGAAATCCTGGCCTGCACATGGGCACGGGTGCTTGTCTCTAGTGAAGAAAAATATGACAATAAAATTAGTAAACCTGATTGATACTAATTTATCCACTTTATCCTCAATTAATCACATACAATATATGTGGTATTTGCTAGTTATCTGGATACGAACCGCGCCGTCGTCAAATTCTTAATCTTGTTTTGATGCTGTTGTGACGCGCAATGACGTCATCGTCATCGAAACTCTCCGAGAAAAATTATAAATAACAATAACATGAAAAAAGATAATTTTTACATTGATTTTAACTTAAGAATGATTTTGTTTTGTTTCTTTAAGTTCTTAAAATTCTTTTTGATAGTTAAAATCGTTTTTGAAATAAATATATTATTACAGAAATTTCGCTTTGTCTGAACGTAAAAAAATCCTAACGTGAAGAGTTATTGTTATTTCCAACAATATGCGTAAAAATGAACAAACAAATTAAAGATATAGAGCTATGTTTAATTTGTAGAAAGTTTTATTTTACAATCAAACATGTTGACTAAAATTATTTATTTTTTAATTTGAAAACACCTCAATCAGTAATCTTAATCATTTCTTTTTTCCCGGAGGATTCAATTAAAAATTTAATTTTACTGCCTTTGCACAACATTCCATATATATATTTCTGAATGTTTTGTTTAAGTGGAGTAGATTGTACTGCTCCAGTGTAAGAAACGAAATGCACTTATAGCAAAAGAAGCTGCATTCATGGTGCTATAAACGCAACTGGTGAGTGCAGGTTTATAGTGGGAGAAATCAGAGTGTATGCATATATAATTCAATACCCTTCATTTAAGGATATTGACATCTGTATTAATCACTGTCAATTAACAGACCATGATTACTCATGCAAAGAGATGAATATAGACCATTAAGACTAAAAAGATGTTTGTTAATAGTTTCATGCCCATTTTATTAAGGTTTCAAAGTGCAGCGATTAACGCTGTAAATAAGCCTGGATTACATGTAGGAACCCCCGTTACTGCTTGTATACACAGCATGACGTAATTATGTTTATTATAGTACTGATAAGTAGATCATCGATAGGATTATAGTAACGCCTTATTAAACGAGACACCTGAGAACTTAATTTCAAATTGTTTAATAAATGTCTCTTCTTAAAGAAGATAAAATATATTCCTTTTGTCTTTTGTTTTAGAATGGCTACTTGATACATACTTTGACCAATACGTACATTTGCAATAAAATTCAGGACATATCTCTATAAAAATGTTAAAAAACAATCATACCTGAAGAAGAACAGCGTTGTAGTAGTTGTTCCTTCCCTTTGTATACGACAAATAGCACATGTATTTTTCCACTGAAATTGATACAAATACATGTATGTAAACCGGCTTAATGTACATGTAATGAATTGTTCAAGAAAATTAACATTACTCTAAAAATTTATTTGCCATGAATTTTCTTCATGAAAAATATTGGTTCTAAAAACTTCAATTTAAGTTAGATAACTTTATAATTAAGTGATTTATAGAGTATTGATACATACCAGGCAGAACACTCTGTGTGTAGTTGGCCGATTTGTTTTTAAGTCCAGATTCATAGTCTTTCTCTGCAAATTTTATCCGAAGAGACTGTAGAGTCTACAACAATGTAGAATGTATACATGTATACACACATGAATTCACTTCAAACATAATGTACATTTATATTTTTATGTGTAATCACCTAAAATATATATGAAAAATTGAAGAAGACATAATTTATTGCATAAAGCTATTCACGCCTTATCAATCATTTTTTGTTGTTGTGTTGCAATGTTAATTGTTACAAAATTGTTTTTTTTTGTTTTGTTTTGTTTTTTTTTTTTTTTGCAAAGTAGGATGAATTTACTTGGAACTCTGATGACAATGAAGGTGTATTCGTTACTTCCCCACAGTTAGTGTAGCATGATCTATCTTGAGATTGTTGAGAAAGTGTCTCAGTTGTCCGACATCTAGACCGTCCACTGAAAGCTTCACAAAGGGCAAGATAAACACATCTGTACTGGTCCTGATGAATGAAAAAAAGATGTAAATTTTATTAAGTAGAGTTGAGTTTATCCTTTAAATGGACAATAACATTTTACCTACTACGTGCTTTTCAAAAATCTTTCGTGATTGTACGTTCAATTACGTCCATGCCTATTTAATTTATTATTATCAGTACAAAACCACCATATTGAAATGCTCAAAATCAGTGCTCTCCCTTAAATATCGGTAGTAGTTGCTTGAAATTTTAAGAATTTTTTCCAGAGAAAGTAGTTGTTTACAGAGGCTTTAGAGAGGTGTAACAATTTTACTTGTTTCGCGTGCCGAGAGTTCAAAGAGCTTGAGATGCCAAGATCTATCGGCTTCGTTTCGATTGACAGTGCCTTTCTCTGAATGACAATTTTTAATTTTTTCTTGTTGCAGTAGTTTTGTTTTAAATATATCTTACTGAATGTTACATGCAAACAACTTCTAAAAATTTATGGTGGATTATACTCGATAGCATTTTTACGTTTGTCGTTTTTCTCTTTATGTTATCAGCAGCTGTCACGAAATGTTTAATGTTGTTAGATAATTTCACCCTGAAGGGCGTGGTTTCAATTCAAATCGTTTTTTTTCTTAAACGTCTCTCAACCAATCAATTTTGACTCATATACTTAAAATGAAAATAAATCTGATCCCATCTCTTGAATTTCCAGATGCCCGTGTTCTATTAGAATATATATATTTTTTTGCTTAAAAGACTATATTTATAGACAATCTATGTGTTACTACCGCTTTTACTAAATGGCAAAAATATTTCAAATATTAAAATTTCCACAACAAATCAAATTCGCAACGGTATTATTGGTCTTTCAAAAGAGATTTACAAACAAGGAAATGTTCGAAATTTCAATATAGGGAAGTTTCTTTACATAGCATTTACACGATTGGAAAATATTATTCACCTTAAACTCTCTGCTTTTTAAATTGAGGAAGTGTTTTGGTGAAAACACACGATAAGACTGTCACCAGGGTAGAATAGGGAAATGTTTATAGCTAATCACATTTCAAACTCCTCTTGAAAGGTGATTTAAGGGGAAATATTACCTTTAGCGTGTGAAAGAAAATTTTCCATCATACGTGTATGCCACTAAAGCTTTTGTTTTGTAGATATCTAATCAAAAGTAATGCCTCCCTTTTGGTTTAAAAAAGGAATAGGAGAAATATTGTGTTAAGTCTTCAGTATAAAAGACGGGAAGTTTGAACAGCCATAGCTGCTTTATTAAAGTGTACATGTAAAGTATACATGTAGATACTTTGTGCATAGACTATTATTTTAAATACAAGTATTCAAATATTTAAATGACGTAATGATAAAAATTTCAATATGATTTTTCAGAACACCTTATAAAAATAATCTTAAGTTTACAACAAATTTCATATTACACTGAGACTTTTAAATGAGGTAAAATGCAAATCAAAAGTCGTTTTATCTTTAGTGGAATTCGGTGGAAAACTGAACAAAATCTATATAAAAAAAGAAACTTACGTCGCCCTGTATCATGTTCATTCTGTCTTTTCTCATAGTCCTGACGTACATTGGTACATTGACCCTGGCATTTCTCTCCCCTTCCCGATATAGGGCATCCAAGGCAATGTATGTTCCGGTTCTGCCAATTCCGGCACTGGAAATAAACTCTGTGATTATTTAATTAAGGCTACTTCATACTCTTTTTCCTAGTTTTATCAATGTAAATGGTGAATATAATAAACACCGATAGATTCCGTAAAACAGGTTAAAAATACGGATAGTAAAAAGGGAAAATCACAGACCCATAGAATCAACATAAGTCGAATCAGATGCCGAAGAGGACTAAGCATCCAACATTTACGGGTCACTCTGAGCGTATTCAAAATATAAGAATAGAACGTAATGACTAAACAAATGATATAAAACTTGTCGGACAAAGTACAACCTAACAATAACACAGGCATATGAATCTAACGCTTTTAATAAGAGGTCTTGGACTTGACATATGTATAAGCAACTAGCTAACACTGAAGTGCAATTTTAAAAAATAAAAGGCCCAAGGGCCTTAACGGTCACCAGAGTATAATATAACACTGTTAAGTATCAACAGAAGTACAAAATAAAAAAAGAGGCCCTGAAGAAGCACATTTGCTTATCATAACTATGCACTTAGTTGAAGAATTTCAACGGATTACTATTTTTTTTACTAGATAATCAACTGAGCCCAGCCCAAAAAGTCCAAGAACCAGGGCCCATGAAATTCACAGTTTTGGAAGAGGCACCCTTGCTTGTTATAACTATATGCTTAGTTTGTTTATTTAATACCAAAAAGCAAAATATCAAGGAAAAAAAAATGCATTTTTCACTATATAATCAATAACACCCCCACTCAACAGGATCCCCTGACCCTGGGGCCACACATTTCACGATCTGAAAGAAGCACCCTACCTCATCATCATCATGCCCTTTTTTTGGATCTGCTTGATACCCCAGATAAGAATTGATGCATTTTACTATATAGTCAATATAGTCAACTTACAACAGAAATTCTGACCCAGGGGCCAGGAAATTCGCAATTTTGCAGGGGGTACCATTGCTCAACATAACTAGGCATTTAGGGTTTTTTGCTTAATACCCAGGAGTAGAGGAGATCTTTTAAGGAATAATGCATTTTCACTATATATTCAACAGAGCCCCGCCTAGCACCAAAGCCCTGATGCTGGGGCCATGAATTTTACAATTTTGGTAGAGGGCTTGTTACAATCATGCCAACAGTTTAACTGCTTGATTACCAGGAATAAAGAAGAATATTTTTTTAAATATTGCTTTAATTTTGATGGTTTTAGCCCTGTCCCTCAGGCCCAGGGGCCATGAATTTCACAATTTTAGTACCCCTTTACTCATAGATGCTACAGGTTGAAATTTGTTCACTGGTTCTATAGAAGAAGTTGAAAATGTTCAAAAGTTTATGACTGACGCACGTCCATGAAGGACAAAAATAGACAGCAATAGGTCACTTGACTCGGGTGACTTACATGGTTCCATTTTGCATTCACTATGTACATGTACACGCAGCAGAATTTGAAAATCATTAATATAAAAGCAATAGAGAAGACAGATTTTCAACAGCCTCTTAGCCTCAAATATTTTTTTTTTAGATTTAGTTTGAATTTATCACAAATAAAATTTAACACAATCTTATATTTTTATTTGATTTGGGTTTTATTTAAACTATTTATTGTTAAATATATCCTTGAATAGATATTATATTTGATGCCAAAGGCTTAATAATTACATATCGGCTGAATGACAAAAGGTTCTAAAATCTACATTTCGACATATGTCTTAAAATAAAAAAAATGACTATTTTAGTAGTTGATCATTTAGATCACTCAACTATGACTAAAAAAACTAAAAATGAACAAATTTTACTCAGTGATAAACACTGTGCATGACTATTTTTTTTTTTTTTTAAATTTTGGTCACAAATATCATAACTCCCCCCGCGTGGCCTAGTGGATAGAGCGTCTGCTATAGAGTAAGGAGCTGATCCTTTCGCCGCGGGTTTGAATCACTGCGGGACGTGGAGACCGGGACCTTCTGATGAGACCGTATTAACAGAGTTCCCGTGTCGCAGTAGGTGTTAGCACAAAAAAGATCCCTCATTGGTCAATGGCCCTCAGTGCCGAATATAGGTATATATTTGCAGCCAACCACCGGCAAGTGGTGGGGTCTCCATATGAGTGAAAATAACAAACAAACAAAACAAAGAAACATTATGTAAATAGTGCCTGTTTTTGAGGGTAATAGTTTCAAAGTCCCCGCTTTTGTTTTTCTCAATAAGAAAGTTTTGAAAAAGATTCACCGATCTCTCTTTTGTTTGTTTAATACTCAGAGAGTCCTTTATCATGTAAGGTTCTATTATTTCTGCACTCACAAGCATTTTTCGTCTGTCGTGTGTTGTTTTCAATCAAGCTACATCGTTTGCAAGCTTAGATTAACGTCAAGTTTATTCAGCTTCTTTCAAACGCATAACTTACGTTTTGAGAATTCTCCGGCGAACGGTACGTGCATAATTTACACGCTTGTGACATTTTTTCCCTTTCAAGTGTGTTGCTAATGATGGGGGTAACATTACGAATAGTTAAATACGTCTAAACAAATCAGAGTTAGTATTTAACATGAAAATAAAATAAAACATAATATTCAGTATTAGATTTAATGTACCTCATAAGATCTCTATGTTTATATGGTATGGTGCTGGTCGGATTTTGTTAAGCTTTTTGATTGACTTATCTGTTTGTTTCACGTATAACATAAAATAATCTGATATTGTATGTGTTCTAACAATTAAAGTAATTGGTTGAATTCCTAAATAAAAGATCTTTGGCTTAAAGCATAAATTTTATATTTATAGTTTTTTTAAGAAAATAAGAAATGGAATATATAGAGTTAAATAAAGTTAAACACTGTAGAATTTAATCGCCAGGGATTTTAAGAAATTTTTCCTATGTCTATTATTATTTCGTAATATCCAGTAAAAAAAAACTGCTACTATTGAATGACAATTATTAGTTTGTTGAATGCGGGATAAATAATCCCCCTTTGTCATAAATTTAAAAGTAAAATCAGCTTCACTGTACATATTGTCAAACTTTTCCTGCAATAATATTATTAAAATCATTAAGTTTCATGTCATTCTTTTTAAAATAACCAATATCAAATCACAAAACGACAGAAAAATGTAATATAAATAGAAATAAACACACAAGTCTAGCCTGCTACCATATCAAGTAAGCATATGTCTGAACTGCTAGCGCTAGTCGTTTACATCGCCATTCTTTTACACATACAAAAATATTTTCATTTCATGTAAGTCCTAGAAGTTGCAAGTCTTTGAGTACAAATACTTAACAATGGCGTATATCAACAAGACGTGTTTGTGAAATACAATTCACACTAGCAGGGCTCAGTTGTAATTGATTCTGATTAATTCAATCTTGACTACACTTATCTCTTAACTAGATGACTTTGAGATAGGATCAAGACTCGTCATCTATCATGAGCTACTTCATATTGGTATCTTTCTGATAAGGGACTTTAACCTCAGCCTTGTTCGCCTTGAATTTTTGTAAGATTATGAATCAGCGTTAGAAAACATCCCCTTCTGTATTAGGTGAAAATAAAAGCTTTACGCTTCAAATCCCCTTGACCCTTATTTAAATGACCTTAGGATTGATCTCTAGGGTTGTGGCAAATTCTTTCAAACATAAGGAATATCTCTTTGAACGTATCAGTTAAAAATTGTAATTTCTCTGTAATGTCTATTGTTTGTATGTTTATCGTCCCTTTCGAGAATTTTTCACTCAAATTGAGGCGCACTACCTCCCGGTGGACGGCTGCAAATTTAGACCTAGACTTGCAGTCATTGATCACTTAGGGATCTTTTCTTGTGCCAGCACCAAGTGCTACACGAGACCTCGATTTATACGGTCTTATCCGAAGGACGGGTCACCATGTTCCGCAGTGGGATTCGGGCACGCAAAGGAAAGATCAACGTCTTGCTCTGTGACTCTAGAGCAGATGTTCTAATCACTGCGCCACTTGGGTGACCCTCTATATTCGCTATCCAGTTTTCAGACAGCTCACTTTCATCTCAAGTGTTCGGTTTCACTTGATCTTTGATTTACATTCGTAGCATTGTTCCAATATGCATAAAGTCTTAAGGGGCAGGTTTCCCAAAAACGTGTTGGAAATTCGATGGGCACAACCAGTGCTTCTTTATCCGCTGACCTATTCTTATATTCCTTTAAGCAGGATTTTTCCATCTATAGCTATACCCCCACAGTAAATCAATATGAAAAAAATAATCGATAGCTATCAATTCACCATTATTTTATATATCGACGAAGTTTTGTCAAATAACAGTAGTTATTTTCATTCTGGTAACTCTACATATCACAGTGAACTTAAAAAACACACCATACCTATTTCATAGTTACTTTACTGAAAGTGGATATTAATTGCTATCTTACAACTTAAACTCTACGACAAACAGGATGACTTCACCTTTTTGATCTTCAACCTTCTTTACCTCTGTAGTAATATTCTATTATCACCTATACCATTCTTTATGTATTCCATCGGATAAAGGGCATAGGAGCATATTCTCAGTACAATAAATTTTAATCGAAAATGGAGAGAGAGAGAGAGAGAGAGAGAGAGAGAGAGAGAGAGAATCAATATAACTGCAAATAATTTTCAAGAGGTAGATAAGGGAATTTAACCTGCAATGAACCAATGTGTATTTTCCAGTTTTTGAGGACGTCTTCATTACGTGAAGATGGAACACAACAAGACTGAGTGGATCAGGTACTCCATGGTCTGGCCATCTTGTGAAGTGGAACATCAACACTTCACGATCGTGTCTTTCCTTTAAATTAAAAAAAAAACTGTTTTGCATGTTCCTTGCTGTTGCTTATGATTGCCTTCTATATATTTGATATATGCATGTAACTTTGTCATTGTGTACAAATAATGTACATTTAGAGTGATTTAGTTTATTTGGTATGCGCATTGGAACATATGGCAGATTTGGAAACTAATTAAATTAGTTGAAGTTCGGTATATCGAACTTTGATATCTCGAATACCATGGATATGTTGAAGTGATTTAGAAGTCCCAATTACTTATTCTTTGCATATTTTACCCTCGACATATCTAATCATCGGATATCTCAAAGTTTTTTTTCTCGGTCCCATGGAGTTCGAGATAACGAGGTTTGATTATTAAGGTTTTCCGTCTTCAGCGGAAGACCCTTTTGTTATTCTTACGTTTCTTTTCCACTGTTTTTATTATTATTTTTTTCTTACCGATTTTGTGCACGCAGGATCTCGGAAACAGCTCGCTCGATTTGCATGAAACTTTTAGGTCTGATAGAATATCAAAAAATCTAAAACATCTTTTTATTTTGATGACGTCACTTCCGGCCCGGAGATTTCCGCGATTTAGTGATTTTTTGAGGGTCGGATTGTCCGCAAGTTTTCTAGTAAACCACTTTTCACAGAAGCCTGAAACTTTCAGTGAAGATAGAGCAATAAATGACTGTAGATCTGTAAGGCATAGTTCCCTTCCACCGCAAGTACCAAACGTCGACGCTCACTATGGCCGGAAAAAGTTATATCAATTTCAAAATTTCTAACACTTTTTCTACGATATTTCTTTACCTGTAGATGTTTTGTCAAAACATACAGAACAAAAGTTATCCCGAATTACAAGATCTTTCAAATGATATTATGGAAAAGGGGCTAAAAAAGTATTTTTGCGATATCTCGAAAAGTGTTGGGAATTTTAATACACCAATGAAACAAAGTTGTTCAAAAATAACAATTAGCAAATAGTGAAATTGTCAAAATACGTCAAGTGACGTCACTTCCGGCCAAACAGGAAGTATTTATAAATAGCTTATTTTCACAGGTATGAGCACGGAATCGAATTACTAATGTCATAGAGGACGTCCAGCTGCAATTCCTTTCGAAAATCGTCACATTCAACCACTTCCTGTTAAACCGGATGTAGCCAGAAATGGCTTGTTTCTGCAGATATTAACATGAAATTAAATGATTTTCTTCACCTAAGACTTCCAATCTAAGTTTCTGTTGATTGGCGTCACTTCCAGTCAAACTGGAAGTAGCCATAAATTGCTGTGTTTCACGATAATCAGCAACATATTATTTTTAAAAATATACCAAATGCAGATCAACATCATATTTGGTCTGGATACCTTCTTTATAACTAATGCTTTACCTTCCTTTATCTCTTTTACTAGCAGTGTTACTGAAAGGGGACGGAAGACCTACTCGTTGCTTTGCAACGAGCTTTGCTTTAGTTCTTTTTTTCCCCTAGACGCCAGCTTTGAAGCTTCATATCATCCTTATTTTCTGAAAGGATTTTCTTCAAATGTTCAAAGCTTATAGACTTTACAAAAAGTTTTCAAATTACTGAAATACAATTCAAATATTTCTTTCCGGTCACGAGTTATTCCTCTTTGATTGAAATTTTAAGGGCTTTGGTTTCTACACAAAGGCTCCGAGACCATACTAACTGAAGCGGGAAAACTTGTGAATTTGAAAAATAGAAGCATTGTAGTTGTGCATATCGCTTTTTCTTTTCTTTCTTTCTTTTTTTCTTTTTTTTTTTTCTTTTTTTTTTTTGATTTCTGAGTTTAAAATGGCGCTAGAGAGGGGTAAAAAATTAGGATGCCTAAAAGAGCAAAAATTTAAACATTTTTTCCTTTGCGTCTTCTAGGCCTTATATAAAAATATTTGTGCATAATTTCAGGAACTTGCATTTGACATCACTTAAAAGGGGCTAGCCCCTAAAATTAGGGATCTAGGGCCAATAAAAGTTTCCGCTTTATAACTCAAAAAAACGGTAAATATTTCGATATGACTCTCGCTACAAAAGTTGTTCATTAACATCTTATTGATTTCATAAAATGTTATTTTGTTCGAGTATTGCGTAATTGTGATTAAAAAGCTGAATCCGTAAACAGATAATCGTTTTCATTTGCCAAGTGAACGAGAAGACGTTGTGCGTATAGCTGAAATAAACTTGCTTTATGTAATATACCTGATTACAGTAAACATTAATATTTTTTAAAAATAAGTCTTTTATCTGTTCTGTGGTTTTCTTACAAATTATTTAGTGATAACTTTTTTTATTTAGTCTTAAAATGAACAAAGTAAATGAAAGAAAGAGATTGATATCTTTTCTTCATTTAATTCTTCGTTTAATAGTAAAATCATCGATTTACATAAAACAAAACTTTACGCATACAATAATTCATGCCGTCTTACAGCACGTAGTTTACATTCACCTCCGTCAGCTTTGTGTTTACAATTATGTAACCCAGCCCTCGTTCACACGTGGCCGGAGAGATCAGCGACTCGCGTTCATAAACAAAACAATCATTGGTATTTAGATCCATTGTGTAATCAAAGTGATAAATGGAAACTAAGGTTCGAAATCATTTCAAAATTTTAATTATGAAATTATTTCGTCCTACTCTTCATCTTAAGCTTGTTTTTATCAATTCTAATCTCCTCTGCATTTATTCATCTCAAATTTTATGAATTTTGAATGCCCACCAAACCAAATGGTTTGCATATTTTACAAAACAATTTATTTCTCTCTCTAATGTAATTATTTATCAAGTTGTTATTGGTTTCACGAACATAAAACTACATGTATATATGCACGATAATTGTAACTGGAGGTGACGTTTCTAATTGTCAGGAAAATAGAAAATATAAAAAATTGTATTATTTTCTACCTAACTTATAATTGTCTTGTACAGAATGATATACTTATGTATTTCTTTTATTTCTTCTGATAACAAATTATCCCCCTTTAACATTCTTTTACACGATTTACGGGTACATGCATGTAAGTACATGCAATTTTACATGGAAGATAAAAATATATATAATCCGAGCTCTAAGAATACACCCTAGTGTATGTTTCTCATTATCTCTGCAATAGAATAGCAATTAATTAATTTTTTTTATTATTGAATTACCGTTTATTTTGATGTACATAAATTACTGACCCACTCAGCTGTTAAAGAGTTGTTTTAAAAACGGTAGTACATAGTAGTCCTACTGGTCAGTCAAGGTCGGTTTACACGGTAATACATGTCGTATACAACTTTTGTAATATATTCCTCACATGTCTACATGGTCAAACAGGTTTACATTCCAATCTAATGTTATTTAAACAAACGGAACGCCCCTTTGAAGAAGTAAAGTTTTTATTTATTTTGTCAACATGGAAGCATAGGAAGAGGAAGGTAGTTATTTTAATGTGCATTTTGATAATTTCATTTGTTCTCCCTGCTGTACCAGCAAAAAAGATCTAGAGGAGGCCATAGGTCAGGCAATGAATCGGGAGGAGGGACCACTAATTTCATCAGCAGAACGTTTGCCCTTACACTGCGTTTTTTGGCCATCGGTGATATAAAATTAACCGTCTAATTGAAATACATTTAAGGAGGAATGCTTCACCAAAATTGTATTTGATGGATCTTCAAAACATCCATTTTAACTAAACTTTTAGCATTGACAGATTGATATTCGCTCTTATTTATTTTATACGATTTGTGTCATATTTTTCAGCAAAAATGTAAAAAAAAAAATACATTTTAAATTTGAACAAGCCTTAACTCATGTACATAAAAAAAATGTTGAAGTATTCTTTTATAAAGTTGAATTGGTCAGTGAAGCATAAATAGATCAATCAAATCCCAAACCACTGATTGGCCAGAAAAAGAGAGTCTCATACGACTTGCTGTACAGGATAGAGACACGCTCTATTCGAACGCGCGGAATACATGTATATAACTCCGGGGAGGTCTAAATTCCGTGTAATAGCGCTGTTCACAGGGCAGCATTTTGTTGTATACGGCACGTTTTATACAGGTTGCTTTACCGTATAAACCAGCCTTTAACTGTAGCTGTATAAACCTTGTCGTATACAGCAAAATGCTACCTAAATGCCTTATGAGAGGTAGACATAAAGGTGTTGGTGGAAATATTTTAACCTTATATGTTTTCATTGAGTGTTTTCATAATAAGAAATAAATTGCTGGAGGATTATCTTGTTCTCTCTGATCACATTTGATAGCGTGTATGCACAGAGGTATGAAAACACGCTTGTGTACAAAGCAAACAAGTAAATAAAAAAAAACAGAAAAATACAAACATATGTCTATAGAAAACCATTGTCTTAATATGATTCAATATAAATTATTGTTCGCATGAGATCAACGTTTGAAAATTAAATCCCCAGTACCGAAGGATTTTGTGTCTATGTTTAATCAGCATACCGCTGTTTTTTTTGTTTTTTTTTTAATTTTAATTCTTCTTCCATGCCTTCCACCGAAACGGAAGAAAGAACGATAAGTTATACCGAACGCGATAAAAAATGTCGATTTTTTTCTTCAAATTAACTTAAATGAACAAACCTTTTCATTTCACTCTACAAGTGTCCTAAATAAAACTGCGTGGTTTTGGTTTCTCAACCTGTTTTAGATCGGGACCAGAATTGTTAAATGTCTTCATCGGCCATTTTCACTTATTTTGCACTTCAGTTATATCGAGAAAAAAAAAATGTGTTGGTCTCTTGAATGTCAATATTTCCGAATAAAATAATAATTTAACAGCCTGTCAGATTTATCATGGGCACCAATAAAAGGACGAAAATTTGTTTTATAAATAAAGTGGTTCTTACAAATATGTTCTAAAACATAAGCAGCTTAATAAATATTTATGTTATCCAACAAATGTTAATTTAGTTCTTTCCTGCACGTTTTCCAAAGACCTAGCTAGAAGTTTTCTGATTTTTTTCTTGAAATGCAGGCCCTCCGAAATGTCGATAGTAAGAAATATTGACTATGACAAAATAATTTCAAGTTTTAATCAGTATCTCATCTCTCAAGCCAAAGGCTGAAGTGAGCTTTTCTGTTCATAATTTGTTCATTGTCTTAATCGGAGTTGGCGTTCTCGGAGTTGGCAATATCGTTGTTTCGTTGTAAAGCTATACTTGTAAATTTTTCTAATTCTTATCTTTTTAAAAATAACTGGGCCAATATCAACCCAACTTCAGACAGATATTCTTTGGTAAAGTTTTGTTCAAATGAAGGTCCACATCCTCTTCCAGCAGAAGATAATTAAGAAATACACGTAGTAAAAATTGGGTGGGGTCATTTGAAAATATTATTCTCAAGAATCACTTGGCTAGTGTGAGATTTTTTGAAAGCTTCTGACATAGTATAGATTCATTTTTTTTTTCAAATCATGACCCTGGAAGAAGGTTGGGACCGGAACAGTTCATCAGAATTTAACATAGGAATTTATATCCCCCGCAAACGAAGTTCGTCTATCCGTCCGTCTGTCCCTGCAACTTTGACTGGGCTCTAACGTTGTTATGGAGGAACTGGAAGCTCATTCATGTACTTAGTACAAAAATTGCTAATTATCCGAGGATGTGTCAGGTCTTGACCTAAGGTCATTTCGACAAGTTCAAGGTCGCTGGAAAATGTATAAAATTTTTGTCCAGGCCATATATTTGTAATAGAGAATCACTGGAAGCTCATACTTGAAAAGGGATTGTAAATGACCAAAAGATTTGCCACGACCTTGATCCAAGGCCATTCCTGCTAGTTCAAGGTCACTGACAGAAAAAAGTATGAAAT
Organism: Saccostrea echinata; assembly: GCF_033153115.1. Taxonomy (NCBI): domain Eukaryota; kingdom Metazoa; phylum Mollusca; class Bivalvia; order Ostreida; family Ostreidae; genus Saccostrea; species Saccostrea echinata. The sequence goes on along the minus strand of NW_026889755.1, from coordinate 2,583,840 downwards.
TCTTGTATGAGCTATTATAACTTTGACTGTAATTGAGAATGAGGGGAAGTTCAAACTTGGTAAAGAGGTTTTTAATGATCCAGTGGTGTGCCTTGATCTTGACACAATTGCAGCAAGTTTTGGTCACTGACAGAAAAGTGTAAAACTACTATCTGTGTTATAACTTTGGAAGCTCATACTTGGTACAAAGAATGCTTATGATCCGCCGGTTTGAGGTGACTTTAAACTAGGGTCATTCCGGCAAGTTCAGTGTCACTGGCAGAAAAAGTCGTAAAATTCCTGTCTGGGCAATAAATTTTAGGGGGGGGGATCACAGGAAGCTCTTTCTTAAAATAGAGATTGATTGAGATCGAGGGTTTGTCCTGACCTTGACCCAAGGTAATTCTGGTAAGTTCAAGGTCAGTGGCAGAAAAAGATTCTTTCTTTTCCATGCTATGGCTTTGTAATAGAAAATCACTGGAAGATCTTACTTGATAAAAAGATTACTTATATTCCAAGAGTGTATCATGACCTTGATCCAAGGTTTTTCTGACAAGTTCAAGGACATTGGCAGAAAAGTTCAAAATTCTTGTCTGGGTATAACTTTGTAATTGAGAATCACTGGAAGTTCATACTTGGTATAAAGATTGACTGTGACCTGAGAGTGTGTCACGAGAGAGTTGACGAAGGTCATTCAGGCGAGATAAAAGTCACTGTCATAAAAAAGTGTAAAAGTCGCTGTCGTTGGAAAACAACACATTGGGATTGACCTTAGCTGGAAACTGTTATGGTCTTGGGCAAGTTCAAGGTCACTGAGGTAGAAACTGTAAATTTAACTATCGTCTTTCTACTGGGGAATAATTGGAAGTTAATACTTCATTCGAGATTGCTTTTCACCTAAGAAAGTGTAATGATCTTGACCCAAGATCAGTATTTACGTGTCCGCAGCTCTATCGGAAGATTTACTCGTTGCTCTGCAACAAGCTTTGCTCTAGTTAATTATAATTTTTATTGCAGTATAAACGGAGACATTTTGATTAAGGAGGTATTCTTGTCTGGTTTCTAACTAAACAAAATCTTCAAAATATATATGATTATATACCTTATATATTTAGATTTATGGTATTAAAAGATCATATTTTTCTCTCCTCTTCAAAATTGTACAACTTTAAATAGAAAAGGAAAACTGAGAATGAAGTCTATCAGGGATTCTACTTTTGGAGAACGACGGCGTACGAAAATATCTCTTTTTTCTGCTTCTCAAAATTACTACAGAGAAAGGATTTTAAGATTTTTTTTTAACAATCAAAGACTTAAAGAAATCTTCTATTTTAACAAAATTAATAATACTGTGGAATCATTTTAATTCGTGGGGGTCAACGTTCGTGGGCAAGCAAAATTTTACTTGTTCGTGGGGACGTAATTTCGTGGGTTACTCGTTTATGAGGTAGATTCTATGAATCAATGTGTTTACAAAATAAACGTTCGTGGGGATGTAAATTCGTGGCTAAGGATGACCCACGAAATCCACGAACATTGGTCCCCCACGAACAATGATGATTCCACAGTAATGAACTAAGGTTTTAAAATACATCAAAAAGATATGATTGTCCAAACAAATAATAATCTTGTTAGCTTTTAGAAGCTTCCAATCTAAGCAAGATTTGAGCAAAAAATAAAAAAGTTTTTTTCTCTCTAAATAAACGGTCGAAACATTTTTGTTTTTGTATAATTTTGTATTTTTATATGACTAATTTTACCATATGTGAAAATAAGAAAACTTTAAATATATGAAGTATATAATAATAACTAATATTCTCTAAAAGTTAAAGCAAACTAGAGGAAATTCGGATTGCAAAATATCTCTTTCAGTTAAAATATTTATCTCAATTTGGTATTAATCTAGTAGACCTTATATAGTAAAAATTTTTTATGCAAAAAGAAAACCATTTTATCCTTTGAAATAGAAGTAGGCATCACATGATTGGCAACAATAATATTTTATTCTTAATGTCAAGGGAAAAGACAATGACCTTGACCTTGCTTCTGAAATAAAACGGCCATATTCAATATCATAAATACAATCATTTAGTAATATTGTCTTCTTGTATGCATGAAAATTTCATTAATTTTTAAATGTAAGAAATATGAGAAAAAACGAAAAAAAAAAACTCCTTAAAACGAACAAACCTCCGCCAATCGTAAAATTTTAATTGAACAGTGATTATTTCTTCATCATGTCACCGTTTGAGATCCTGTTTAATAATTTAATATGGAGATGACGAACAGTAATATAAAACAAGAGGCCCAAGGGCCTTAACGATCACCTGAATATAATACAACAATTTAGAGGATCCATAGAGTATAAAATGGACTGAAACGTGAAGCTTTGTTGCCCAAAAGCAAGAAAATAGGGTGATCAGGATCAACAAAATAATTAGTCTACTTTTCATTAACAGTCCATAAATTAGGTTCTAATCTGTTCCCGATTTATCACTATCACCATACAGTATATTAACAAATTATCAGTGATCCTGTACTATTTTATTTCCTTGATGAAATCTCTTACATTGGACTTCTTGGTCTTTGATGAACATTGAATAAGACAAGTTATTTTTGTCTCATTTTTATTTATCTATTACTTACAAGTCCACCTGATCATTTTAACTATAAAAGTACTTTTTGTATTCTACAATAAAAAAATCTTACATAATTCTCCTATTCTATTAACCTTTCAAGTATATTATTTACAGTGATTAATTATCAAAAGTAAATAGCAAAGGGGAATAACTCCTCTCAGTTGAATACAAATTAATAGAGCCCTGGCCAGGACCAGAACACTTGACCAAATGGTCCAGATGTTCAAAAATCTTTATTAAAACTTTTACTCTTTTTGCCTCTGATATGCCCAGGTGCAGAGAAGACTTTCAAAGAAATAATGCATTTTTACTAGAGATTCACTATATTATCAATAGAGCCCCCCCCCCCAGCACCAGGACCCCTGACCTTGGGGCCATGAATTTCACAATTTTGGTAGAGTCACCCTTGCTTATCATAACTATGAACATGTAATACTATTCGATTTGTTTCAATAATACCCAGGAGTAGAGAAGAAGATTTTCAAAGAAATAATGCACTTTCACTATATGATCTATATAGCCCCGCCCTAACACCATAACCCCTGACCTGGGGCCATAAATTTCATAATTTTGGTAGAGTCACTCTTGCTTATTATAGCTATGTATTCAATTTGTTCCAATAATACCCAGGAGTAGAGAAGAAAATTTTCAAAGAAATAATGCATTTTCACTACATGTATGTGATCTATATACATGTAGCCCCGCCCAAACACCATAACCCCTGACCCTGAGGCCATAAATTTCACAATTTTGGTAGAGTCACTCTTGCTTATTATAGCTATGTATTCAATTTGTTTCAATAATACCCAGGAGTAGAGAGGAAGATTTTCAAAGAAATAATGCACTTTCACTATATGATCTATATAGCCCCGCCCTAACACCACAACCCCTGACCCTGGGGCCATGAATTTCACAATTTTGGAAAAATCATCCTTGTGCACCATTATCATGCACTTAATTTTGGAAAAGGCATCAATGCTTATCATAACCATGCACTTAGTTTGTTTAAATAATACCCAGGAGAAGAGAAGAAGGTTTTCAAAGAAATAATGCATTTTCCCTATATGATCTATATAGCCTCGCCTTAACACCATAACCCCTGACCCTGGGGCCATTAATTTCACAATTTAGGTAGAGGGCCCAATGCTTATTACAATCATGACAACAGTTTGACTGTTTGATGTCCAGGAGTAAAGAAGAAGGTTTTTAAAGATTGCATCAATTTTGGTGGTTTTAGCCCCACCCCTGGGGCCCCAGGGGGCAGGGACCATCAAATTCACAATTTTTGTTCCCCTTCGCCCAAAGATCCAAAGATGCTTTATGCCAAAATTGGTTGAGCGGTTCTAGAGAAGAAGTTGAAAATGTTCAAAAGTTAACGCACGACGGACGACGACGGACTAAAACGGATAGCAATAGGTCACCTGAGTGACTGAGGTGACCTAAAAAAAGAAAGAAAATATAGTTCATTAGGTGTCCTACAAATTGTCATAACCGATTTCCATTTTTGTTTGCAGAGATAAAACATTACTTAACACATGTTTGGATAAGATTCCTATCGATTGATTGTATTTTGTTTTACGTCCATTCGAGACTTTTTCACTCATAGAGAGACGTCACCATAGACCGGTGAAGGGCTTCAATGAGTAAGGTTTACTAACTTCATAATATGGCCCTGTCGATATACCAATTAACTGACCAAGTCGCAAAGTCCCATTTCAAGCATCAATATAAAGTAGAGATTAAGTGCTTTAATTTCTTATAAAATAATTTCCTCTCGGAGTCCAGGTATTGAGAAAGTGGCTTTGTGAAATTGTAATGGTCTTGAATTTTTGACGAAAATGGGTGTATTTGAGCACGTTCAGCAAAGGAATAAAATATGAGCCCACCCTGCGATCCAAAAAATAAAACAATGGATTATAATCTTCTGAAACAGTACTTTTATTGTATAATTCAACATTTTAGATCAGAGGTTGGGGTCTATGCAAAATATTGAAAAATAGCTTAAATTTATGGCCATTTTTGAAGAATTTTTCAGGATTTAGGGATAATGACGCAATTCACGACGTCATTATGCATGAATAAGCGAGAAAATTACGTCAATTTTAATAGATATGCAGTCAGCAAGAATCCAGATACAATCTAATGTATTTTCAACTAAAGATGAGCATTTTTTATTTTTCATAAATTCACAGGGCCAAAAAAGGTCCCAAGTGAACTTTGTTCTTTAGATTTTTACTCGGCACTCAGGGCCATTGTTTGATTGTGTGTTGTTTAACCTCTCATTCGAGACTTCTTCACTCATATAGAGACGTCACTATATACCGGTGAAGGGCTACAAATTGAGACTTTTACTCGGCACTCAGAGCCATTGAGCAGTGAGAGATTTTATCGTGCCAATGTCTGCCATGACACGGGGCTTCAGTTTTTAAGGTCTCATCCGAAGAACCCGCAACTTTCACTTCAAAGTGTCGAGTGCATGGCAAAAGAGCAGTTGCTACTTATCTTTTTTTTATCGACTTCGGTCATTCGCGGCCGAGAGTCGAACTCACGACCTTCCGATCACGGAGCGAGCGATGTACCGACTGAGCTACCGTGAGGGTGATTCTTATCGATTCTTGGGCTGAGTGGATCATTAAAATACACACACATGTACACACACAAAAGTTGATCACTGATTCAAAAGTGAATGGTGAGATATCATCATAACAACAATTTTTCCAGAATTTTGTTGCAAAGTTGAAGTTTAGATTATTGATTTTAATATCGGGAATAAAAAAGAGATTTTTAAAAATAATTTTTCTCTATAATTGCATGCCATCTGATTGACTCAAACTGGATCACCAGATCAGGTACAAAACAGCATACAGACTTGGTGTTTTATTTAGTTTTTTTTTTTTAAAAAAGCTTCCAACTTTATATTTCTAAATGTTTCTTAAATTGGAAACAAACGACAGGGACATCAATACTTGAGGTTGACTATGTGTTTATAAAAATATAATAATAATACAAATATAAGCACTTAATTTTGCAAAATTTCTAGATATATAGAACAAAGTAAAAAAGTATCCATCTCGTTCTAAGTCGATATGCTTTTTCTTAGGTCTATATATCTTGGAATTGACCTAATCAGTATGCTTTATTTCTATATTATTTATATTTATTTAGTTTTAAAATGTATACAGGTATATCAGGATTATATTGATTTTCATAAATATATATATATTTTTGTTAATAATACACTCTTTAGATCAGAGCCGCCCTTTTCATGTTTACTTCCAAAAACAATATAGCTAATGGCGATCAAGGTTTAATTGCCTAAATACCTATCCTAGCTCCTCCAGTCTTGAACGCAGCCAAGATTTTATGAACACAAAGAAAAGAATTTTATATTTCTGTCAATGCATAATATTCAGCATACAAGTATATATATATATATATATATATATATATATATATATATATATATATATATATATATATATATATAAACGAGGATTTTAAATCAAAAATAGAATAAACGTTTTGTGTGAATGTTTAACATCATGCCCTAAATCGTAGGAAAAGATACATTTTAAGTACAAGATAATTGAATTCACTGGGAGATCAAAACATTTCTATATGTATCAATAGAAACTTTTCATCGATCTGCATTCGACATTTAATCATTTACTAGTTCTGAGCATGCGCATTTATTGTAAATTGGCATCTTCCCTTCAACAGGGAATATATAACATTTGCAAGCCTTTATATTGTTCTTTTGACCAGGTAATTTTGATGCAAAATCGTTTGATTAGTTGTTTTATATAAATCTAATGGTGATATTCGAATATGATCAAGGTTAATACGTATCAAGGAATGGCCAATCAAACAGCGGATACATGTCGTATCAGATTTACCATCGTCATTATACAAGATATTTCTATAAATGAAAGCAAAAGATCAACATGTTGATCAGGTGAAATAATATGAAAGCTCCAAGTGATACTGATATTGCTTTGGGTATGGAAGAATGTTTCAGATAGGTATGTTAATTTTATTTATATATACTGGCTTGCTTTGAGAATGACATTTTTTTTCAATTTTTGATTATTATATTTTCTTTTGTCATTTATTTCTAAAGTATGTGTGTTCTGCAAAAAAGTATGCGAAAATGTTGCATATGTTAAGAATGTTTTGGACTGTCCGTGAATGATCATGAAACGAAAAACCATTCTACTAGGGTGCCTCCATTATTTAGTCAGTTAATCAAACAAAATCTCCATCATGAGTTGTTTCTTATTGTAAGCTTTTGGACATGCACATAGTGTTTAACTGCTGAATACAAAAAAATGAATTATAAACAACTAAATTACAACACAGACATTGCACTTCACCCTGTGCTGCCTTTAAACTTTCGTAAAATTATTAAGGTTTGCTAATTTATTGCATAAATGCAGGTAATATATATATTCAAAACTCGATGATGCATACAACCGGTTGTGAATATTTAAAATGTATTGCTACGATTGCCATATTGAATCTTAATACATCTTCCTCAAACATTTTTGGGAAAAGATGCTACCTCTGGTGGCATAAAAATAAAATAACATTATGGTCAACATCACTATCATACCTAGCAAACATAACAAAAAAAAAAAAAAGAAAAAAAAAGAAATAGGATCAGCCAACTAAGCATTAAAATTTAGCATGAGTGATGTTGCAGAACAGAAATTAAATGAAATACATGATTAATATTTGATATTAGAATATCATTTTAAATTCTCACCAAATTATTGTGTATTTTGAAGCGTCTTGTCTTGTAATTAGCATATATTTTCTCTTCCAGGTTTCTTATTATAAGGTTACCATGCTGCATTCTGTCGTTAAAGTTCGGCCAATATTGAGTACACTTTATCTAAAACAGAAATAAGAGGTTCGTTGACCACAGGAGTTTATTATGATGTATGACCTAAGAACAAGATGCCCATGGGTCACAACGCTCACATGAGTAACAACGTCCCTGCTGATAGACTTTTCCTCTATCTATTCCAATGTAAAACTTTAATCACATATTGTTGCCCGCCCTACCCATGGGGTCATGATTTAAACAAAATTGAATCTACACTACCTGAGGATGGTTACATATAAATATGACCAATGAAGGCTTGGCTATTCTTGAGAAAAATATTTTTATAGAATTTTCCTATATATTCCTATGTTAAACGTTGATGATCCCCTGAGGCCCCACCCTACACCCAGGGGTCATGATTTAAACAACCTGAATCTACACTACCAAAGGATGTTTCCATATTAATATGACAAATCATGGCATTGAAGTTCTTGAGAAAAAAGATTTTTCAAAGCATTTTCCTATATATTCCCAGGTCAAAAGTTGATGACTCATTGTGGCCCCACGCTACCCCAGGGGTCATGATTTTTGAGAAAACTTGAATCTACACTACCTGAGGATGCTTCCATATTAAATATGACCAATCATGGCTTGACTGTACTTGAAAATATTTTTGAAAAGAATAATCCTATATATTTCTATCTAAAACTTTTATTGTGGCCCGACCCTTCCCGCAGATGTCATGATTTGAACAAACTTGAATCTACACTATGCAATGAAGCTTCCATTCAAGTCTCATCTTTTCTGGCCCCGTCGATCATAAGGAGAAGATTTTAAGAAGATGCAATTAATTTTTCACTAAAGCTTAATTGTGTCCCTTTGAAAGAAAGCGTGGTCCTCCATCTGAACAAACTTGAATCCCCCTCAGCTAAAGATACTATGTAGCAAATTTGGTTGAAATTGGCCCAGTGGTTCTGGAGAAAAATCAAAAATATGAAAAGTTAACAGGCCTACAGACAGACGGACGGACGGACCGACAACTAGACGCACGACGGACAAAATGTGATCAGAAGAAAAGTTCAAAGGTATTTAGGTATTTTCCCTGTATATTACTTTTATTTAAAAACAAAGAATATGTTTTAAGGACTAAAATCAAATGTCCACAGTGTAGGGATATTCAATAAGATACACATTCTTTGACTTGCTGTACGGGGTATTAGACTGTGTTTAGACGTAATAAATACAGCCTATAATATAAATGGCAAAAATGCTTTTCAGCATTCATATTGTGGTTCTCATAGAGTTTATCTGTGTCCATTTGTTTTTGTTAAATAATTCTGTAGATTTATTTTGCTGAATTCTATCTATACATAACTGGCCTTAAATACTTCCTTTAAATGATTGAGTATATAGAATGGCTGTGAAATGAATATATTTGTTCCACGTTCACACAGTAAGGAAGTAATTTACTTTTCCTCCCGCATGAAACGTAATGCATTAAAATTTAACATAATGCCTCAACATCATATATAGTGGTTATTAAGTTACTATTCCTCAGCAATAAACAAACTTTGTTCCCTTCCTTAAGATTCGTCAGACAAACAATAATGGATACACATTCCTGCCACACCAGCCGCCAGAAGTCAACAACTGTTTTTGGTTTTGGGCCTGCAAAATATGTTAATTAAGCATTGAATTCTAATTTTTGGTTGTCGTCGGTCCTATAACACACCTGGCCGTGCCGACAAATTGAATATCGCGCGTTAGCGCGGTATGATAATTTCTCGGCACGGCCAGGTGTGTTATAGGACCGAAGACATCCAAAAATAAGAATTCAACGCTTAAATTTACATTCTCTTATTTTCTCTCTTTGTAATTGTTTATTTCGTTAATCTTTATTATGAATTAAGCGCCTTTCAGAGCTGGTGTGCTTAATAGACGTAAGAGCCGTTTATGACGTTGGAAAGTTAAATAACGCAAATGAACATTGCGAGAAAAAAAGAAAAATTAATTTTAAACTCTCAGTTGTTGTACTTTACGTTAATTTAACAGGGAAGTTGGTTTTTTTTTTATTAAATTGAGTCAAAACAATATACATTTTGGTGTTCCTAGATATTGAAAATGCATATAGTTCCTACTGTGTATTCTACCGCGTGGTGGCAAGGTTTCGCGTGTGTTATAGAGATTTGAACATCGTAGATTTCTAATGGATTTCGCGAAGAAAATTACACTAAATGTAAATATTATTTTTTGAAATAATAAAAAAAAATCTCTTACACATTTCTCATAAATTGATGTATTATTATTTTTTATACATGTTTTTCTACATGAGATACTCACAAGGAAAATCCACGTACCTTGAGTTGCAATATAATTCTGTTTACTCTGTGTATCCTGTTGAAACGAAAACGTATAAATGTAATGTAATATGAGATAGGTGATAATATATTTTATGCTTCTTTGTTTTTAATCGACAAACTACAATGTATTACCATTAATAGTTCTACCAAAAGCCTACCCAAGATGATTCAGATCTAGCTATTACACTGTAATATGATGATTGATTGATTGATTACTGATGTTTTACGCCGAGTCGGTAATATTTCAGACATATTTCGGCGGATGATATGATGAAAGTATGTAACAAAATCTCTTTCTGCACATCTATTGACATATAAATTGTATTGTTTATTTAAGTACTTTATTTGCCAACAATTAAAATTATACTTTCCTCGATATAATTGGCATTGATGTAGTCATTTTCCGTAGAAGATGAAGTTTTCAAAATAACTCTCGAGTGGTCATCTACAAAACGAAAGAAAAAAGATTTTTTTTAAGAAAGAAAGATATGTTAACTTAAAGTGTACTTTAATTTTGAAACTTACATGGAAAGGTAGTTGTATATCTATTTTTAGGTTTATTTTCAGGTTTTTTCGCATCCTCACATGGAAACAGTTCACCTCTTGGAATTTCCTATTCAATTAAAGAAACACCCCACACCCTTCAAATGTAGGTACTTCCATATTAATACACGCTTATCAAATATATATTCTTTACGTCTCAGCATGAATACATGAAATCATTAGAAAACAATTGTATTTTAATTAAATATTAAAGTTGCATGAGCATTTTAAATGATTAAAAAAGATGATTTACTGAATGTAAGTTTATATTATCATACTTGATATTCATGTTTAAAACCAGAGTTCTCAGTGGCAGACATTTTGGCGATGATGGCATACAGATTTTTTACAGGAATGACTTTATTAGTCGGCGGACCTCTCTTGACTACTTCCTTGACATCATTTTCCGCGGATTTATCATTATGCAAATCCATATTCTTCTCCATGTTACACGTTAATACTGAAAATAAAAATAACAATTTTTTGTCAAATACAAGGTAGATGTAAACAGGGCATGTTTTGCACCACCCCCCTTCCCCGCAAAAAACTATTATGAAACAGAAAGCACCGTGAGTAGTCTCACAATTTAACCCTTCACATTCGTTCTCACTGTGAATTCATTTAATTTTAAAGCGCTATATCTGATGTTTTACCCCCAGATTATAATGTTTTCTGCTGAGAGAAATGTCTAGTTTCAGGGAGGGAAAGGTCTTTAATCTAAATTAATAAAGTCTGAAATACATAAGATTGTTGAATCAGTCTCCTATTGTAAGCTTTGGGGATTTCAGACTTCAGGTACGTTTTGTTCCAAAAAACAAAAAGAACAAGATGTGTTTGTGAAACACTGATGCCCCCGTATGACAACTTATAGCAAAGGTTAAACTTTCTCAAATGCAAATCAAATATGTTGGTACCCAAAGTAAGGTTTTGTCTCGAGGAATATACTTGTGAAATATGAAAGCCCTAGAAGCAACCATTGAATAGATATGGAAAAGGTTAAAGTTTTTCGAAAGTAAGACAAACATCAAGGTCAAGGTCAAATGGTCAAAATTAATGGTGTCTAAGGAAAGGCCTTCTCACAAGAAATATACTGGTGAAATATGAAAGCTGAAGCACCAATTGTTCAAAAGTTAAGACCAAGGTTTAAGTTTTTCAACAGTAGGTCAAACTCCAAGGTCAAGGTCAATGGATTACAATTGTTGGTATCAAAGGAAGGTCTTGTCAAAAGGATTACATATGTGAAGTATGAAAGCCCTAGCACCAACAGTTAAAACGTTATGACCAAGGTTAAAGTTTTCCAAAAGTAAGTCAAACTCCAAGGTCAAGGTCAAAGGGTCAAAGTTGTTGGTGTCCAAAGGAAGGTCTTGTCACAAGGATTACATATGTGAAGTATGAAAGCTCTAGCACCAACGGTTCAAAAGACATGACCAAAGTTAAAGTTTTACAAAAGTAGGTCAAACTCCAAGTCAAGGTCAAAGTTGTGGGTATCCAAAGGAAGGTCTTGTCACAGGGATTACATATGTGAAGTATGAAAGCCCTAGCACCGACGGTTCAATAGTTATGGCCAAGGTTAAAGTTTTTATAAAATTAGGTCAAACTCCAAGGTCAAGGTCAAAGGGTCAAAGTTGTTGGTATCCAAAGAAAGGTCTTGTCACAAAAATTACACATGTGAAGTATGGAAGCCCTAGCACCAATTGTTGAAAAGTTATGGCCAAGGTTAAAGTTGGGTAAAATTTTGCAAAACTGGGTAAAACTCCAAGTTCAAAAGGTCAAATATGGTGGTACCCAAAGAAAGGTCTTGTCACAAGGAATACACATGTGAAATATGAAAGCCATAGCTCCAACCAATCAAAAGTTATGGGTAATGTTACAGTTTTTGTGGACAAACAGACAAACAGACAGACAGACGGACGGACAGGGCAAAAACTATATTTCCCTGAGTCTTCGATACGGGGGCATAAATACCCTAGGACAGTAAAAAATGTAAACACGTGCATTTATACGAAGATATTTTGTAGCTTAAAAATTGGAGTGCAAAGCTTATTTACACTTTTTAGGCGTTTTTGTTTGTCGTAGCTCAATGACAGAAACATTATTTTCCGTAGTATTTATCATTGCTCTTTCGTTCATTTTCCTTCTCAATCTACAGGAAAAAAAATGCAAGTTATTTACGAAAACATAAACATGTATATTTTTAAGTATAAAAAAAGGAAATTAAATAAATTAAATAAAAGAAAAGAAAAACTCATTGAAACATTTCATCATAAGAATATAATGTATAGCAAAACTACGCTTTCTTACAAGTGTATTAACTAACATATTTTAGATTTACAAAACTCATATTTTGGAGCACATTTACGGAGAATAATGGAATCTATGAAAAAAGAAAAAAAGAAAAAACACAAGGGAATTTGATAAAAGTACGTACCTAAAATATACGATTGTCGACACAGCAATAATGATAACAGCAGCAAATGCTCCCAAAACGCTACTCACAGTCAGAGCGCTGGATGATTGCGCATCGGATACCGGTAAACAGGTTCCTCCTCCTATGAATTAAAACATTTCCCAGAGATTATAAAGCATTAAACACAAGAGGGAATGTACATGATCAGTTACTTTGGGATCCACTGAATTGTTAATTGCTATTGATATTTATTATTTTCATATACGGCTTTATTAGCTCACCTGAGCCGAAGGCTCAAGTGAGCTTTTCTGATCACTTTTTGTCCGGCGTCCGTCTGTCTGTCTGTCCGTCTGTCTGTTTGTCCGTCTGTCTGTCTGTCTGTAAACTTTTAACATTTTCGACTTTTTCTCAAGAACCACTGGGCCAATTTCAACCAAACTTGCCACAAAGTATCCTTGGATAAAGAGGATTCAGGTTTGTTCAAATGAAGGGCCACGCCCTCTTTCAAGGGGAGATAATAAAGAATTAGTGAAAAATTAATAGCATCTTTTAAAAATCTTCTTCTCAAGAACCACAAGGCCAGGAAAGATGAAACACATGTGGAAGCATCCTCAGGTAGTGTAGATTCAAATTTGTTCAAATCATGACCCCCGGGGATAGGGCGGGGCCACAATGGAGGATCTAATTTTTACATACAAATATATAGGAAAAATCTTTAAAAATCTTCTTCTCAAAAACAGCAAAGCCATGATAAGTCATATTTATATGGAAGCATCCTCAGATAGTGTAGATTCAAATTTGTTCAAATCATGACCCCCGGGGATAGGGCGGGGCCACAATGGAGGATCTAATTTTTACATACAAATATATAGGAAAAATCTTTTAAAATCTTTTTTCTCAAAAACAGCAAAGCCATGATAAATCATATTTATATGGAAGCCTCCTCAGGTAGTGTAATTTCAAGTTTGTTCAAATCATGATCCCCGGGGGTAGGGCGGGGCCACAATGGGGGATCAAACTTTTACATACAAATATATAGGAAAAATCTTTAAAAATCTTCTTCTCAAAAACAGCAAAGCCATGATAAGTCATATTTATATGGAAGCATCCTCAGATAGTGTAGATTCAAATTTGTTCAAATCATGACCCCCGGGGATAGGGCGGGGCCACAATGGAGGATCTAATTTTTACATACAAATATATAGGAAAAATCTTTAAAAATCTTCTTCTCAAGAACAGCAAAGCCATGTTAAGTCAAAATTATATGGAAGCATCCTAAGGTAGTGTAGATCCAAGTATGTTCAAATCATGACCCCCGGGGGTAGGGCGGGGTCACAATGGAGGATCTAATTTTTACATAGAAATATATAGGAAAAATCTTTTAAAATCTTTTTTCTCAAAAACAGCAAAGCCATGATGTCATATTTATATGGAAGCATCCTCAGGTAGTGTAGATTCAAGTTTGTTCAAATCATGATCCCCGGGGATAGGGCGGGGCCACAATGGGGGATCAAACTTTTACATACAAATATATAGGAAAAATCTTTAAAAATCTTCTTCTCAAAAACAGCAAAGCCATGATAAGTCATATTTATATGGAAGCATCCTCAGATAGTGTAGATTCAAATTTGTTCAAATCATGACCCCCGGGGATAGGGCGGGTCCAAAATGGAGGCTCAAACTTTTACATACAAATATATAGGAAAAATCTTTAAAAAAACTTCTTCTCAAGAACAGCAAAGCCATGATAAATCATATTTATATGGAAGCATCCTCAGGTAGTGTAGATTCAAGTTTGTTCAAATCATGACCCCAAAGGGTAGGGCGGGGCCACAATGGAGGATCAAACTTTTACATAGAAATATATAGGAAAAAAACCTTTAAAAATCTTCTTCTCAAGAACAGCAAATCCATGATGAGTTATATTAATATGGAAGCATTCTCAGGTAGTGTAGATTCAAGTTTGTTCAAATCATGACCCCAGGGGGTAGGGTGGGGCCACAATGGGGGATCAAAAGTTTTACATAAGAACATATAGAGAAAATATTTCTTCTCAAGAACAGAAAAGCTATGTTTAGTCATATTGATATGGAAGCATCCTCAGGTAGTGTAGATTCAAGTTTGTTCAAATGATCACCCCTGGGATAGGGAGGAGCCACAATGGGGGATCAAATTTTTACAAAGGAATATATGGAAATTTTTTTAAAAATATCTTCTCAAATACAACAGAGCCATTTGTTATAATGACATGGAAGCATCATCAGGTAGTTTAAAATTCAAGAACCCCCCCCTTCCCCCAGTAATCATTTCAATACTGAACTGATTTGTGCTTTTGCCTAACCAATGTGTTCAGGTGAGCGATGTGGCCCATGGGCTTCTTGTAGATGTTGGTACGTCAAATTACAAATAAATACCCGTTTGAGACAAAACTTCGAATCATGATCATGATGAACTAGATTTGCAAATATAAATATTGTTTGAATAACATTTTAATTATGTCTTTTGATATTTGTCAGGGCAATTTTAAATCACTGATTTTGACCGTTGAGGAGTGACATAAATTGCACTTATGCCCCACGGTAAGAAAACTTAACAAATATTTGGTATAACTTATAAGAATAAAGCTATATTTATATATTTACTGAATCTAATGATGATCCACCAGTTAGTCAAATACAACGAAGGCAAATACCGAGTCATTCATTCTCGTCTTTTTTAGATAGAACGTACGCGTTTCAGCCAGATCAAGTACAGAGAAAAACTCGTATTTACAGTTAAGTATCAGATCTAAGAAAAAGGTTATAGCGGCAAATAGTGACTTGCCCTTAAGCTGAATTTTAAAAAGTGCAAACTTTGAACAATTATCTCATTTTAGTAAGGATTTAAGGATGCATACTACTTCTATACATTGGATTCTTTGTAAAAATGTGTCATCAACGTCGATTTGTGGAACAATGAAAAACAATCTTACTGAAGTTTATGCCTGAAAACATTACGTAAAAAAAATCTATACAATTCTGGATTTACCAGAGAATGTCGTATGTAGTGAAGCATCATAAAACTCAACTGTATGTTGAAGAAATGATCTAATATTCCCCCTCTTCTGTGATCTAAAAGTTCCACGGTTGCAAACATGTAAACTTTTAGTTTTTCTTATTGCTCTTAGGTAAAAATGATATGTAGCAAAAACAAACAGTATAGGATTATATATAAAATATAAGCTACATTTTTATCTTTTTTATCGAAGATTCGGGGGTATATAGTTTTTGCCCTGTCCGTCCGTCTTTCTGTCTGTCTGTTTGTCCGCAAAAACTTTAACATTGCTCATAACTTTTGATTGGTTGGAGCTATGGCTTTCATATTTCACATGTGTATTCCTTGTGACAAGACCTTTCTTTGGGTACCACCGTATTTGACTTTTAGACCTTGACCTTGGAGTTTGACCCAGTTTAAATTTTACCCAACTTTAACCTTGGCCATAACTTTTGAACAATTGGTGCTAGGGCTTTCATACTTCACATGTGTAATTCTTGTGACAAGACCTTTCCTTGGATACCAACAACTTTGACCCCTTGACCTTGGAGTTTGACCTACTTTTAAAAAACTTTAACATTGGTCATATCTTTTGAACGGTTGGTGCCTAAGGCTTTCATATTTCACACATGTACATGTATTCCTTATGACAAGATCTTCCTTTGGAATCCAACAACTTTGACCCTTTAACCTTGGAGTTTGATCTACTTTTTAAGAAAAACTTTAACCTTGGCCATAAGTATTGAATTGTTGGTGCTAGGGCTTTCATACTTCACGTATGTAATCCTTGTGACAAGTCCTTCCTTTAAATGCCAACAATTTTGACCCTTTGACTTTGACCTTGGAGTTTGACCTACTTTTGAAAAACTTTAACATTGGCCATAACTTGTGAACCGTTGGTGCTAGGGCTTTCATATTTCACATGTGTAATTTTTGTGACAAGATCTTCCTTCGGATACCAACAACTTTTACCATTCGACCTTGACCTTGGAGTTTGACCTACTTTTAAAAAACTTTAACCTTGGCCAAAACGTTTGAACTGTTGGTGCTAGGGCTTTCATACTTCACATATGGAATCCTTTTGACAAGACCTTCTTTTGGATACCAACAATTGTAATCCATTGACCTTGGAGTTTGACCTACTTTTGAAAAACTTAACCTTGGTCATAACTTTTGAACAATTGGTGCTTCAGCTTTCATATTTCACCAGTATATTTCTTGTGAGAAGGCCTTTCCTTAGGCACCATTAATTTTGACCATTTGACATTGACCTTGATGTTTGACTTACTTTTGAAAAACTAACCTTTTCCATATCTATTCAATGGTTGCTTCTAGGGCTTTCATATTTCACAGGTATAATCCTCCAGACAAGACCTTACTTTGGGTACCAACATATTTATTTTGCATTTGAGAAAGTTTAAACCTTTGCTATAAGTTGTCATACGGGGGCATCAGTGTTTCACAAACACGTCTTGTTTTCATAAGATCCTCTAATCAAATACCAGAAAAGCTTATGCATTATTAAGTTTCGTTGCCTTCCGTCTCGCTTTATGTTTGGAGGGAAAATTCTTCTCCCTCCACAACATTCATACGATGCCATAAACTTGACAGGCGAGTTCCAAGCCTTTCCAAATATCTACAGAATGTTTTTTTCTATTTGAATAAAGTACAAGTAATTTAATACTTTGAATTTATAGAGTAGAAAACAAACTCACCCATTTCACACTTATGTATATTAATGTATCTAGTCAAACAACTACCATCAGTGATATTACATGTACGATTGACACAATTTGCACTGCAGCGTAGCTGACAATTTTCACCGTAAAATCCAAGGTCACAATCTAAAATTGAAGCAAATATATTTATAATGTAAAAAAAAAAAACCCAAAGAAATCGAAAATACTAATTTAAAAGGAATATCTTGAAATTCAACGTAAGTAAAAATTTTGGAAATTCATTCATTTCACTTCATCGCAGTGTGAGGTCTTGAGATTAGTCTAATGATAAACTAAAACACAAGTACTATATACTGCGGAATAAAAAAAATGGTTGTCGGGTATAAAATCAAAAGAAATAAATTAGGATGTATTGTTTTGGTGTCTCTAACGATAAATGAAGGTTTTAAAAAGGAATGATATGTGTGAATAAAAAAAAAAACAACACACACACACACACACACACACACACACACACACACACACACAAACAATACAAAAACAGCAAAAATACTGGACACATATTTATCAACCTGAACTAAACATACAAGTGATATTTCTATAAATGAGCATATGTCTTTTGATATTGGCTAAATATCGCATTGACATCTTAAGCCACAAAAAATATGCCAAAATGTTGCTAAAAATGTCAGGAGTGCAAAAACGTTTTGTGACAGAATGTAAATTGTACATTTTTTTTTTATAACGATGTAGTATTTTTTTCTTCAAATGAAGATCTAGTAATAAAATGTCTGATTTTTTTTCTTTTTTAATGTTACTTAAGAATTTTTTTACTAGAAGGGATATACAGTATGATGTTATAATTGAAAAATAGGTTTAGTTGATTTTTTAAAAAAAATACTAATTAGCTGATCATTTCATTTAAACTCACCAATATACACTATTAGCTCCATTCATCGACAAATTGTATAATTGCAAAATGAAAAAAGGTGAAGATAACGAACAGTGATTGATTTAAAAAAAAAAATAAAACAATACAAATCTGTGAACAAGGCATAAAACATAGGTCCCCGAAAATTTCAGAGGCTCGATAAGGTGCCTAGGAGTAGCATTCCCTTACACCCGCCGTATTAAATTAAGTATTTCTTGCTGATTACTTTTACAACATAAAGTTTATTTCATTAGTTTATCGTTATAAATTATTATGAATTAAGTTTTTTAAAGATAACGTTTTATAGTTTCAATCATATTAAACGACAGAAATAAGTACAGTATAAAATGACAATATCATAAAAATAACAGATACATTTAGATTCAAATGTTCATTTTTTATTCGTTGTCATCGTAAAAAAAACAACTAGAAGAACTGTAGCCCTGAACTATCAAAAAGTAGTTTTCTTAAGAATTTTAAATCCAATAAAACAGAATATCAAAGCTTCAAAATGTATATTATAGTTAACCATATTTCAGCTTTGTAGTCCATACGTAATTATCAGTTTAATTTTTAGGGGTTTCCAGTGTTATTCACAATGCAAATTAAAAAAAAAAAAATTTAAAAAGATGATTACGTTTTTACAGTGAAAATTGTATATGATTGAAAATATCTTCATTTGTAGGTAGTCTTTCGAGACCAGATCTTCCAATAAGCCGTTCTTCTACACGAGAAAAAAAGAAGCTTTTGTTTTCTGCCTTCATTTCGAAATTTAGATATACGGACAACGTTAAATCAATTAACAATAGTTACATGTACTTTCATTCATATATCCTTGCTAACTTGTATTAAAGACATTACTGAGTCGGCCACAGCTGTTTTGGATATTTTACTGACTATAAACGATAATGGCCAATAAATAAGTGTTAAGTACTTAATGTGTATTTCTTGTGACAAGATCGTTTCTTTTAAATTGGTACAAACACTTTTGACCTTTTGCAGTCTGGATTTCTTTCTGCTATTATTTTTTAAATTTTAACCTTTGTCAAAACTTTTAAACGGCACGAACTAGGGCTTTTTTAATTCTATATGTATTTTTCTTTTGGCAAGATCTTTTTCAGGCATATCATCTTCGACCTCATAACTTAGACTTTGGAGTTTGACCTATTATAGTAAATGAAAAAGGAATCCCAAAATTTCAATTATTAAGGTACTATGTGAGGCTACTGAAACAGCAATTTTAAAAATACTATGTAATAGAATATTACTTTTGTTGCAGCTTGGTGATCCTTCCCAGCCAGGGGAGCATTTACACCACCCATCTGTGTTATTACATACGTGAGCAGTTAGGCAATTTGCGGAACATTTTTGCGAGCAATTCGAACCAAAGAACCCCAGCTCACATGCTGAAACAAGTTCAAAGTTTACTTCAATATGCATTTTTTCGCCGTTCTTTTTGCTTTAGTAACAACCATTAAATCACAAGTTAATTCTGATGAAGAGATCAAATTAGAAATTTCTCTAAAAATTGATCTAAATTTTCTAGATTATTTCTTACGTGTGTTGCATTTATTTCCCGTATATCCACTGTCACAACCGTTCTTGCAGTTTCCATCTATATGACTGCATTTTGTGTCATTTAAACAATGACCACTGCAAGTCTGTTTGCATCGCATTCCGAACTTTCCAACAGGACATGCTGTTATAACGATGTATCCAATATTAATGTTTTCTTTCAGATAGAGAAATTGACAGATCTGACATTAACTGAATGAATACCAATCAAGCATTTGTACATAAATTCATATCATGATCATTTGTACATACTCCTGTTACAGAAAGGCCCTTTATACCCAGCACCACAACCCAAGTCACAATTGCCTGTTGTTTTGTTGCAGGGAAAAACTATTTAAACAATTTCCACTACAACTTTGAATACAACCTGGACCAAATGTTCCAACTTTACACTCTGTAATTAAGTAAATGGAAACATGTTTAAGATACACATATCAAAAAAATAAGTTTCAATAGTCTATCGGGATATAGATACCGGTTGTAAGAGTAATTATAAAAACATATTACACATAAATCATTTTATAAGGGAAAAAATATAAGTTTAAATACATGTACTTGTCTTTCGAGGTGATGTCAGTGTGATGTGATATAGAAATACATGTATATAAATGTTTGATCTTTAAAAAAAAAGTTATATGAATGCATTTTGATATGCTTAAATTTTCCAACAAACAATAAAAAAATACCTTTGTTACACAAGGGCTTCATCCATCCCGAGGCACAGCCGTCTACACAACTGCCAAACTCGCGATGACAGGTAGCGTTGTTTATGCAGTGTCCAACACATCTGTTTATACAACCAGGTCCATACCATCCATAAGAACACACTGTTTTTCAAGCAAAAAATAACGCCACTAAGCATACCACCCTGTATAGATTTCTTGAGCAATGTCGCTTCCATCAGTAAAGCGTACAATAACGTACATTTTCAATAATACAATAACAATATTTAACCTAATTAATCCTACTTTAGATGCTTATTTATATAGAAATAAATATAAACAATAAAATGTCTTTCTTCCTTTGTTAGAATTGGAATTAATGTTGCAGCATTTGCAAAATATAAAATACACAAAGTTAGGTATTTTGTCTGCAAGAGCTGAAATATTTATATTGTAATATTTGCAGATTATTTATTTTTATTTATTTTCAACATTTTGAGGACATATTATTTATCTCCAAAATCTACCAGCCCCTCCCCTCCCCCTCCCCCCCCCCACTTGAGAATCAAACGTTCGTCCCATTATGTAGAAAGAATATTGTGATGTAGAATTTAAATAACATTGGTGCTTATTTCGTCTGATTTGAAAAAAAAAAACCATGGTTTCATAGTGAAAATTGACTTCATTTAATTCACAAAGTATGTTTTTTAAGATTTAACAGAAGAAACGAAAGTCCTTTTGTTGTAAAATTTTTTCATGGATGGATATCAAGGTTTTGTTGCATTGCATAACTTCTCCACATATTAAGAAAAAACATATGTTGTAAAAATGACTACTTGTTTTTTTTTAATATTTACAATGCTCTTAATTAAAAAAAGAAATATACCTTTAGAACTATGAATATGAAGAAAAAAAATATATTTTTAATGTGTCAAGAGGATAATTTTTGCTTAAACAAGTACAAATATTACACATTTGTACCGTACGCACTATTTTCACACGTGTCTCCTTTCCACCCTAGCCTACACCCAAGGCAACTTCCGTTAACTATGTGACATCTCTGTTCTAGACAGTTAACTGGACAGCTTTGGTCACAGTCAACTCCAAAAACATTTTTGTCACAACCTGAAAAAGATTTTCAATAATTAATTGTTAAATATCCTTGATTTTTGTAGTTATCTTCACCGGTTTTGTCAATTAAGTTTTCGCTTAATTTACAATATTACAATACGTGGGTCTAAAATCCCGGGGAGGGGGGATATTGAGGGCCAGGCTAGGATTTTCATGGCGTATCTGATAAGCTTTCATGACGTTGTATATCTCATTAATTAGAATCAATGCGTTATTTGTAACAGGGATAACAGTAGATTTCTTTATTTGAATTATTGAATCGTTCTTAGGGACACTCCTTACCAGGGGCAAATAAGGGGTTTTAGTCTAGCGTGTACTTCGCAGTTAATATTTTTTTCTTATTTCTAATTTGAAGAAGGGTTAATCTCTATCATAAGTAATACAAAATGCATTAGCGTCGAAGGGGATAAGTAACGTATGTGTGCATGTAATGTTTTATTAATAAATAAATAAATAAATAAAATCCACTTAAATTTGGTAAGAAACAAAAGGCCCATGGGCCAAATCGCTCACATGAGCACATTGGCTAGGAAAAAGCAGAAATCAGTTCAGTATTGAATAGTTTATCGGGGGTGGGGGGGGGGGGCTTAAATTTACACTACCTCAGGATGCTTCCATATGAATATTACCAACCATGGCTTTGATGTTCTTGAGCAGAAAAGATTTTTTCCCCTTATGTATTCCTATGTAAAAGTCTAATTGCTCATTGATGCCCCATCCTACCTACCCTAAATTTGAATCTACACTGAGGATACTTCTATAATGCTATGACTTAACATGACTTTGCTGTTCTTGAAAAGAGGATTTTTAGCTCTTCTGAGCCAAAGGCTCAAAAAGCTAATGCTATGGCCATTTGTGCGGTGTGCGTTAACATTTTGAGAAATGGGCCATATCTCAATAAACCTCTTATTCAATTTTTTTCTTCAAATTTATCACAGAGTATCCTTGGCCCAAGGGCTTTCATGTGTGCTAAAACTAGGTATGCATCCCTTAAACAAGGAGAGATAATTAGGGAAATAAAAACAAGAGTAGTGGATGTAGCAAAAAAATCTTCTCCTCAAGAACCACCGGACAGATTATCACCAAACTTACATACAAGGATGAGGATATGTTGTAGATTAAAGTTGTTCAAGGCATCACCCTGAGACAAATGGCGTGGTCTCAAGGTCACTTCAAATTTGACCAAAAATTATGTTTTGCTAAATCATCAAATCTTGTCAGTTGATGTATTTTAGGACTTCATATCATGTTGACTCAAAAGTCGGTAACAGGGACCTATTTTTTAAATTTTGCAGGTATTCATTTTGTTTGATTTTGATGCATAACTTTGAAGCCTATATTCATCAAAACTTGTCAGTTTATTCATCATGAGACCTTAAAGAGTGTCAACTAAAATTAGGTCACCCTGACCTACTCTCTGAATTTTATGGCTAATAATTTTCTAATCATTAAAAGTCATTACTTCAGATACTAAAAGGATTAGAATTATCAAACCTTGTAAGTTGATGCACCTTGGGGCCTTAAAACATATTATCAAAGAGTAGGTCACAGTGACCTACTTTTTGATTTATACAAGTTTTCATTTTCAAATGGTTTTAGAGGCATATTTTGGACAATTTAAAATATAGGATCATCAAACTTTGTCACTTGATGCATCTTGGGACTCCGGAGTGTATCAACCAAAAAGAAATGTCACCTTGACCTACACTTGCAATTCCATGGCTTAATTTAAATATTTCAGATACTAATTGGCTTGGAATTATCAAACTTTGTCAATTGAGGCATTATGGATCTCCGGCGTGTGTCAACCAAAAAAAGATCACTGTGACCTTCTTTTGAAATTTTGTAGATATTTTTCAAAACTATAGATGCTTATTGTGAGTTGATGCATCTTGGGTCCTCAAACTGTGTCAACAAGAAAGTAAGTCACCTACTTTTGCAATTTCATGGCTAATTTAGATACTAACTGGCTTAGAATCATCAATCTTTGTTAGTACATGCATCTTTGGTCCTCAAAGTATGTCAACTAAAAATTAGGTCACCATTACTTTTGGAATTTTATATCTTTTTCAGTTACTAATTTACTAATCATCAAACTTTGTCAGTTGATGCACCCTAAGTCCTCGGAGTGTATCAAACCAAAATGACTTACTTTTGCAATTCCCTGGCTAAATTTAAATATTTCAGATGCTAAATGGCTTGGAAATATCAGACTTTCTTAGTCGATAAATCTTGGGTCCCTGGGATTTCTCAACTAAAAAGTAAGTCATTGTGACCTTTTTTTTTTAATTTGATGGCTATTTTAGTTAGTAATTGGCTAAGAACCATCAAAGTTTGTGAGTTGATACATTTTGGGTCCTCTGAGTGTCTCAACTAAACAGGAGGTCACCGTGACCTACTTTTGGAATTTGATGGCTATTTTAGATAGTAATTGGCTTAAAATAATTAAACTTTGTCAGTTGGGGTCCCCAAAGTGTGTCAACCAAAAAGTAGGTGACCTTGACGCACTTTTGGAATTTCATCACTATATTTCCGTATAACGGATACTTAATAGTTTAGAATCTTTACACTTTTTTCAGTTGATGCATCTTGGGTCCTGGGAGTGTGTTGCAAAAAAGTAGGTCACTGTGACCTACTTTCTTGAATTTCATGGCTTTATTTCAATATTTCAGATACGAATTGGCTTAGAACCAATCAATTTTTTTTCAGGAGATGGATCTGTGGTCCTCAGAATGTATCAATTAAAACGTAGGTCACTGTAACTTACTTTTGGAATAACGAGACAGCACCTAAGTATTTCAAATATTTAGAGGCTAAGAATCATCAAAATCAGTTGGTGCGTCTTAGTTCTTTGGAGTATTACAACCAAAAAGTTGGTCACTGTGAGCTCTTTAATTTTATGGCTATATTTCAATATTTCCGATACTGATTGGCTTAGATCCAACAAACTTTGTGTTAATTGATGTATCTTTGGTCCTCAGAATGTGTCAACTAAAAGGTAGGCCACTGTGACCTACTTCTGGAATTTAGTTGATAAATAAATTTTGCAAATAAAAGGCATAGAATCATCTAGCTTTGTCAGTTGATACGACTTGGGGTCTCAGATTATATTAACCAAAAAGTAGGTCACTTTGACCTTCTTTTGGCATTTTATGGCTATCTGAATATTTAAGAAAATAAAGGGCTCAGAATCAACAAACTTTGTCAGTTGATGCATCTTGGGTTTTCAGAGTGTGTTAATCAAAATGCAGGTCATGCTGACTTACTGTTGTAATTTCAAAGCTTTATCCTTATATATAGGTTTCCAGGAGGCTTAAAATAGAAGAAATAGGTTGTACAATTTTTCTGAAGAAGGATTCTAGACCCTTGGGCCTCTTGTTAAGGATATTTCCTATGTAAAGTGTATGATCAGGTTCTTACAAGGGATACTTTTTACTCTGTCTGAGTTAATGATTGGAGTGATTATCAAGACTGCTCTGTATGAGGTAAATCACACAGTAATAAAATTTTTCTCTTATCTAGAGACGGGGACTGGGTAATGCAATATTTACACCGTGTTTCTCCCCGAGGTTCCTATTGATAGATAAGAGCCGGGTGTCTTGATGTTCTTCAGATTTACTACACCCAGAACTTAACATCAGTTCCTTTGGATTCTTGCCACTTGAGCATATAACTTTAATACTGTCATTTTGCTATTACCCTTAACTTCTTTATTGCTGATTAATAGCCAGCTTCTTCTCCTAGCTTCTCAATGCCTGACTTTCCCAAAGCCTTGCGTTTTATATACCCTTTGGCTAGTCCATTCCAAGGGTTGTCAGATCATTCCACTTTCTGAGGTCTTCAATGCGCTTTACAAAAATACCCCATAACCATTACACCTATATATTCCTATGTAAAACTTTGACCCACTGTTGTGGCCCCTGCCTATCCCCAGGGGTCATGATTTGAACAAACTTGAATCTACACTACCAGAGATTAATTCTGTATTAGTAAGACTAAAAACGGCTTAGCTGTTCTTAAAGAAAATTCTTAAAGATATTTCCCATATATTCTTAGGTAAAACTTTGGTCTCCTGTTGTGTCTGCGCCCAACCCCCAGGGGTCATGATTTGAACCAACTTGAATCTGTAGTACCTGAGGATACTTCTATTATAAAATGATTAATCATGGCTTTGCTTTTCTCGAGAAGAAGGTTTTTAAAGACATTTCCTATATATTCCTATGTATAGTAAGACTTCGGCCCCCTCTTGCGGCCTACCCTACCCCAGGGGGTTATGCTATGAACAAACTTGAATCTAGAGTATATAATGAAGTTTTCACATAATTTCATCTTTTCTTGCCCCCTGGTTCTTGAGAAGAAGATTTTAAAAAGATGCCACAAAATTTTCACGAATTCTTAATTATCTCAATCTAAAAAAACGAAAAACAAATTTATATTTTCCATTGGTTTTGATGTTTTAAAGGAAGAAGTTAATTGTTTGGATGTTATGAAAGACGAATGAGAACACAGCTTTTATTTATTTTAATAAATGATAGTTGTGAGTACTACATGTATACTGTCTACATGAACATGAAGTTGCATGCCAGGTATTTTTTTTTTGCAATTCCTTATTTTATATTATATTATTAGAATTATTTAATATCATATATAAGAATTCCCACCAGTAAAATATACCCTAACAAAACTTTACTATAGATAACAATAGTTTACTATATTCAACTATGGTAAATACTTTGATAATCTGATTTACCATGAAACTTAAAATCTAGAGCTTTTTTGAAGATTTTGATACCTAACGGGGGTCGAAATTAATGGAAATACTCGCTAAATGCGAATTAGAAACAGAAATTGCGAGTTAAAATCGACCTGTGGTCGCCGACTTTTGCGAGCAAAAAAACCGGTCTTTTCGGGTTTTTTGTGTTTTCCAGTGATGTGCAATTAGCATTGCCTTCACGCCCATGGCTACCATTTTTGGGGGTCTGGCTAGATTTAATACACAGAGGTAGCCCCTAAGGCTAGCAAAAATTAAAATTACCCATGTAATACACTGTACATGAAAAGCACCACAGGTACTTTTATTCATTTTTTTTTTGGTGCTATTAAATTCCCAAACAATGAAAAATATCCAGGTAGCATGCTCCTATAGTTCGTAAATCTCCATAATCTTATCCATTTGCAGTACTACCTGACTCATTTACTTCCAAAAACGATCGTTTTTTTCCTAATCCGAATTTCCTCCATTTTTTGTTTATGGTAAATACATGTAGATATCCCATTCAATTATTTACGTGCACGATCACTTAATCAACAAGAGAAAAAATGTTATTTGATTTTCAAAAAAATATATTTCCAGCGTTAAGATGAAAAAAAGAAGATTTTCGCTTCAATTTAAATGAGCTAGTGCAATGACCAGAAAAAAGGAAGATATTTTATTTTTAATTTTTTTTTATTTTCAATCATAATTATTGATTTATATACGATTCATTTTTTTCTAGTGAGAATTAAACTTTAATTTTAAAAAGAATGACTGAAGATCCTGACTTTTTCAGTGAAAAACTATTTTTCTCCCATTGTTAGTTCTTAATTACTCCCCCCCCCCATGTTTGAGCTAGTAACTTTTTACTTGGGGCTAGTGATTTTATTGCTGCCCCTAGTCTGTGGGCTAGTGCTTGAATTTTTTAATTGCACACCCCCTGTATCCGTTCAGTTTTCATCCTGTATAAAATGACCTAAATTAACTCACAAAGTGTAAATTAGTTTTTATGAAATTATTCAAATAATTAATTCCAGTGATAATTACTATAAGAAGAAAAAATGGTAGTGAAAGTTCAATATTGCTAGTGAAAAAAATTCCACTAGCTAAAATTTGCTTGTGGTCAAAAAAGTTAATTTCGATCCCTGACCTAATATTTTTCTTTTAAATTACATACCATTGATGAAATTCTTTTAGAATGATTTGTAAATATACAAGTAATATTTCCTTTTATTGCAAGAAGATTGATAAAAGTTATTTAAACAAATAAAATATAACAGGCTGAAATTAATATTAAAAATATTATGATTTACAGTAGAAAAACTTTGATTTACGTAGTGAAAATTTTGATACTATATCTATAGTAAACTATTGTATACTATTGTCCTTTTTGTTAGGGTAGGCTCATCTGCATTTTTCTGACCTTACCTTGCACTATTACCTCACACAACTCGGTGTATGATACACTTTCATATTCTTCAGAGTCATTTTCCGATCTTTCATTATAATAGATAACGTATTGGCCATGTCCTATACAACTTGTTGTGAAATTTAAAGGGGGCAGTTGGAGTCTGTTTTTATAACAAAGGTATCCAGCCTCTTTCTCTGTAGAATTCGATAGATAGATAGAAAATCCTGCAAATCGGCCTCTTTGTCTCGAAACTGAAATGTTTAAAGAATTTTGTTTTCAAAACGTTTTCAGGCTATATTTGTTTTTGAGATATAAATGTAAAGTTTTATTTTATTAAAATCAAAAACTAAATTATTCTTAATTATTAATTTCAATTTCTATTTCAATATTATACAAACCGTCTGTCCTTTTTCTATAAGAATAAAGGGATTTCCTCAGTTTGCTTATTTTTGAAACCTTTATTTTCATCAGTATATATGTTTGATTATTATTCATCGTTGATATTTTTTATGATACAAATGACTATAAAATGCTATCCTTTATTTTGTTTTGCATGCTCAGTATGATACAGTGTAAATTTGGACGGTGGCGTGTTTACATTCCGTATGAAATTAGGCGAATTTTCGAACATTAACAATTCATTACAAAAAACCAGATAACTAATGTACTTACTACATATAAGTACATTGTGAGATACTAGTTTTTTTTCTACTCGCATGCAAGGAACCGAGCGTTAGCGGCATTTAATACAATTGAATAAGTCTGGGCTGATTTCTGTCCACAATTCACTGGATTTCGCAAAAAAAAGATCATCTTTACTCGCAATCCACTAAACTTTCATAGGTAAAGGTAGGGTTTAAAATGTTGCCTTCAAAGTAAATTTACCTGCTCGATTTCTACAATTTACCCTCCGAAGAAACTACTATCCATAGCGTCATCAGCCCCCAGGTGCTATACATGTAGAGCTGCCATGTATACGGCGATAGAGTACAGCAGCTTGTCCAAGGTTACAGTGAGTTCTAGCAACCTAACTCGAACTTGAACCCGGAACCACTTGGATCGAAGCCGTCCTCTCAAACCACATGCACGGTGACATCATCTCTACGTTTCTATAGCTTTATCTGATCAGCAACCACAGGTTTTCAATGATATTAATATTTGGACTTTAAACAGACTAGAAAATTCCAAACATATTATTCCTTTAATGCCTTAGTAGATTGCGCACGAGGTACTGATCATGTTTGTCCGAGAGTAGGTAATCACTAGATGGAAAAGGGCAAGTTCTTTACAAAAACGGTTCATAGTTTGTTGTGAAAATATATCTGTATATGTCAGAGTTTATGTTTTCTTTACGAACCTGTTGACACCCCTCCAATTTTAAGAAAAACTCCACCAAATCATAATCTTAAAATATGATTTTTACTGCACTTAGTCACAAATCAGGCCTCAATTTTCTCACCCTTTGCTCCAGACATATACTCTTGTCCTCTAAAAATTGTAGATTCAGATGAAAAAAAAAAATTCTTCCCACAGGCACTTTTCGTTTTCTCGGTACCCCAACAATCTTTATACAACAATCTTTATACAGGTGACTCTCGATGGCTCGAACTCCGATCTCTCTCGATCTCTCGAAGTGAACCTCCAGTCCCGTTTTCCTCCCTATATACATGTAACTAAGCAAATTTATTCCTGATATCTCGAACTCCCGATCTCTCGAAGTTCTCTATCTCTCAAACCAAGACCAAGGTCCTGTTACACACATTTTTACTCCCTATCTTTCGAAGTTTTGATTGCGCATGTTTACACGTCAATCAAGCGTAAAATTAATGCAGCATGCACTTACCTGACAACATTGAACGCCTGGGGCTGGTATGAACGTGTTAATTGGGTGTTTATTTAGATGATACTACACCTGTGAGTCGTCCGAGTGTTGATATAATTAATTGGTAAATTATAAACAAATCGCTTCACAACTTTTTTTGAATGGACGAGACGATAATTTTGAAAAAATAATTTAGGGACGTGTCAGTAATTTTCCATAGATTATGAACTTTAATATTATATTAGAGTCTACACAATCCCAGTTTGGCAAACAGTGCACATGTATTCCTATCTCAGGAATTGTATACCGATTACGAGCAGTCATTTGAAGGACCGATCAAGCCCGGGGAATAGTCAAATCGATAATTGCTATTCAGATTTCATGTAATCATGGAATGAAAACAAATAAATATTGAAACTTTAAATACTCATTTTATTTATTCAAAATACGATCATTGATGTTGAAATCAAGTGAATACCTTAAACCTGTAAATTACGAATGAAAACGTGTAATGACATTATCAACATATACTTCCGGTGTGTATAATACTAGAACAATGATGATCAAAACTGAAAATTCCGGATTTTATTCACATTCTATCTCTCGAACCCCCCGATCTCTCGAACTTTTCCTACGGTCCCTTGAACTTAGAGAGATAGAGAAATACCTGTATACGTATGTTCCTGCTTAAGGCTGTTTTCTCTTCGCTACACAGCTCGGAAAACCATGTTTGTGTAGATGTAGATTGTTCTAATGGACATTTGTGATTGTTTAGTGTTGGTCATCTTCATATTTCATGAAGCTGTTAGGTACAACTGGATATTGGTTTGTTCCTTTTCATTGATAATCCCTAAGAAATATTAACTGCTGTAAAGGTACTGTGCTACAGCATATTCTAGAGGTGGTGAAAATCAGACGTGCATGGATTCCCAAAAAACTCCAGGAACTTTTAAAAAATTTAAATCACCTTTTTTAAAAAGACAATTACATCAAGACCTACGACTCTTCTTCACTTTATAGAACTGTTCCTTACGATTAAACAAAATTCTTCATATCGTTGACGTTTTCCTCAGTAAAAATGGACCCCGGACATTTCCGTATCAAATGACTGGTCATCAAGAAAATTACTTTAAAATCACTCTAGTTCAAAACAAAAGTACTTAGAATTTGATTTTAAAGGATGAAGAAAATCATCATTGACAACATTTTTTGTAGTCCTCAGAGACCTGGATTGGGTTGCTCAAAACTCTGGTTAAATTTAACCACTGGTTAAGCTAACCATTGGTCAAATTTATTTTCCATTGGCTACTTAACCACTGGTCAAATTTCTGTTGCTCAAAGGGCAATTAGTTCATAGGCTAACTATCCATTGGTTAGCATGACTTAACCAGTGGATAGTATCCCATAATGCAATATACTTTGTCCATCTGTCAACAATGGCTGCCAAAAAGAGAAGTGAAAATTTCTCTACTGATGATGTTTTGTTCATTATAAGTAAGGTTGAAGAGAATATAGATGTTATTCAGTCGAAACAAACTAATCAAATAACAAATGCCAAGAAGGCAGGTGTGTGGAAAAGCATCACAGATGCTGTTAATGCCCGGGGTGGTGTAAATAGGACCGTTGAACAGGTCAAAGAGAAATACCGTAAGGCCTGTTCAAAAGCAAAGGGGGATAACGTAACCCAGAAGATTCATCGGAGAAAGACTGGTGGAGGGCCACCTCATCCCCCTCTTGATGCCATTTCTCAAAAGATATTGGATCTTCACGAGGACTCCCCTAATTTCACAGGCTTTCAAGGTGGGATTGAGGTTGGCGGATTTAATGTAACAGGTAAGTAATTTTGACAAACCTTTATTTATTATTTTTCTGTGTCTTCATAAATCTCGGCACAACTCGGTCCTTCGTCTGCATGAACTGGCGAGGAAATTCGCATTTTACTATAATCTGGAACGACGGCGTTTACTTCCGTGAGAAATATTAGATGAATTCATTGAAAGTCGTACGGGATCAAGTTTTACGTTTTTTGCTAACGCCGCACACTGTCTATGCATTGTAACATATTCTATAAGAAGCTTTTATTCTTTCTGCATCCACCAAAACAAATACAAAGGTCATGGTCAAATTAACTATTTCGCTCCTATGATGATTCGGTCCGTACCACTTTGACATTACACCGTGCAAATGTCGGTGATTTTCCATGCCGATGTACGCACAATTATTTCTGGCAAATAAATTAAAGTAAAGTACAAATCAAGGACAGACTAGAACCACTTTTATTTAATTTTAGTCAGAATTTTATTGTCATACAATGTTTTCTACAAGTCAAATTAAATTTCATTTAATTTGAATTATAAGCTTTTACTATATCTTTCACAGACTTAAAATATATACATCCAACAAAAAAAATTTAATTACCCTGTAGGCAGTTTGTTTGAAGACAAATTGTAGACATTTTTTATAATATTTATATGTATGTACAATTTCAGAGAAATCAGTTCCTAAACCTGAAGATAGTGACTGTGTTAATGAAGGTCTTGGTAAGCAAATCATATATATTCTGAACATATATCTAATAATGTAATACACAACCAGTTAAATAAATTAAAAACTATTATTAATAGTTTTGGGTAGTTTAAAAATTATTTTATTGAATAAATTTAATTTGACTTTTGAGAAACATTAATACACTATACTTATCACTTTCTTTCACTTAAAAAAAACTGTAAAAAAAAATCCAGCTTTGAGACTGAAACTCAAACTGAAAAATTTCAATCTCCAGTTATAACTCTATCAAATGTATGTAAACTACTTTTTACAATAATTGTACATATAAATATTTAATATTTATTTGTTTTAATTTCAGAATCACAGATCTCATGCAATACAAGTTCATGCAACACCTATAATGGATGTGGGCTTGAGACCTTAGCATCTAATGGTATTGACACTTTTGTAAATATATATCTGATTTTATAGAAACATTGAATATAAACATCCAAAGGAATTTAAATCAAAGAAATTTAAAATCTGCTGGAGATATGGGAAATTTTATTGCAATGTAGATTAAAATGATTGTTACTTATACACAGGTGAGAGCCAACAAATCATTGAACTTCCTGAAAATTCTTCAGGTATGGATTTGATTAATAAAGTTTTATTGCTCATTGATAAATATGAAAACAGAATATGCTTGAAATGAATTTATATTGTTTGAATTTAAACAAAAAATATATACATTTATTATATGTTTATGTTTACATTATTGGTGTCAGCAATTAACAATATAAATTATCTTGTGGTTTAATTTATACAGGATCACCTGTTGCATTCAATGTAACAATATCCAATTCAGGGACAACTGTTAGAAAGTCTGATTGTTCAGGTACACTTTCATAAATGTTATCATTCACATTTAATTGACCATATCATATGGATGAATTATGAAAATTAAATTTATATTTCAATTATGCATGCTTTACAGTGACATATTTTCATTGAATAATTCAGCTGAAGAGAAAAGAAAGAGGAAACCTATTGAAACAGGCAGTTCAGAATTACAATTAAAGGTGTCAGATCTTCAAAGACGTGTTCTGCTTGAGGATTTAGAGAGAATTAAGGAACAGAGGGAATTGATTAAGCTCCAGAAGACAAAAGTGGATCTTGAAATCAAGAAGCTTAAAATGGACATTGCTAATCATGAACCTAGCAATATAAATGAACCCTAAATTTTTAGCACACATGAGCCAAAGTCAGTGCTTTTTCTAATCATACTTTGTTGTTGTCATCGTTGTCATTCTAAACTTTCCAATTTTTTACCCTATATTAAAAAAAATTCAGAATTATTAGAATTATAAAAAACAAATGAGGACCCTTGGGTTGGATGGGGTCACAGTGGGGAATCAAATATTTATGTAGGAATAAGAAAGGGGGGCTTTTAAAATCTTCTCATACGAATAGTGAACCATTAATGATTTTTATGTAAGCCCTCCTATGAAGAAGGGAGGGTATATTGTTTTTCTGCTGTCTGTCGGTTGGTCTGTCGGTCCACTTAGTTTCCGTTCCAAGTTTGTTTAAATCATTTTCTCCTGGGGTAGGATGAGACTACAATAGGGGATCAGTGTTAAATACAGAAGTATATAGGGGGGGGGGGGTCTGCTGATAAACTAAGAATAAGGTCAGAGTGTCTTTGGTGAGCTTTGTGGTCCATAGGCATCTTGTTCTTGATTTATATTTTTAAAAATGAAATTTCTCTGTGTTGTATTTCTTAGTTTGAAAAACTGTTGACATTTCTAAATATTCAGTTTTTAGCTGCATTAATAAAATTTCATCAAATTTTGAGAACACTCAGTTGAAATAATGCTCTGTGATAAATCTCCTGACATTATCATTGATGGGACCCTGCACTGCTCCGTCATTTCCCCCATTGTCTCCTGGGCCATTAATATCATCTTCCATTGGCTCATGTCTCTGAAGAGCTATATTGTGCAGTACAGCACAAGCCACCGCTATCTTTGCAACCCGCCCTGGTTCACACTAACACAAAAAAACATATTTGTAAAAATATGTTTAAGTAAATGCAAACTGTAACTAAATGTCAATGAATATTAAAATTTAATAGAATGGTCCTATAAATACTGAAGTATGTATTAGTGTACTCGGTACTTTCAGGCACTTAGAATGAGGAGGCAGGGGAGGGGATACTAGTACCATACCGTACCACTACACTTAAACTAGCTAGTCAAAACTTTTAGAACATGAGAGTAGGATACCCCTATGTCTTAACACCCCCCCTCCCAAAAATAAAAACTATTAAAAAATTAAACAGAATATTTTCTTAAAATTACTTTGTACTATCTAATTATTTGGAGATGTGTTATCTTAAGGTATGTATAGAGTAAGTTATTATTATTCAGGTAAGGTAGCATGTAGAATTTATTGAAGAATCAAAATTTTAAAAAAGTGAAAGAAAAAATTGTGAAAACATTAAAATTAAAACTCAATACCTGAAATAATTATCATCTTTTTAGTCAGGAGAATGTGTAAAATGTACTATATTGGAAAGGTTCATAGCAAGATCAGTGATTTTTTTGTTTGTTTGTTTCATTTGTAAGATGCTTACTTTATTTTCTTCATGAAGCACTATAAAACGCCTCTTCCACCAACCAAAACACCTTTCCACGACACCCCTAGTTTTTGCATGAGCATCATTGTACTTTATTTGTGCTCTAAGTGTAGAATTTTAAAAGAATATACACAGCATTACAAATAATGCATTAAACTTGGAATTAAAGTAACTTCGTCTGCTTACTATTATTCATGAAACTTAAAAAATGAATAGAATATAGCCCAATTTAGTGTTCCATTATATCGCTGTTTTTCTAAATTTTTCCAGTGCTCACAGTTTTCTAAATGAAAAGTAATTTAGTTATTCATGAATTTTATTTCATTGACATCAGTAATGGTACATGCATATACCTTGTACTAGGCCGCAGGTATGGCGTAAGTAAGTACCTACTGCAGGCATACCCACTATCTCCCAAAAGAACCCCGTCCACATCAATACCCCGATGGTTTCCTTCTAAATGAATGCCGATGTCCGAACTCCGGAAAATAAAAGAGTCGTGGTTCGAACCTGGCCACTTTGCAGAAACATTCAAAAATTTCCCTATAATAAACCAGCAATGTGACTTTCAAAAATGTGTTTGAAATATCATAATTATATTTGCATGAGACGTGGGAGGGTAAATAGTGATAGGGATTTATGTCTGTTTGTCTGTCCACTTCCGTCCATATCCTGTACATCCGTCCGTCTGTCTGTACCTCCGTTATGCTTTGTGGTTCCCATTTCATATCTGCAAGTCCTCCTCTACCACTGAATGAAATCTAATGAAACTTTCACAGAGTCTTTGTTATAAAGTGCATTTGAGAGGCTTATTGTACATTTTTATTTGACAATTATTTGGGGTCCCCAAGAGCAAAACATGGACTTTCGCCATATATATTTATAGGGGGGGGGGTATCATTCAGTGAGTTTACTGCTCGCGGTACCACTAGTTAGATATATTAACTACATGTATGTTACATGTAACTTATTATATTTGTAGTAGTAAAAGGATTTATTGATTCGCAGTCTATCACTTTACCTTTGAATATTTAACTCGTATGGAAATATTACCATTTTCAAACTTTCACCCTACACATGTACTTCCAGGCATTTGGCCATTATTGAATTGAAGAAGAGGGGGTTTTCTAATGAGGAAAATGTATCGTTGGTAAAATATCACAGCTCTAAGATTACCTGTATGGTCACATATTCCCTGGACATTTATGGAGTGAAACCCCTTTCTATTAACATAGGTATGTTCATATTCTCTCGGGGACTGGATTCGAGTATGAGTCCCATCTACAGCCCCGATAACTCCAGGGAATGAGGCAATGGAGTAAAATCCCTGCTTAATGGTCATCTTCTCTGCTGGATCTGTGGGCCATTTGATATATTGTGGAGCAATGTCACACAGTGCGGCTGACACATCCCTAACACTCCTGGACACGCTAGAAACATGGAAACCCATGGTATCCCCAATTGTTGTCATTTTGTCCCCAGTCGCATAATATCTCAGTGCCATTAAAACTTGTTCATGTGCAGTCATTGCATAAGAACGCAGTGTTGGGCGGCACAGATACGGCTCCAGCATATATGTAATTTCTGCTACTGTTTCTCTAGAAAATCTGTACCTAGATGAAAATTCCCCCTCTTCAAAATTGTGATGGAAATGTCTATATACCCTTTCTTTTCTTTGTCGTCTGCCAAAGTTGGAATCGAAGACTAACCTTGCAGCCATAACTAACCACTGGTTAACAGTTAGCACAGCTCCCTTAGGTGTGCTAAAGTTAACCAGTGGTTAGATGAAATTAACCTTTGGACAAGTAACTTTAACCAGTGGACAAATTTTGAGCAATGGAATTTAACCAATGGTTAGAAATTAACCACTGGATAAGAGATTTAACCAGTGGTTAAACTTAACCAGAGTTTTGAGCAACTCAATCCAGGTCTTCAAACAAACTGTTGGAATTACGTTGGGAACGTGCACTTATTGTGCTCTTTTATTACCTGACTTATTTTTACATGAATATTCCTTTTAATCAGAATTTATTCAAAAACTTCAACTCGAAAAGAAGAAAACACTTGCTGTGGCCTGCGACTCGACATTCATATTTCGACAACGTTTTGTCAATTAACAATAGTTACCTCCATTCATATGTCGACTCGATATATCCAAGTGAACTTTAAAGAAAACACACAACAGAGACTGTCACGTCTGTTTCATGTTTGGATATTTTACAGACTATAGACGTTAAGGGCCGACTTGCAACTGAATTATGGACTAATATTCCGCTATCACCTACTTATAATGTTTATGTCTCTCAACTCAAGGGAATGCTTTGACTACGTTTAATTTTAAACCAAGGAGACCTACTGAGAGATTAGTTGATATAACAAGGATTTTAACAACTTCGTTTAAGTCGGCATTTCGTAAATATCATGGACGTTATAATGATCTTGTTAACACAGATATCATCGAGTCGTATTTGGGTGACGACTCGTACCGATTTTTTGGCATTTTTAAAAATGAAATTGACGAGGGAATGTTCCATCTATTTGATCGGTGCATAGGTCGATCTGTCAATTTAGGCTTTCGAATACTTGCTGGATGGTTTCTTTGAATCCCTCCTTTCAAAACGTTTTAAGTGATAAAAAGAAATAATGGGATACTCCCAGGGCATCATGTTGTGTAGTTGAAGTTTGTTTGTATTGTTTCATATATATATATATATATATATATATATATATATATATATATATATATATATATATATAACGTTTGTATTGTTTCATATATATATATATATATATATATATATATATATATATATATATATATATATATATATATATATATATATAACATAATAAACTTCTGTAACATTTAGTAGTGGTCAACATGTATCGTCATTTTTTTCTAGAACATTCTTTAATTTCGCATATGTCCAGGATGTTCCGGTAACATCTTGTATTTCCAATTTCTAGAATTTCCTAGATTTATGTTTATGTTTATATATACATACACTGTCGATTGGGTAAGATTTGAGAACAAGGAGACTGGGATACACGTAGGCTTTGGATACTCTCATTGGGCAATGTGTGTTCAATAACGGACGCTCTATTACATGTATGTTTGGATTCTTCCTGTAAGTTTGTACTTTTCAATTTTTATACATTATTGTAAATAAAATGTTAAGTTAAAAATCTGTGTGATTGATTTTTGCTTGCATTTTGGGTTATTCTGACCCATAACAAAATTGGAGGCTCGTACGGGATCAAGAATATCTTGCACTTTTGTAGTTTTAAGTTAAATGTCATAATTTTGTGTATTTGATTTCTTGAATTAGATCAATAAAATGCCAGCAGAAATCAAAATGGTGTTTTCGGTCACAGACTTTCTTAACTTACCAAGCGTTCAGGTTTTTGATACGTTAAAACGGATGTCTTGATCACTTAAGTATACACTTTGGGTTAGATGTTTAATCTTCTCTGAGAAAGCAAGAAATCAAAATAAGGTTCCAAACAAACTTGTAAATAAGAACATTTTGGAGACATACTATTTTCCAAAAGCTTACAGTTAAATCAGAGTAAAAACCTTAGAAAATGTTGGAATTTCGGCATCAAGTAGAATTAAAATGCAATTTGAACGAGAAAAAATAGAAAGAGAAAGAGAAGAACGAGAAAGAGAAGAGCGAGAGAGTAATCGGAAAATTACAGACAAGAGGATGAAAGAGAGCGTGAAATGAGCATTGAGTTAGAGAAAACTTACAGCACAAAACAGAACCGTCATATGTCAACAACACCATTAGGGTTCGATAAAGGCTCATTCTTCACCGACCTTTTCATATTATGTGGTTCCACGCTTGTTTTAGTGCCATCAAGGTCAGAAAAGAAAGTGTCTTTCACATCAATGTCAGTAGAGGAATTTGTCGTGTCTAGGGCTTGAGTATGGTCAGCCTCCACTTCACGTCTTCGGGCCATCGCTTTAATAACAGCACATAAGTCGTCGTCTTCGTAGTCGCAAATGACATTTGAGGTGATTTTCTCACAAACTATACGATCTTGTACAAGTTTGCCACCAGCTAAATCGTTGCCTAGCAAGAAAGAAATGCCTGGAACGGGAAGTGTATGTCGAACACCTACAGTAACAGTTCCATCGACTAAATTTGACTTTTAACAAATTCTTTGCAGGGGAACATCATTGACGCCTATGTTACAACGCACTTTGAAAAATTACGCACTTTGAAAAAAATTTTCAAAGTGCGTTAATTTTGGGACCACGTTAACGCACTTTGAAAAAAAATATATTTCTTTTCAAAGTGCGTTAATATCGACCATATTAACGCACCTTGAAAAAAAATGTGCATGGCTCGGTCAATATTCTTGCAAATTTTAGGAATGATAAATGATTTATTGAACCTGGTTGGATAACTTTTCGATGATGACGTCAGGATCTGAGACATAGACGTTTCAAAGATTTTAAGGAGTTGTCTTGTTTCCAAAGATTCTCGTAACTGTTATAAAAGGGAAATGGGTCTTAGAAATAATGGAGGAATGACTGTTTAATAGCACAGTTCGTTTCCTTTTCTTCTTTTCTTTTTTAAATTTTATCCAGTCTCTAATAAGTTCGGTAGATGTAGGTGTCAATAAGTGATTAGCTCTCTCCTTCTCTCCCTCTCATCTATTTTTCTATCATATTCATCTATCTATCTATTGTGAACATATATGAAACAATGGTTCTCATTTATTTGATAGTAAGAAAATACCCCTTAGCCACAATACTCACTCGACTGAAATTTTTACCTCGTTCACTAATAACTTTTTCTCAAAAAGATATGCAGTCAGATTACTTCTAAATCTGTAATTTGATATCATAAAAACGATAGACATGTCAAATAACATGTTTTAATTACCATGTGAATGCATTTTTCTGAGGAATCATTGTGGATACATATTGAATAAAGGTTATGCAGCTCTCTTCTTAAATATAATAGGGTGCGTAATTTTTTTTTTCAGGAAAACTAATCTCAATTTTTTTCATCTATTTTACGTTAACTCAAATTTATTGTGAGAAATAATATCAATGTCATACCAGTCATGTAAATACATGTACATATATTTGTGTAGGAAAGATAGAGAGTTGGGCTGAGGGACTTTCTACCAGTCTTCTCCTCGTTCTCGATGAGGGTAGATCAATTCATCAGTTTTTCGGAAGAAATATAACAAATGCTGTCTATTATTAAAATCGTAGTCCAGAATTATTGTTTTATACGTATTTTTTCAAAGTGCGTTAAGTGTCTCCATGGTAAAAATGTTGATGTACACTCTTAATGCACTTTGAAAAAAAAAATTCAGAGTGCGTTGATTCTGTCCAAAATTTAACGCACTTTGAAATTTTTTTTCAAAGTGCGTTGATTTTGTTCCAATTTTAACGCACTTTGAAAATTTTTTTCAAAGTGCGTTGCCACACGCCTAGCTCCACAAACTGTAATAAAACTGAGCCGCCAGTAGAAGTCTGCTCAAACAAAGGAAGCACGCCCTCTACAGTGTAATAACAAAGTGCAGCACTAGTATCTTTCAAAATCTAAACAGGTTTACCTTCGCTTGAGTCACCAAGTGAAACTAATCCCTGAGACAAAAAGGGCTTGTAATCCTCCATAGAATCAACAGAACTGGACTTTGAACAACCCTGAACATCAGAAGTGTCAGAGAAAATGAAACTAAGGCTTCCCTATCACCTCTAA
Organism: Saccostrea echinata; assembly: GCF_033153115.1. NCBI lineage: Eukaryota > Metazoa > Mollusca > Bivalvia > Ostreida > Ostreidae > Saccostrea > Saccostrea echinata. The sequence goes on along the minus strand of NW_026889755.1, from coordinate 2,543,236 downwards.
CTGTGGCACAAGTATGTGGCTGGGATTTGCCAAGTTCATTTTTTTTCCTTAAGTTTAAAGCATTCACTGTTATTAATATAGAAGACTGTATGCAGAAAAGTTGATTAAAGCACAAATTTTTAAAAGCTTTAGTAAAATGCGAAATGAACCACTTTTGTTTGTTGGTATGTTGTTAAACGTCCCTCTCGAGAATTTTTCACTCATATGGAGACGCCAACACTTGCCGGTGGAGAGCTGCAAATTTTGTCCTATGCTCGGCACTTACGGCCATTGAGCACTGAGGGATCTTTTTCGTGCCAGCACCTACTGCGACACGGGACCTCGGTTTATACAGTCTCATCCGAAGGACCGGTCTCCACGTCCCACAGTGGGATTCGAACCTACTTGAACAATACCATATTCATTAATTGACATTTTCTCTTTAGCAAGTTTATTACTATAATGTACAAATTGTCCTTCGGGCTCGTTGCCATGATGCTCTATGTGGCGAACATGCACATTTTTCTCATAAATTTATAAGCATAGCTTACTAATAGTCTTCCGATATATATTAAAATATATTCAAAACTAAGATATCAATCGCTTTACCATTATTTCCATGCTTATTCACATAAAAAAACCAAACATTATTTTTATATCCATGTAGTGTTAATCGCCTTGTTTTTTTTAACATCAGGTTCGACGCCACCTAACGTTCTAGAAAATTCCGAAAACTATAAGATCGGATAATAGCGAAAACGCTTTGCACATTTTGTTTTTTTTTTTTTTTTAATCAGAAATCCTATCTTATTTCTTCTGTATAACTTAAATAAAGTTGTCATTGAATAATTCATTATTGACATTTTATAAAATAATTTAACGATTGCTTGTTGTCAGTTTCATTAAAAATTGCCAGTAACTTAGATCCGCCAACCGTTACCGCCACCGTACTCTCTTTTTTGCTATTTCACAACTGTTAATCGAAAAATGAAAGTAAACTTTTAATAAAATTTACGATAATCAATGTGCGAATGAAATCTGATCAAAGTTTATGGACATCATCTCATACCTAGTGTAAATATAGGTGGAATAATTATGAACTCTGGTGCAGGCGTTTCGGAGTGTATTTGTAAAATTTATTAATTTATAAGTATAGATATCTTGCTAGGGAATTTTGTCAGAATAAATGCCACAGATTTCTGATGAGGACAAGATATACATGAACTATTTTGTCTGTTTATTTCTAGAATTTGTTACGTATAATAGACATGAAGTTGATATCCCTGATCTCTTGCCATCTAGGACCCAATTATCTGTTATGAGCCGTTATATTTATAATCTTTATTGTAACAGAGTTGCATGAACTTTTACAAGTGTAAATTGAAATATTAAATTTAGATAATATCTACAAAATATTAACATAGAAAACTGTTTGTGACCTGCTATTGCTCGATATTTTCTAAGCTGAAAACTTTCAGTATGACGATGCTTACGGACATTGATCCCAAACACTCGGTGTCTTTTTGGAAGAATTTTTTTGCTTTATCTTGGGAAATGCAGTCTCTTAAATTAACTTTTATTAAAAAATATTTGGTTACGATTAAAAATAAACCAGCGGTCTATCAAAAATGCCATCCAAACTTGTGAACAGCTGATTGCTGGAGTAACAAGATTCCACACAGGGTGAAAAGCCAGGTTTCCCAAATTTGAAAACCTGATGGGACATATGGGAATCGTGGCATCAGTAGTTTCCATAGTTTCCATGTAGTTTCCTTTTTCGGAAACCACTTAGTGGAAACAGTCAACCTGTGGTTTCCAACATGTTTTCCAGATGGGGAAAATTTGAAAATATACATTACTAACCTTCTCCCATTTTCCATTTTACGAAACTTGTAAGTTGTGGTTTACACTTATTTTTCCGATGAAAGACATTTTGGAACCTTTATAAAAAAATTTATTTGAATTTAATTTACCCTTAATAGAACTGTCAGTGTAATTCTGCATAAGAAAATGGATTATGTGGTCGTAAACTCAAATAAATTGTAAATTGAATTTCACATTTTACTCTCAGTAAAACTCATATAAATGCATGAACCTGTAGAAGTGCAATTTTTTTTATAAGAATCAATTGCAATGTAAACTGATAAGATAAAACTCTATCACTGCGCTGACCCTTGTGGTACGGGCATCTCTCCTCACTTGCCACAGGTGGGGACACGTGTCGCGAAGATACCTGCTACTGTGTTTGTGTATTTTTTTTGTATATTCTATGTGATGAAAAAAGGTTTTTCAACCTAAGGGGAACAATGGGCTGTCCTCAAGCATGTGCGTACGCTTAGTCTTCACAAATTCAGTGTAAATTCGGGTGGCCATTGCTGATCAACGATTAAATAAAACTGATTAAAAGCTTTATATAAAACACAACAAAAGTAAGCTATATCAAATTTAGTTTAAGATGTTAAAAGAGAAGAGGAATACTAGAATTAGGTACCAATTTTCATTACTGTTTGAAAAGAAAAAAAATCCAACAGTTAAGAAATTATAATACTTTTCTATTGGCCTGGTATAAAACTAATGAATATTTTATTTTTTGTTTTCGTTATCTATTAAAATCAAAATCAATCTTTTAAAATAAATTTACTTAAACAATAAAATATGAAAATAAATCCGCATTTAATGTTCTTCCTTGTTTGACATCAATGTAAACTTTAAATATTGAAAACATAGAAAGAATGTATCAATTATTTAACTTTTTGATTGCGATTGATAATCTACAACATAAACACCACATTACTAACGTTTTATGTGAAATTCGTAAGCCTCTACAATGTATTTATTTTCCGCTAAATGCACTTTTAAAGTGTATCACGAATTCATTTTCATTCTTTGTTAATTCAAAAATATAGCAGAATAATATTCATGTACAAAAGGTATGTTTCCAAAGTTCGATTTAAAAATAACTCAAAATCATTTTTAGTTATACTTGTATCTGTACGCAGGCCCAAGTGTAATAGACGTTTTCACTTGTCGTTCGAAATTACCGGTATGCCTAAAATGTAATACTAGCCATTTGTACAAAAAGGGCCAATGTTTTCTCTGTATTTAAATCTAATTAAAGAAAATTTATAATATTCAAATAACATATTTCCCATCTATCGACACGCTAAGACAATAAATAAAAAAATCAAAATATTCATAGGTATTTTACAAATAAATGTAAATGCTTAGCAAAAAAAAAAAAAAAAGATTTATTTTTTTTAAAATTTTTAACCCAGTGTTGGATTACACCGACGGTTTTTTTCCTAACAAATTTAAGTATCCTCCCTTTCAAACAAGTAGGAAAATATACTTCCGTTACATTCGAAATACAGGTATTATACATATATCTTTTGATGATTGTCAATACTACTACAAACATATTTTTTAGGTCACCTGAGTAACTCAAGGGACCTATTGCTATCCATTTTCGTCCGTCGTCGTGCGTTAACATTTGAACATTTTCAGCTTCTCTGCAACCACTGAACCAATTTCAAACAATTTTGGCATAGGACATCTATGAGTAAAGGGGTACAAAATTTGTAAATTTCATGATCCCTGCACCCTTTGGAGCATAAGGGGCGGGTCAAAACCATAAAAATGAGTGAAATCTTTTAAAATCTTCTTCTTTACTACTGGACATCAATCAGTCCTACTGTTGGCATGATCGTAATAAACACTGAGCCCTCTACCAAAATTTTGAAATTCATGATCCCAGGGTTAGAGGTTCAGGAGGTAGGGTGGGTTTCTATTGATGATATAGTGAAAATGCATAAATTCTATAAAAATCTTCTTCTCCCCCTGTATATAAAGCAGATAAACCAGGTGCATGATTATGATGATCAAGGGTGTCTCTAACAAAATTGTGAAATTTGCGGCCCCAGGATGAGGGTTTCTGCTCTATTGATTATATAGTGAAAGTACATTATTTCTTTGAAAATCTCCTCTGCTCCTAGGTAGTTAGCAGATAAACCAAGTATATAGTTACGATAAGCAAGGGTGTCTCTTCTAAAATTGTGAATATCTTGGCCCTTGGGTCAGGGCTCTGATGTTAGGGCGGGGCTCTATTGATCATGTATATAAAATGCATAAATTCTTTAAAAATCTTCTTCTTTCTCCCTGTATTTAAGCAGATAAACTACATATAAGGTTATGATGATCAAGGTGCTCTTTCAAAATTGTGAATTATGTGGCTCTAGGCTAAGGGATTCTGCAGGAAGGGGGAGGCTCTATGATCATAATGTGAAAGTGCATTATTTCTTTAAAATTTTTTTCTCTGCTCCTAGGAATTGAGCAGATAAACCAAGTACATAGTTATAATGAGCAGGGATCCCCCTTTCAAAATTATGAAATTTGTGGCCCCAGGGTCAGGGGTTCTGGTGTCAGGGCTGGGCTCTAATGATCATATAGTGAAATGCATAAATTCTTTAAAAATCTTCTTCTCTCCCCCTGTATGAAATGCAGATAAACTGCAGATGACATGGTTATTATGACCAAGGGTGCCTTTTACAAAATTGTGAAATTTTGCGGCCACAGGGTAAGGCGTTCTGCGGGAGAGAGGGGGTCTATTGATTATATAGTGAAAGTACATTATTTCTTTTAAAATCTTCTTCTCTACTCCTAGGTATTTAGCAGACAAACCAAATATAAAGCTATTTTTTCTCAATTGTTCACTCACACAAGGAATTTAAGTGGGTAATTACTTAATGATCTGAGAAATTATACACAAGGACCAACCTAGGGGGCGACTGAGGAGAATAGTTGCTTTTGAGTTCTGTACTCGGAGAGAAATTTAAGTTTAACATTTTTCAATCTCACTTGCACTTGTTTCGCTGCTAATGACCAATGCATCGAATATTCAGAACTCCTCTGGAATTCACGGTTCCATGTATGAAAAACTGCACTTTATAAATAATACACAAGACGCAAAACAGCTGCGCAGCTATCGATGTCATGCCATAGATGTTGGAGATCATTTTAATGTCAAATAATTGATACATGCTCTGACATACTTTTACTGTTAAATACTAGAGCTATAAGCTCTTTAAAGATCATATATGCATGATAAACATGAAGTTGCTCAATCAGCATGCAGTACCACATCTAGATCTTTTTTTGCTATTGAAAATGAACTTTGAAGAGAAAATAACAAAACTATGACTTTGCCAATGGCCTGAAAATATTAAAAAGAGGCCCATGGGCCACATCGCTCACCTGAGCACATTCGCTAGGCAAAGGCACAAATCAGTTCAGTATTGAAAAGATTACCGGGGGGGGGGGGGAGGCTTTAATTAAGCTACCTGATGATGCTTCAATGTCAATATAACAAATGGCTTTGTTGTACTTGAGAAGATTTTAAAAGAATTTTCCCATATATTCCTTGGTAAGAAATTGATCCCCCATTGTGGCTCCTCTCGATCCCAGGGGTCATCACTTGATCAAACTTGAATCTACATTACCTGAGGATGCTTCCGTATCAATAAGACTAAACGTAGCTTTTCTGTTCTTGAGAAGAATTTTTTTTATATGTTCTTATGTAAAACTTTCGATCCCCAATTGGGCCCGACCCTACCCCCGGGGGGTCATCATTTGAACAAAATTGAATCTACACTACCTGAGGATGCTTCCATATCAAAATGACTAAACATGATTTTCTGCTCTTGAGAAGAAGATATTTTCTTATATGTTCCTATGTAAAATTTTCGATTCCCCATTGTGTCCCGACCCTATCCCTGGGGGTCATTATTTTAACAAACTTGAATCTACACTACCTTAGGAAGCTTCCATATCAAAATATCTAATCATGACTTTGCTGTTCCTGAGAAAAAGATATTTTCCTATATATTCCTAATTAAGATTTTGATCCTCCATTGTGGCCCCACTCTACCCCCAGGGGTCATGATTTGAACAAAATAGAATCTACACTACCTGAAAATGCTTCAACATAAATATGACGGATCAGGGCTTTGCTGTTCCTGAGAAGAAGATTTTTAAAAAAATTTTCCTATATATTTCTATACAACACTTTGATCCTCCATTGTGGCCCCACCCTACCCCCGGGGGTCATGATTTGAATAAACTTGAATCTACACTATCTGAGGATGCTTCCATATAATATAACCAACCAGGCTTTGTTATTCTTGAAAAGAAGATTTTTAAAGTTTTTTTCCTTTATATTTCTATGTAAAACTTTGATCGTCCCTTGTGGCCCCGCCCAACCCCCGGGGGTCATGATTTGAACAAATTTGAATCTACACTAACTGAGGATGCTTCCGTATAAATATGACTAATCATGGCTTTGTTGTTCTTGAGAAGAAGATTTTAAAAGATTTTTCCTATATATTCCTATGTAAAAATTTGATCCTCCATTGTGGCCCCGCCCTACCTCCCGGGGTCATGATTTGAACAAACTTAAATCCACACTACCTGGGGATGTTTCCACATGAGTTTCATCTTTCCTGGCCCTGTGGTTCTTGAGAAGAAGATTTTTAAAAGATGCTATCAATTTTTCACTAATTCTTAATTTTCTCCCCTTGAAAGAGTGCGTGGCCCTTCATTTGAACAAACTTAAATCCCCTTCACCCAAGGATGCTTTGTGGCAAGTTCGGTTGAAATTGGCCCAGCGGTTCTGGAGAAGAAGTCGAAAATGTGAAAAGTTTACAGACAGACGGACAGACGGACTACAGACAAAATGTGATTAGAAAAGCTCACTTGAGCTTTCAGCTCAGCTGAGTTAAAAAAGATGAGAAGATAGAAAAAATGTGTGAATCTTATGAAACAGTGAAATGAGCATACGATGCAAGAAATGAAATTCTTTTGATAAATCTTTGAAATCTATCAATTAGGAACCTATAGACTGAAAATGAGTAATTTTCTTTTCCTGTTGGTTATTTATATACCTTTTAATCGGAAAATATATCAAGTAATTATGTTTTTTTTCAAAATCTATCTTTTGTCTCTTTTATAAGCATTCCTACGCAGGTAGGTTAAGAGCCATTCTCTGTAATGACTTTAACTTTTATATAGGAGCTGTGGCACGCATAGTCTCAGAATTTCTCCAAACTCTCTATGATAAAAGTCTTTGATACCGTAAACTCAAATCAGGCAAAAATTGGTTGCTACGTGTCATGGTTACCATAGCAACATGTCCTAAAGTTTGAAAAATGGCATTTTTCAACATGTTCAGAATCCCACAGTTAACGTTTGCAGCAAAGCAAACAAGTGGCAATGACTGTTTCTGAAAGTTGAAGGCCTTATGTCTTAAATGCATGATAAACATGTTTGGTAAATCATCTATTACATACGTTACTATGGAAACAAAGTATTCAAAAGTAATAATTTTGTTCATTTAATTTTATAAAGTCATACACTTAAGAATAAAAAAAATTATAGGTTGAAATGCAAGCAAATAATAGACAAGAGATCATTGTAACATATACCAAGGACGAAATATGATATTTCTTATAGGCTGGCAATGGTTGCCATGGTTTTAATACCACAAAGTTATTTTAAATTTACTTTCTTAGTGTTTTAATCTTATCCTATATTTTTAAAAAGCATATTTCTATATAACTGATGATCAATTTTTAAAGGAGCTGGTGTGACCCTAATTTTCACATTTCAAAAAATTCAAATTCAGTTCTTGAAATAGAGCGTTGCTATGGAAATTATCGGAAAAAATATGCATAAAAATCTGAAAAATATTTTGTTTCCTTGGATACGTACCCTTGTATGTAGATTCCCAAAACTTATATGATTGATATATATGAACAACTAACCTGACTTTCAATTTTGACTACCAACCAATTTCTAACTGGATGCAAAAAGCTGGCACATAGGATTTAATATTGATATAAAATTAATAAAATCAAACATTTTCCCTTCTTGGTAACCATAGCAACAGTGTTGTATTTTTCAACAAACTTTATCAATATAAGATATTCAAGTTTAGTTCTACCAGATAAGTACTATTAAAGGCGAGTCAAATAATATGTTTCTTGATTAAAAGCTAAATAAATTCCTAAAGAAGCAAAAAAATATCACTTTAAACAACTGGTATGCTGTTTCCATGGTTACACTGCAAAGTAACAATTAATCCCAATATTTCTTATGTTGTTGGTGTTGCAAGGTCCTAAGGATGTATATGTGCCAGTCATGAATTTTATTGTTTTTCCTCAAGATAGTAGCATTAACCCAATCTTAGCAACAGATTTTGCATGGTAACTCTGTGTTACCATGGCAACCATAAAAGTTATTTTTAGAATGATATTGCCAATACCTAATTACTTAAGGTCAAATATTTTTATTGTTTTTATTTAGTTGTTGATTGAGTTTGATCATGTAACATCTATCATTAGTGAATATTGAGCACTTTTAAGCATTTTTCAGCATCTAAAATGTATTCCAAATGTACCCATGGTTACCACTTACTTAGAGATAAATTCTAAATAGTTTCTTTATAGCATAAGTGGCAACAAGGTGTTATGTTTTTGTGAGAATAGTTTGTTTGTTTTTCTTAGTCTTTATTAAGGCTTAATAAAGATTCAAACTAGCTGAAAATCTCAATTTTTTCAACTTTTCTGGCTGTTACCATGGCAACCAAGACACATAGCAACGAAATTTCATTTGATATATGTTTCTGGTGTCAAGTTGTTATAATAGGCAAAGTTTCATCAAAATCGGTGACCATGCGTGGCAAAGAAGTTTAAGTGGTTACAGAGAATCGCTATTAAGGCTTCCTGTAGAATATTACAGTGCACTCTGTACCTTCACATCTCTGAACTACCAAAATATGACGTCATAATGGAAAATGACGTCAAGTCACTGCAAACTTGAGGTGTTATGACGGGGAGAGTGTCATGAACTTTACACTTTATTTCAAACTGCATGTAAAATGTTAGATAGCTATTGCAAAATTCACGAGTCGTTAAAGGTTTTGTAAATCTTATATGTCCGAATATTTTAAAAATACACCGCTTACCTACCCTTGATTGAAATTCAGCATGTTCAAAATGCTTATGAAAAAATATACTTTTGAAATGTACTCTGTTTTATACCCGTGGTTAGAGGTAGAATTTATTTTATGTGTATAAAAGAGTCTGGCGAAGGTAATTAATGAGGATTAATCTGAGAATTTTTGTGGACATCTGTAAGAAGAGGTTGTTCTCTAACTGAATCTTGTTTGGGAAAAATGTGTGTTGGCTTTGTTTTAATACAGATTACGATATTGTGTGGAAAATACCCTCAAATTTGTAGGTAAGTTGAATTTCTCAGGAAATATTTTGTACCCAAGTAATACCATGACTTTTCCCAAGCACATTTCGGATACACAAGGATACGATGAGTTTATTTATATAACAAAATGTTAATAATTATCGTGTTAATCAGCTGCGCCGAAGCGATTTATATGAAACACTTGAAAAAATTATAAATGACCGTCACGTGATCAACATAGCCATGTGATATCATAACAAATATGTTAATATATAGCCGAGGAAACCCTTTATATAAATTGGAAGTACTAAAGTTCAATGCGTATAAATTAAAACCCAAACCGACCTCGCAATGACATATTATGTTTTGAGCGCATTTTAAAGCTTCGGGAAGCCTTAACATAGCTGCGTAGGATGTTTAAGTGATACAGAGAAATTACATTGACATTTTTTAAAATTTTATTAATGATCCACCTGCGCCACTCCCTCAAAACATCTCCAAAAATTTTAAATTTCTCCTCAAATTCTCTGAGGGAACTTGAAGTCTCTCTAAATTTTGGGTCTAGTTTGGTCCTTGTATAAAGCACTAAACTTAAAAATTAATAGATATTTGCCTGAAATAAAGATTTTGTGAAAAGACATCTTAATTCAATAGATTAAAGCAAAACTAATTTATAGAGATTAATACATTTACTGGATAAGAATCATAATTATTCCGAAACGTAAAGAATACATTAAACAGTCAAAACTAGATGATGATGCATGACAGGTAGCATTAATTTTAAAGAACTATCACAGGATAAAACTCTATCATTCAGTTAAATGAAAAGTGACTGAGAGTTTACTGAAAGGTGACTGAATGGCAGAGTTCTGCCGTTCAGTGACCTTTCCAGACTTTTCAGTTGACTGAATGGTGTAGGTTCTTCCTGTGTATTATATACGGTTATTGCATATTTTTGCTCCCATAAAATTCTTGAAATGTGCTGAATTGTATATATTGTATAAAATCTGACTCAACAAAAATTTTTATTGTTTCAAAGTAGGTTAATTATTGACAATTTTTGTCTCTAATTATTTGGATTTTGACTTATTTTTCAGAGAGAGGACAAAATAGACAGAATTTGTTCAATTTTTCCTATGTAATTTACAGAGTGTAAACCTGCTCCATATTATCATTCTACACATTATATCAAAACATTGAGTTGGAGCAGACCCGCTCTGGGACTTTTACTCATAATATCGACGTAATATTCACCTTTTTCTCTATAAATCATGGAAAGTTTAAATTTACGTCACTGTCCTGACGTCATATCTAATATATGGTATCATGGCTGATAAAAATATTGAATGCTTTAAAGTCTGCAGATGCTCCCCTAGTTTAGAACATAATATTACGCAGCTCTGTTAAGGCTGCATAAAGGGCCTTGGGACGGGGCCTCATTTATACAGGAAATGCTTACTGTGACGTCAAACAAATATAGCAATTCCTCACAATAACAGAAAATGAACTAATTTGGGATTTAAACTGAATAAGAGTAATGAACTTCATCAAAACTTACCACTGCATTAGTTAAATCCCACACAACAAAATATAAACAAGTCACTGATAGTAATGCACTTGTCGTCTTGACGTCATCATCGTAAAATTGGACGTATTTTATGTGCAGTGAGAGGCGGATCAGGTAATTTTTCATAGTGAAAAATGGATTTTATTATTAAACAGAATATTATATGCAAATCTTAGGTAGAGCTTTAATACAAATCTGATACCTTTGTTTACGTTTATACTGAAAAGAATTGTCTGTCCCTAGCATTTCTTTATAAGCCGTAAAAATATAGACATTTTTTTTATTTATGTAAATGAGTGGAACTCATTTGTTTGATATATTATCTTTAATTTTTCCACCTTCCTCATAGGTTTTAAAGTTTGGAAGAAATTTTACTCTATATTCAGTAATTTTTTTTGCTATGCATTTTAATTATCAATTTTAGATACATGTGTATTTCATTGTGCAATATGATATCAGAATGCATCACTTTACATAGTTAACTCTATCAGAGAGAGAAAAAGTTGCATTAAAGTGGAGAATCTGTGAGATAAATCATATGATGAAACAAGATTTGGTAAGTAGAAAGAATGAGTGCACTTTAGAGTGTCATTTGGAACCTTTTCAGCCACCCATTTGAAGCCTTGATCGATTTAGACTTTATTGCTAAATTAATTTATGATTATTGTGCATACATATGCGTTTGATATTTATACTTCGAATTTTTTATTAAACATTTTTGTGTAAATCCACACAACGTCATTGAAAATAACATGTATAAGCCTTAAATTCTGGAAATCTGAACTGGACCACTTTCGAATTTAAGGTACCCGCAAATGGGTGGAGATATTTAAATCGCATAGAAGTGGAATGTAAACACTTGCACATTATTTCAAGATTGATTCCACAGTATGAATTTAAATGGAGGAGAGAGAGAGCTCGAGAGATTGTGTAGTTTCATGATTCACACAAATAATAAATGATTCATGGCCATACATATTGACCATTTTTATGATTCGTATCCATAAATTTGCTGCCTAGCAACGAATCAGCTCAATCTTAAGTTTTCTTTTATATATATATATATATATATATATATATATATATATATATATATATGTGTGTGTGTGTGTGTGTGTGTGTGTGTGTGTGTGTGTGTGTATTAAAAAAATGCCCCCCCCCTTTCTTTTTAACTTTAGCTTTATCATTTTTTGTTTTATATGCTGAATGTTTTTCAATTTAAAAAATTGATGTATATATTAGGAAAGATTCAGATTTACATTACTTCGATGTCATTCTACATTTAATGGTAATTCACTGTACATGTAATACGTAGTAATACAAACATGTGTAGTGAAACAATTAAAGTATATATGTATGTATTACTCACGGTGATAATATTTTATTATATGCATGCATAGATAAACAACATTCGGAAATGAAATATAAAATTTTAACTAAAAAATTGAGTTGCTAGATTAACAAGAAAATTCCAAGAAATACAAACTATCTGTAAAGATTATGCACTTTATGTAATGCTATTGATGATGAGTTTCATTTCTTTTTAAAATGCAATTGTAATATACAAGCAAGGGATATACTTATAAAAACTTTGTTAGATAATTATTGTTCCTCATTCTATCTCAAATCACCCATACAGAAACTTGAATATATACTTGAAGTTATACCGGCTGTTTGCACTTTTATAAAACGATCATTAGAATTAAGAAATAAAAGGTCCACATCGGTGTAACATATATTGAGTAAATTTCTTAAATTGTGCCTATTGTTTATAAACATTCATTGTTATGTGATTTTTTTTATTTTGTATTGTATTGCTTGACCCATATGGGTGTATTATACAATAAAGAAATTATAAATGTAATTTAAATTAACATTTTATTGACGGAACAAGTATATTTGATATTAAAAACCATTGTCAAAGAAAATGCTACAACGTTACTATGTCGATAATCACTCGCTTATGTCTTCAATATCTGTTACATTTCGGCAATCAAAATATTGTCAGGTATGATATAGTGTTTAGGGATGTGTCTGTAGATGCCTGCAGACCATAATACGGAGGCGACATGAGCTAGCACGGCTACCTACTAACCGTGCACCTGATCTGCACTAGCAATACCAGAATTTCCTTCAAAATTCCAAACGAAAAACACAATTAAGTGAAAGAAGACAAGGTAAACTTTAAGACCCTAATAAAATTTTCGCAAAATTTTGAAGCCGGTACACACGGCGAGATTTGTAATATTATGCAAGTATTATATCTGTATTATTATACTTTCCTGTACCCACGCTTATATATATCTTATTAGATTGTTAATAAACTTAAGGCATTTTCTACGTGTTTCTCTCTCTATCTCTCTCAATAATGGAAAACGAGGTTCCGTCAGCAGTATCTGTTATAGTATTTTGCACTGCATTAAAACTGAAAAGACCATCACGATGGAAACATCGGCGGAACACTCGTACATGTGCATGGTGCACATAATGCATCGCTAGATGAGGTGCAAAGAGAAGACCCCAGAAGTTATAAAAACTTCTTAGAATAGATAATGCAGCATTTGAGCAACTGTTACAATCACATGTAGTTACTCCTTTTGATCGCCTTTCCATAAAACATATGTTTACTGCTAAAATCGACCATTATTTACCATGTGCTTTTTTATGATAAAAAAGGATGACTCCAATGTGAGTACTTTTGATTGGTTCAAAAATGAAAGGTAAGTAAAGACTTGTATAAGAAATAGAGCATTGCCCTATTCCTAATACAGTTGTATAAGATTCAAAAATCTTATGATTCACTGTATTAAAAGTCTATACATAGCAAGATTTTGTACTTAAATACATATCCGTGTGTTCAGCCCTCGATTGACAGACACAATGAAAGCATATCGAACAGTGGAATGTCACGTGAGTAAAGTGATTATAATATCAAACCGTTGGAACTTGGTGACCTGCTAATTTAGTAGGTAACTCGACCGAAGTTTGGAGAATTTTTCAAAAAATTACACATGAGCCGCAAATTGTCCAACATTGCCTTTTGGATATGTATAAGTTTAGATCAAAATACACATTCTGTGCAAATGAGACGAATGGACAAGTTGCGGCTCGATGTAAACAATGTCGTTGAAAACTGGTATGCATATGAATAACAATAGAAATGCGACAAAACTGCTAGACCCCGTCACAAAAACCAGTGTCGCTCGGCATTATTTAATATTTCCATGTGATATAATATATCAAATCCTGCTCTTAAGATATTGTTTAATAATTCTGATTCAAAAAGTTTATAAATTTCGGAAATATATTTTTGGCAGAGCACCGGGACCCAACTCTCATAGCTTAAGTGCACTGATCCAAATTTATTCAATTATTGACAGTCATGCAAGACGATAGTATGAACAGTAAGAGCTTATTTCGAGTTCAATTTGAAAGCCGAAAAATAAGAGGCTATGTAACAACATGGCTTGGTTTGGTCCACAATGAGATAAAAATTGCATGCACCAGCAAAACTTCATAATTTTATTGCCTGTTTAAATTTTGAATGCTTGATTGTATGTTGTTTTACGTCCCGTTCGAGATTTTTTCACTCACATAAAGACGTCTCCATATACCGGTGAAGGGCTTCAAATTTAGACCTTTACTCGGCACTCAGGGCCATTGAGCAATCATTGAGGGATCTTTATTGTGCCAACGCCTGCCGTGACACGGGGCCTCGGTTTTTAAGGTATCATCTGAAGGACACGTTAAAATTTTGAAATAAGCACAAAAAAGGCAAATAAGTATTATTTATTCATTTGAGATTTTGTAATGTTGTAACTTTTGAATAACACTTATTAACAAGGTCAAGATCAAATATATCAAGCATATGGGATTAAGAACAAGTTGGCTAAGCTCAATGTCATTCAAGTTTTATGCTATCATATTTTCATAACAAGGTATGGTTTTTTGTTTTTTGTTTTGGTCTATTTGTCCCTCACTGCAACCAGTCTTAAAAGGGGAGAAATATTGAAAGCTACTTAGAACAAAGTTTGCTTATGACCATAGGATATATATTTTGTTAACAAGTGAAAGGTTACACATGTATAGTATGGACAAATGTAATATTCTAGGCCATTCCAAGACTTTTTAGAGATTATTGATATGCTCGTCATTGATCATTGTCTTGCAACTTCTAAGTTTATAACCCGTAGACTTTATTTTAAAGGAGACATATATTTTGGTTTAAGAATAACTTTTTCACAGGTCAAAGTCAATGATGGAGATTGCCCATTCGTTCATGGTGATGCATAAAAATTAGTATCTTAAAATACAATATCTTCATATTGATTTTGAAGATGAAAATTGGTTTGCAGAAAACAAACATGTTCATGCATGTGTAATTGGTAAAATTATATATGGAATCAAGTCGTATTTATCTCTCTCTCTCTCTCTCTCTTTTTAAAGAAATGATTAGATACTCAAAATATGGGACACCAGACAATTCCACCAAGTTTCCTCCACACGGAAACCAGTGCGCCCCGATTCCATGATGTTTCCGGAGTCATGGAAACGTGAGGAATCCTGAGGTTTCCAATTGTTTTCCCTCATGGGAAACCTGGTGATTCCATTGAGTTTCCGTCACAACTACGCTCCAATTCCATGTTGTTTCGAAGCCTACGGAAACTAGTGGATTCCTCAGATTTCCAACATTGGGAAACTACTTGGAGGCTCGGGAAGCATCAGAATTCCTGAGGTTTTCGTGGCTTGGGAAACCTAATGGAATCGGAGCGTAGTGGTTTCCGTGCCACGGAAACTTGAGGGAATAACCTGGCATCCGCTGGGAAACATGGTGTTACATTTAACGTGAAAATCTGATTGGTTAAGAAGCATTTAACAAAATGTAATGATATTGTCAGCCTTAGCAACACACTTGACAACGGGTAACACAAAAGGTAATGTCACATGCTTGTAAATAATGCACGTACGGTTCACCGTAGAATCTCAAAACGTCAGTTGTGCATTTGAAAGAAGCCGCATAAACTTGACGTCAATCAAAGCTTGCGTTCGATGCTTGATTGAAAACAACATACGACAGACGAAAAATGCTTGCGAGTTTAGAAATAACGAAACGTTCTAAAGGACTCTCTAAGTGTCAAACAAAAATAAGGAAGTCGGTAAATCTTCTTCAAAGCATCCTTATTAAAAAAAAAAAACAGCGGAGAGTATGTAATTTTTCTAAACGTTCATTTAAAGACGATTTCAGAATTTTTTGCTGACATTCTAAATCATGAAGACAATCAGTGAAATAACATAAATAGTGCCTGTTTTGGAGACTCTTGGTTTGCCTCTTTTGACAAAAAGTTATTGTAAAGAAATCGCTGGAAGTAACCAATACTTATGTCCAGTGACCGTGGAATGAGTAATTCATTCATTTACTAAAAAAAATGCTTAAGAGTGGTACATGTACCTGTGTAAAATGGAAATAATTATATAGTTTTTGATAGACAAGTTCAGACTAAGTTGCAACATGTAATGCTGTAAACGTCATTAAAGAGGTGCAAAGAAATTGCTGACAAAATTTCTTAACTTTTCTTAAGATATACTATTATAAAGCTTTCTCCTAAATGTTATGTCTGTATCGTTTTCCTCAAAATTTTGTTGTTAAAATTTTTAATTTAACAGATTTAGATTAAATGTCACAATGAGTTATCCAGGGCTCTAATAATCTCCAACACATTTACGCACTGACTTATGAGTCCTTGACAAGACTGAATTTGTTAATAAAATAATTATGTTTAATAAAAGAATAAAAACATATGCATAGATCTCTCTTGTATTTAAGTAAAGCAGCAATTCTATCACTTTCTATTATATTTTATTTTTCTCTGCGATCAATCCTACATCAGTTAAGTTGGATAATATATTTTTTACCAAAGAAAGAGAAAAGAATGCGGTAGTCAACTTTCCATAAAAAAGTTTATTCGGAGAATTGGGGCTTTATGCCTTGCTTTCACATGTGGCGGTCAGACGGGTTCGATCGCCGGTGGCCAGATAGCTCAGTTGGTAGAGCACCTGACTAAAGATTTAGGGGGCCCGGGTTTCAATCCCGGTCTGGTCCGCTGCATTTTTCTCCTCTCCCGTTACACACGTATGCATATATGCAAACAGTGAATTTTTTTTATCTATTTATGAGATACGTACCGTACGTTGGACCATAGTCTTTAAAGTGTATGGTGATGTTGTAAACACTGTAGATATCGCCAAGATCCACATACCATAATACATTATTTGCATCTGTAGTGGGACCAATAGGGTTTGTTCTCGTGCATGTTTCAATTTTACTATCGACTGCTTTATCAGCTGCATATATGGCACAAGCCTTTTCCCCATTACACTGTTTGTAAAGAGGCATTTGCCATGTCTTTTTTCCAATTGATAATAAATCTGCTTAAAAAAAATAAAGACTATTTTTTTTTACATTTCAAAGCTAAAGGTTGGAAACATATATACATGTATGTAAAAACATTTTAATAAAATTTACGACTATTATCATTTAAAGTACATGTAAGTGCCATAATTCTTTATCGGTCATTATAATAAAAATAACAACAATATGCAATAAGGATAAACCTGGGTCTTTATTAGTGCCCTACCGGTGAAACCGGAGGGGACTTTAGGTTTCCTCCGAGTCTGTTCGTCCGTCAGTCTGTCTTTCCGTCTGTCCCTCTGTCTGTCTGTCAGTCTGTCCCACTTGGTTTTCCGCACTTTTTTTCTAAACGCTTGCAGATATTGAGCTGATTTTTGGTATGTGAGTGTATCTTGATGAGTTACAGATCAAGTTTGCATTTGTTCCGCTTCAATGATTTTTGCGGAATTACGACCTTTTCAATTTTTCAGGGGTTTCCGCAATTTTTTTTTTCTAAACGCTTGCAGATATTCAGAATGCTTGTTAGTCCCCTACCGGTGAAACCGGAGGGGACTATAGGTTTCCTCTGAGTCTGTCCGTCCGTCTGTCTGTCCGTCTGTCTGTCTGTCTGTCCCTCTGTCTGTCTGTCAGTCTGTCCCACTTGGTTTTCCGCACTTGTTTCCTAAACGCTTGCAGATATCGAGCTGATTTTTGGTATGTAAGTGTATCTTGATGAGTTACAGATCAAGTTTGCATTTCGTTCCGCTTCATTGATTTTTGACTGAATTACGGCCTTTTCAATTTTTACGGGTTTTCCGCAATTTTCTTCTAAATGCTTGTAGATATTGAGCTGATTTTTGGTATGTGGCTTTACCTTGATTAGTTATAAATCAAGTTTGCATTTCGTCCCGCTTCATTAATTTTTGACGGAATTATGGCACTTTCAATTCTTAACGGGAACGGAACCAGATTACACTTGCCGGTAGGGGACTAGTATTGCTAATGCAATACTCTCAGAATGCTTGTTCTTTCGGGAATTCACAGATCTAACAATCTTTGTTGGCGATGCATTTTGTCTATATTGTTTGAGAGAATGTTCATATATATATATATATATATATATATATATATATATATATATATATATATATATATATATATATATATATATATACGACTGATGAAGGCCGGTAACACGGTTGAAATATTTCAAAAAGTGTTTTAAAGTGTTTTTATTCTATTACAAAGAAGAGACTTTGGAGATATATATATATATATATATATATATATATATATATATATATATATATATATATATTATTTATTAATTTTTCTTTAAAATTGGTGTCTCCTGCAACTTTCAAAGAAAATGCTGAAAAAAATTCATGACGTCATGGTTGATATCTACGAGGTAATAAGAGGTAAGAGGTAATAAGAAAAACGATATATTATTTCAAGGAATTTTGACAATTCAGAAAGGATACTTTAATTTCTTACGTCAATTTCATTTTTTTTTTTGAAAGCAAGACCAGATTTGTATTAAAACCGAAAGACATCTTTTAATGAAATTTGAATGCGCAAAGATTTTCTTTTCATTTTGTTTTGAACTTTTATTCCCATTTTTGTATGTTATCTCAATGATCGAAATCGAGAATGTTTACGTGCTGTTTACATGTGCACTTTTAGAAGTACTGCTAATTTACTTTATCCTTTTACCTAATAAATTGAATTAAAAAAAAAAAAAAACAGAATTCGTAGTTTAAAAAAAGTTTATTCCACAAATTTTAATCACAAAATTATTCTGTTTTTGGGAGATGACGAAATCGATGGCTGTTGACAGTGTTTCGCAGAATTACAAGATTAGTGCAGCACCATTGTGTATGTATCTCCTGACGTCACAGTGCCCGTACATGTTCTGTTCGTTGTAACCGTACTCGATTTTTTTCATCAGTTATGTGCAGCATAAATCTAGATTTATCTGTAAAGCTTATGAGTCGCAAGTGCCTTAAATGTAGAGATTTTTTTTACCTAATTGTAAATTCCAGGTGAGGGAGGGACTTATTTTGTACAGGTGTGAATGCCTTGAGGGCTAGCAGTCTACCTGTGGTCGTTTGTCTCCTAATCCGTATACACAGAAAGTAATTTAATACAGAGTACAATACCAAGAAGTCAAACTTTACCTGTGTTTGGATTTTGAGATGATTTTGAATTAAAAGTTAAAAGTTGTAAAAACAGTTTCATGTCAATAATTTATATAAATTTGTATTTGAATGTATGTCAAAGCATCCCCACTCATTAAAAAAAATATTATCATTCAAAGTATTTGTTGAGCTTTGAAAAAAAAAAATTATTATACCAAATTTTGATATATATTATCATAAAGAATATCATAATTATTTCAAATACTAATTATTATATATATATTATCAAGTTAAAATTTTCATAGTTAATACAGCTTCTTTATTGTTTATACCATGTATGGTAAATATCAAAGGATCAAAAGTTAATTTGAAGGTCACCTCGAATGCCAAACAAGGTGCACAGGGTATACACAGGGACTAGTAAGTAATTGTAAATCAAGTTCTAGCACACAATTATTTACCTTAATGCACTTGATTGACAGGGGTACACAGACCATTTTTTTTTGAAGGCGGTGCTTAAAATCTCTGCCTTTAAGGAATACGTACGGTGTCGCTTTTACGCTCGACTCTTTGATTAAGGTAGTACACAATAGATAGGCCAAATTCTTCCGCAAAATTCTATTTTTTTGAAACTTTGAAATTTTGTTCAAGGATACAAAATCTCTCTTTTAATTTAATATGAAAGAAATTCAACCACGCATTTTTTGCCAACATAGTTTGAAATATGGCCTATCGGACCCCTATAAGAAGATTGTGAAATCAACCATTAGGCTTGAGTTTGTGTATTATTTAAAAATTACCAATTGATCTATTGCAGATTGTGTGATGCTTTTAATATATACAACCTTTCTGTTACTAAATCTCAGTAAATTATATTTATACCGGTATATACGAGTAAAATGTGATGAAAAAACAGAGCTTACATAGCCCAGGAATAGGAAATTCACATGAAAGTACGGTACACCTTAGGTTCTCTTAAGAAAAAATGTAATACACAAAAAAAATAACAGAATGCTTGAAATGGAACCTAGATTGAAATGTGTCAAAATAAGGAAAATTGAACCGACAGTTTCATATATTTTGGCGATTTAAAAAAAGATTTTAATGCAAAAATTTAAAGAAATCACTAGATGACGTCACAAAATTTGACCTTTGACCTCTTAATATGACCTTGACGTTTATGGTGTATAAAGGATTGATACTTCTTATAAATATGCCCAAATATCAAGTCTCTACTGTTATTAGATAAAAAGTTACTTTACGTTTAATAACAGACTGTCATATTACATGTAGATGGCTGAAACACATTCCAAAATGTTGGCTCCCGAAAGACCAATATATAGGATGTCTCTCTTTTTTTTTTTTTTTACAAAATATGGCAAATCACAGCTTATTATTTTTCTTACAAAGATCATGGATTATTGACATTATAGTGATGTTATTCTTTTTTCCTAGTGTACTTAATAAGAAATGAGTTAAAACAGATTTCAGGGTGTTTTGTACTACTTTAAGACGGGCTTTTGCACAGAATTGAATTGATATTAAGTTTCTGCTTCCTGTTGACCAAGAGAGGCAAACATTTTTTTTTTGGTTTCGCCTTTCCTTTCTCAGAGGCTGGATTTGTAGCTAAAGCAACAAATATGGTATAAATTACGGTCACCTCTGGTTAAAGTCTTTCGTGGTCATTTTCTATATAACCTTTTATAATATATATGAGTTTTTTCCTCATTTGGATTTGATGTATTATCCGAGTCTACGCCTTGTCTATTGCAAAACCCACTCTGCCTCTTTTTACTGTTGCAGACATTAACCGAAAACCCACTTCAGTTTCATGGACAAAAAACTGGAAATTTCAGTACCCCTTTAACTAAGCCTCGTATCCATGCAATGCCTTCTGTATAAAAAGAACCCGTTGTAGACTATAATTTAAATCGATTTACAATTAATAAAACCGGATTTTTGACCTTGGACTCTTTTTTTTTTATCTATCTTAAATACATTTCATAATTTTTTTTATATTAAGTTTTGTAAGATACAAAACAACCATTGTCGACTTTATTTAAAATGTTCAATATTTTAATATTTTTAGATAATAGTATAATAGTATAATTTAATGTACAGTCTAAAAACATGAGACCGAAATCTAAGATTAAAATGCATTTGCTTTTGCATCTGGCATTACACTGTAATTTTTTTTTTTCACAGGGGGGGGGGGGGGGGGGAGGGAGGTAAAATAAATACATACCGTATCCAGAAGAGTAAACTATTCCAGATAACAAAAGTATCCAAAAATTTATGCTGGTGGAAAAATTCATGCTTAATGCAGCACAACTACATGTAACTAGCAGGAAGTCTCTGCAAAAAGAAGTAGATATAGCGGGGCTTTTGTGCAATTAAAACATTGATATGCACTTTTAGGTCACATGCTATATGAGATTTATCATAAGCTTGAATTTCTTTATGTTTATGGATTTATTTCGGTTGTAAAATATGTAAATAACCATTTTTTTCCATTAAGAAACTGTAAACCTGATAATCCTTCATCATGTACAAATTTCTTTCTTTTTCTCAATACTCTTGTAAATCTATGTAAGGATTATTTCACGCGCTCGTGTGCTTAGGAAACACTCAGGTATTCTGATTTGACTAAAGCTGTGATATAATATGACTTCATAGTAGGCGGGATGACGACAATTTTAGAACACAAGTTTCTTAATATAGACTCTAGTCACGCACGCGCTGAAGTTCGTTTCGACAACGAGGCTGACTTGACAAATAGCACATGTGCAAGCAGACGCTGAAAATGGACGGTCATGCGCAATCGAGCTCCGCGGCTTATTGCTGTGTGCCGCTTTGTAATGAGGACAGTCGTCGAGGTACGGCAACATCGTTCCACTCTTTTCCAAAGGATCCATGTCTGCAGAAAGAGTGGATTATAAAGATACGACGAGACGAAGGTCCCGATTTCCATATAAGTTTTTCACGTGCCTGACACAGAGTTTATCGGTTTTGAGGATAAAAAAAAATCCTTCACTGACACATCTATAAATTTTCACAGATTTATAATTTTGACTATATATCTCTTTCATTTCATTGAATTTTGAAATACAAGTTTTTTTTTTAACACAGTGAGGCAATAAATACCGCATTATCAGTGTTGTTTGCGACCATTTTGGTTACTGTGGAAGAGAGGCCTCGCGTCATCTTGCACTTCCTTTAATCCTCTATATGGTATTAAGGTAGATTATTACATTTCGATTTAACAAGTTTTATTAAATTTTCTAGTAATATAAAATGTTTTTGAATGCTAAATGTCGCTAAAAACATGAAAAACAAAGCCCTATTCCTCCAAACATTTACTTTTTTCAGAAAACCAACTCTTCATAACATGCAAATTATGAGAGTATCCTCGGCTTGTATCAGTATTTAATCATAATGAAGCGAAGTTGTAATCAAAATCGAATTATCCCTACGGTTCTCGGTAGCTGCATTGTGTTAACTACCTGTTTCTTTGTGTTGTTACCTTCGGTCCTCAGCAGGTCACGTGACCTGAAAGGTATATATATAGAGAGAGAGAGGCAGTCTGGTTGACTAGTCAGTTGGTTGTTGGCGTCTGATGTGTCAAGACTGTATAGAACAGAAGCCAAACGTGATAGGTACTGTGTTTAATACCTGAATAAAGTCTTACGTGCCTGCAATAGGCTTTCGGGACTTTGTTAGTGTATATAGAATTATACATACTGTATAACACGGTTTGGCTGAAGATCAGAAACGAATGCGCTTCAAGCCTTGGAAGGCGCGTGCGCTCCCGAGAAAAGACAGGGATATTTGTAAATATTGCTAATTCAAATCTGTGATTGAGATCTTTAAATTAACTTAATTATATTGTTCAGATAGAACAGCCGAATCCCATTAACGAACCCGGAAACTTTACACAAATTTGGTGGCAGCGGTGGGATTCGGCAAATAAAAGTAAATGATATTTTAAAAAGAGCTGTGAGCGATTGCGCCTTGAGATAAAAAGCAGTCTACACCTGTTGCTACAAATAGACCAATGCGCGATTCTGGCATCTCGACAATGGCTGGTGAAAGCGCACAAGAAGAAAATCAGCCTGGAGGAGACATAGGTGGTGTAACAGTAAGAAGAAAAACGGCGCAACGAAATTTGACTTCTGGGCCAAATTGCATCACATTTGACAACAGATAATGCTGCGAATGCGCCACTGCCTAATAGAAAAACGCCGCGCATTTTCTCAAATGCGCATCCGCATCCAGCTTATGTGTTGAATGAGGGTCTTGTGCATTCTCCTTTTCAATTTCCACTGAGTGTGCAATGTCAAATACCATCGCAAGCGCAAAATCAAATTAGGCCTCCTACGCAAATTGGAAATGAAGAATCACCTAATGAGGGTCAGGCGCAAAATAAAGAAAGTGTTCCCTCTAGAGGCAGCCTTTCCTCGATACAACAAGAAAATAACAGGGAGGAAAAAGCGGCAAAGTGTAACATAAAGCCAGCGACATTTGACGGAAGTCATTCGTGGATTGATTACAAGTCTCATTTTGATGCTTGCGCAGCAATTAATAATTGGTCCAACAGAGAAAAGACTTTATTTAGCCGTCTCATTACGAGGTGCTGCTCAAGGAGTGCTTGGGAATGTTTCTTCGGAGACTGGTCAGCAGTATGAATTGTTGGTTAAAGCGCTTGAGGAGAGATTTGCACCGCCAAACCAAACAGAGCTTTACCGCGCCCAATTAAAAGAGAGACGTCAGAGAGCATCAGAGACCTTGTCAGAGTTAGGACAGACTATCAGAAGACTCACTTGTTTGGCCTATCCCTCAGTGTCAATGGAAGTACGAGAAACACTTGGAAAATAGGTTTTCATCGATGCATTATCAGATTCTGAAATGCGATTGCGCATCAAACAAAGTAGTCCTCAAAATTTAAATGAAGCTATTCGTTTAGCAGTCGAGTTGGATGCATATTACAAAACTGAAAAGAGAGTTCACAGTCACGCTGCGAATGTCATTGAAATCTACAAATGAAGACAGATCGCATCCAAAAGATTTATATAAATTGATGCAGACCCTTCAGACGAAATTGGAGTCATTAGAAGAGCGCATAGCAGAGAACAAAACCAGTAGAATAAGTCAACGTAGATTTGCCAATAGGCGGAATGGTGAAATTGTGAAGTGCTACTATTGCTCAGAGGAAGGGCATATTCGTAGAAATTGTCCTAAATGTAAAGAGAGAAGCAATACTGCTGTTGAGCGCAGTAATCATTCCGCAAAGGGCAATGCGCGTCGAATTCGAAGTAGGCAAAGGCAGAAGAGACCTAAATGTATTAGTGGAAATGTCGGGGCAAGCAATTTATGTGAAGAGGCAGGTATTTTCATAGATGTTGAAGTAAATGGAGTGAAAAGTAAATTTTTGATTGATACTGGCGCATCCTTAACTTTACTGTCTAAGAAAATATATGATCAGCTGACAGACAGACCTAGATTAGTACATAATGGACAAATAATAACGAACGCTGGTGGATCAAGACTTTTTCAGCTTGGGAAAGGTCAATTCGTCATACAAATAGGGAAATCAAAGAAGAATGCTGAAGTGATAGTAGCAGATATCACTGTCGATGGAATACTTGGACTTGATTTCTTAAAAGCTTGCAACGGAGCAATAGACCTTCAAACAAGTTCTTTGAAATTGAATAATGAAGAATGTCAGTTTTCATGGGAAGGCACGCTTGGCTGCTACAGAGTGACAGCATGTTCTGATGTATGCATTCTACCAAGAAGTGAAGTAGTTATTCAAGCGAAAGTCCAAGGGGAAAACAAATTCGGTGGTGCAGACTACTTAGTCGAGGCAGAGAAAAAATTTCTAGAGAGTGGACGTGCTCTAGTAGGTCGCACACTGTACCTGTATGCCTCCTGAATGTCACCGACAATGTTCAACAAATTCGTAATGGTACTCTTATTGCAAAAATGACTGCAGTTGAAGCGCAAAAGGCTCCTGTTAAGGAAGTGAATAAAAATTCTTTAGGACTACGAGGTGATCTGAAAGAATTGCTAGACAGATGTGAAGTAAATTTGTCCTCTGCACAGTTATCAAAAGTAGAAAAATTTCTATATGAGCACCAAGATTTGTTTGCAACCTCAAATTATGATCTAGGCCGTACCAACGTAGTGAAACACAAGATAACTACAGAGCATACAATACGTCCTATTAAGCAAGCAGCTAGGCGTATTCCTCTCCATTAATCTAAAGAGGTGGATAAACAGGTAGATGAAATGCTAGAAAGAGGCGTCATTGAATCTTCTATGAGTCCATGGGCGTCACCAATTGTCTTGGTTCGTAAGAAGGACGGAACCATGCGCTTTTGCGTTGACTATCGTCGGTTAAACGAAGTTACAGTGAAAGATGCGAATCCTCTCCCAAAAATACAGGAAACATTCGATCATCTTTCAGGACATACAATGTTCTGCAAACTTAATCTCAGCAGTGGGTATTGGCAAGTTGGCATGGAAGAAGCCGACAGGGAGGAAACTGCTTTTGTTACGCGCAAAGATTATATCAGTTCAAGGTTATGCCCTTTAATTTGGTCTGTGTTGCGCACCTGCAAACTTTGAGCGACTCATGGAGACAGTACTTGCAGGACTTCAATGGGACAAGTGCTTGGTATATCTTGAATATATGATTGTCGTTGGAAAGTCGTTCGAAGACATGCTAAAAAACCTCAGAGAAGTGTTCCGGCGATTGCAACAGGCAGGTCTGAAGCTAAAGGCTAAAAAGTGCAACCATTTTTGCTGAGAAGGTGTCATACCTTGGGCATATCATACCAAAGGAGGGTATATCTACTGATCCTGAAAAGATCAGGGTAGTTGGGGTATGGCCAGTTCCAAGTAATATATCAGAGGTTCGATCTTTCTTGGGACTTTGCAGCTACTACAGGCGTTTTATTCGAGACTTTGCATCAATAGCTAAACCCCTGCATAGACTTACTGAACAGGGTAGGAAGTTCCAATGGACAAAAGAAACGCAAGAAGCATTTGAGATATTGCGCAATCGATTAATCAGTGCGCCAATACTAGCATTACCTGATGTAAGCAAGCAGTTCATCCTTGACACTGATGCAAGTGGAACGTCAATAGGCGCTGTGCTATCGCAGATAATAGATGATAAAGAGCGTGTGATGGCCTATGCAAGCAGAACTCTGACGAAAGCAGAAAGGCGATACTGCGTCACAAGAAGAGAGTTGTTGGCTGTTGTTCATTTTATGAAATATTTCCGTTACTACCTTTATGGTTGCCATTTTCTTGTAAGAACAGACCACGGTTCACTGAAGTGGCTTTAACGATTTAAGAATCCAGAAAGGCAGATGGCGAGGTGGCTAGAAGTGGTAAGTACTTACGATTTCAAGATCGAACACAGGCCAGGTCGAAAACATGGAAATGCAGACGCTCTTAGCAGGATACCTTGTCCTCAATGTGGATTTAGTGTAGAAGCGGTAAAAGAGCACAAATCTAGCACAAAACAATGCCCAATCGAAGAAAATGACTTTACTTTGAAAGAGGCACAGTCTGAAAACAAAGACATTCAGTTGGTGCGTTCTTGGTTAGAAAAGAGTGAGAGACCTTCTCTTTCTAATATATCTCAGCAAGGATTTGTGGTAAAATCCCTATGGAATCAGTTTGACCGATTATGCCCTAAAGAAGGACTATTAGTGAGAAAGTGGGTACTGCTCCCCTCAGGGAAAGAAATTTACCAGGCTATCATACCAGATGAAGAGCGCAGGAAAGTACTCAAAATGTGCCATGACAATCATACAGCAGGACACTTAGGAGTGATCAAGACATTGGCCAAAATAAGGCAAAAATATTACTGGCCAGGTCTTCAAAAAGACGTTCATCAGTATATATCTGGTTGTGAAAAGTTTACTAAGCGAAAGAATCCAAATCCTAAGCAAAGAGCTCCTATGCAAGTTGTTGGATCCGGTATTCCCATGGAGAGAATTGCGACAGATATATTGTGCGAGTTGCCAGAAACAGACAGAGGGAATCGCCATATAATGGTAGTGTCCGATTACTTCACGAAGTGGACAGATGCATTTGCTCTGCCAGATATGGAAGCCGAGACTGTAGCACGCACAATGATGGAACAATGATATTTGAAGCAGTTAAACGCAATGTGTACACACAGGTCACGTGCTACCAACATTAACGCGCATTGAATGTTGGGAAAGGAACTATTTTGATATTTCTGAACTGCGGGATAAACATTCTATTTTTACATTTCCAGGTATTTTTCCTTAAGATTCTTTGCAAATTAGAAGATTGTTCATTTTCTCATGAACTACCATGAGATGAGCATGAATATCTCCATTGTTACGTCATAATACTGTACTTGACGTCAAAACTATAGTGCAAACTGTTTTGCTTCAAAAATGACAGTTGAATGGCGTAACTTGTGGAAACTCATCAGAAAAATAATGTAAATATAAGAAATGAATTTAATTTTTGAAAATTCATGAGGTACATGAACTACAACGCTTCACGCCGGCATATTTATCATGAAGCGCTAACGCACTTCATGAAATATGCCGGCGTGACGCGTCGTAGTTCATGTCCTCATGAATCTTCAAAAATTAAATTCATTTCTTAAATAAATAGCGGTCGCTGTCATCTGATAAGCTAGGTGTACCTTTTTAGTTTGTAGCTTGTGTATCAACTTTTCATCCATACCATTAGCGAAAAATATTTCTGTTTACAATTATATTAGTTTTTATCACTATAAATCTGTTCATGTTTTAAAGATTTGTGAATTCTTGATCCGTCTCTGAATCCATAGCAACGTAACATATGTTTGTATTGTGACGCCACGCAACTCAATTTGATGATGTAAAAACTATAGATATTTGAAATATAATAACAAACAGCACTAAATATACATTTTGAAATAGTTGAAAGTAAGTTAGTCTTTGTCTGGTCTAACAATAAATGAAATCAAGCGGTGCTTTTTCTCCCGACAGTTTTCTGCCGCTGCAGTGCTGCGTATGAATAAAAATCAAAATTTTGATGTAATTTGTCCCTTAGGATAGAGGTCAGTGTTAGCTATGTATAGAATGAGTTAAACAAGTATTAACGACAGTGAAAGCTTTTGATTGTAACGTCACAATAGAACAACGCGAAAACACAACGCTTCATGACGTATTTCATCTGACAAAACTCACCAAAATAAGACTTTAACATCAAACAAAATGCATAAATTGCATTAGAATGAGAATAACTGTCTTCTCCTTTGTTATTTGCGACCGTTGATGCTGATTTAACGGTCGCAAACATCCGTTTTACCGGCTTCGCTTACGCATCGCCGGTAAAACTCAGTTTACGACCGTTAAATCAGCATTAACGGTCGCAAATAACAAAAGAGAAGACAGGTATATCTCAATTATATTGTTCAATTATAGTTCAATTCTAAATGTAGTCTTTCAACAAAAGCAAGGTCACATTGTTATTTAAGAGTTCAATAATTGTGATTTGGAATAAAGTACAACACACATGTTATGTTTTATTTCAGAAATTGATGAATTGATCAAATCTTATATAATGGTTAAAATTAATATTCGTGTACATCTTCTAGGACTAAGAAAGTTGACGAAGGGCACAATACCAAGTGTATTCCCAAGGACCAAAAGTGCACCAAGCTGCACACCACCCAAGAAGAGAGAAGGACCTCCTCAGTAAGATTTGTTAGCCATGATACAGTTTGCAGTATTCTTTTGCTTATGATAAACAAATTCTGCATTTGTATTATTTAAGCATTGAGTTGTAAATTTTGATGTTCATCATGTCACAACATGGATAGCGGTGCTGACAAATTGAGTAACATGCGGAAGCACATCGTGTAAATTTGTTTGTATAACTGTCCATGCTATGACATGATGAACATGAAAAATTAACAATTCGGTACTTACAAATTTTATTCATTGATTAAACAAATACTGTTTATATAATACACATCATTCTCTATAACTATAAGTTATTGACTGATTTTTGGGAACTATGTCAATTACCATTTTATTAGCTCACCTGAGCGGAAGGCTCAAGTGAGCTTTTCTGATCAAAACTTGTCAGTTGTCTCTCGTCGGTGGTGTTGTCATTGTCGTAAACCTTTCGCATTTTCTTCCTCTTCTCTGGAACAATGGGGCGGTTTCAACCAAACTTGACACAGAGCATTCTTGGGTTACGGGGGATCAAGTTTGTTCAAATCCTTTTCCAAGGGGAGATAATTAAGAAATAGTAAAATTGTGTGGGATCATTTAAAAATCTTCTTCTCAAGAATAAATGGACCAGAAAAGAAGCAACTTATGTGAAAGCTTCCTGACATCGTGTAGACTCAAGTTTGTTCAAATCATGACCCCAAGGGGATAGTGTGTGGCAGCAATAGACAAGCAGAGTTTTATATATGAATGCATAGAAAAATCTTCAAATTTAATGATATATATATATCGTCTCAAGTTTGTTCAAATCATGACCCCTGGGGGAAGGGGGGAGCTAAATATGTGACCAAAGTTTTGCAAGAAAAAAAAATACCTAATTTTTGGGTTTTTTTTTTAGACACTATTTTTCCCAGTTGTATCTGTATTAGTACCAATGGAGAGTTAAAAAGAATCTTTTATACTTAAATCTGGATGTGTAAATGCTCATGAAAAGTACGTCATGAAAAGTTTATCTAATTGCAAGGCTGTGTCTGCCCTCAAACTTAATTTTTTATCATTTTTGTACTTAGTGAAGCTTTTATACAACGACTGACTAATAAATGTATTATGCATATATGCCATTTTATGATCAAAAGTGGTGTATAGATCATAAAGGTTTTGGAATGTTCAAGTTTTTATTACCAATAAGATAGGCGTAGTTTTCAAAATTCTTCTGTATTATAATTACACATTGCTATGCATTGCATTATGATACATATTGATATTTACAGAGAAGAAACATCAGTAATAAAAAAAAAAAGGAAAACATCATCGTCAACCTCATCAGCCACACACCAACAATCGTCATCAACTGCATCATGTGCCATCGACACACCAGCAGATATGCCATCTGAAGAACATGACTATTGTCGCCAAGCACCTTCTCCTGAAGATCTTGAGGTAATACACAGATAATGCATGGCCGTAGGAACCGGGGGGCACGGGGGGGGCGTGCCCACCCAATACTTTTGCCGATATATAGATTACTATAGTAAACATAGATACTACATGCTTGTGCCCCCTCAATAAAACCGCCAGAAGACCTTTTTTTTTTTTTTTTTTTTTTTGCTTGTCAGAAAATTTTTGCTAGTGCCCCCTCAACTGTCAGCTGAAAAATGTTTGGCTGTGCCCCCCCCCCCCCCAAACTGAAATTGCTTCCTACGGGCCTGTTATGTAGTTAGACATAAATTTTATCTTAGATCTCGGCGACATATTGTTTTTGTCATCTCTGTCCATCTGTCAGTCTGTGTTTTTGTTCACTGAAAGTTTGGAATATCAATTTGGGCCTGTATGTGTATCTGTCTGTCATTCTGTCGGGTTGTACCACTGTTTCCGGACGATATCTCAAAATGCCTTTGAGCTTTTGCAATTTAATTTTATATCGTTACTTCCTATGACTTAAAGAAGCCCCTTATTGATTTTGAAGTCCAAATGTCAAGGACATAAATTTACACATAATGGCTGTGTATGAAACTAGCGTTTCAAGGCGATATCTTAAGAAGCCTAAGATTTTGCAATATATTTTTATAATTTAATATTTTAGTAATGTTACCTTCGTCACAATGACTTGCATCAAAAATGTGTCAATATGCTTGACATTATAGTTAAAATTTATAGGATTCGAAGGCATTTTTGAAGAGCAAATTGTTTGAAATAACACTTAGTGGTAGAAAATATTAAATTACCAGTTAAGGAATGAATTTAATAGCCACCCAAAATATACTTGTTTACTCTAAACCAATAAATATTATCTTTCTTATTTCTTATGAAAACCACATTGTTAATCAATCAGTCAATGCCGCTTAGCAAACCACCAGTATAGATTTCTTGAGCAGCAGCTGTTCCATCAATGAAACATTTCAATAATATAATATTTAATTACGTGATTCTACTTTATACAATTATTCATACAGATTTAAATAAAAACAATAAAATGTATCTCTTTGTTGTGATATTGTGGTAATGTTGATATTAATTTTGATTAGAAAAACCATGTACAATATCATTGTGTAATACTATATTGCAGGCCATGAAGATACACATTTCCCATCTTGAACAAAGGGTACAGCACCCTGAGAAGAAAGTGGAGAAGTTTGGAATTGAGAGATTTTCTACAGATCCAAATTTGATAACTTTTTACACTAGTTTTTAGCTCACCTGAGCTGAAAGCTCAAGTGAGCTTTTCTGATCACCCGTTGTCCGTCCGTCTGTCCGTCCGTCTGTAAACTTTTCACATTTTCAACTTCTCCTCAAGAACCACTGGGCCAATTTTAACCAAACTTGGTACAAAGTATCCTTGGGTGAAAGGAAGTGTAAATTGTTAAAATAAAGGACCAAGTCCCCTTACTAAGGGAGATAATCAAGAAAAGACAAAAATAGGGTGGGTCATTAAAAAATCTTCTTCTCAAGAACCACTGGGCCAAAAAAGCTGAAACTAATGTGGAATCATCCTGGGATAGTGTAGATTCTAAATTGTTAAAATCATGACCCCCGGGGGTAGGGCGGGGCCACAATAGGGAATCCAAGTTTTACATTGAAATATATAAGAAAAATCTTTAAAAATCTTCTTCTCAAGAACCACTGGGCCAGAAAAGCTGAAACATATAAGGAAGCATCCGGGGGTAGTGTAGATTCTAAATTGTTCAATTCATGACCCCGGGGGGTAGGGCGGGGCCACAATAGGGAATCCAAGTTTTACATTGAAATATATAAGAAAAATCTTTAAAAAATCTTCTTCTCAAGAACCACTGAGCCAGAAAAGCTGAAACTTATATGGAAGCATCCTAGGGTAGTGTAGATTTAAAATTGTTCAAATCATGACCCCAGGGGGTAGGGCGGGGCCACAATAGGGAATCCAAGTTTTACATTGAAATATATAAGAAAAATCTTTTAAAATCTTCTTCTCAATAACCACTGGGCCAGAAAAGCTGAAACTTATATGGAAGCATCCTGGGGTAGTGTAGAATCTAATTTGTTCAAATCATGACCCCCAGGGATAGGGCGGGGCCACAATAGGGAATCCAAGTTTTACATTGAAATATGTAAGAATTTTTTTTTTACAAATCTTCTTCTCAAGAACCACTGAGCCAGAAAAGCTGAAACATATAAGGAAGCATCCTGGGGTAGTGTAGATTCTAAATTGTTCAAATTATGACCCCTGGGGGTAGGGCGGGACACAATAGGGAATCCAAGTTTTACATTGAAATATATAAGAAAAATCTTTAAAAATCTTCTTCTCAAGAACCACTGGGCCAATAAATCTGAAACTTATTTGGAAGCATCCTGAGGTAGTGTAGATTCTAAATTATTCAAATCATGACCCCGTGGGTAGGGCGGGGCCACAATAGGTATATTAAAAGGGGGGAATCTGGTAAAAAAGAACTGCATGGCCAAAGTTACTCAGGTGAGCGATGTGGCCCATGGGCCTCTTGTTCTACTTATGATATTTTTTGTTCTGTATATAATGTTGTTGAGCCAATATGATCAGGTTGTCACAAGTTCAGAGAAATAAAAACATTGTTTGTAATCTTTTTTAGAGAAGAATCTTTGTCAATTGTAGATAATTTTTTTTATGTAGAATTAGACAAGGTTTTTTTTTTAAAAAAGATGATAAAGCACAACGTTTTTGTGTATCTCAAAGCACTGTTAGTCGAATCATTATTACTTGGAGCAATTACTTGTATTGCATTTTGGGATGTTTACCTATATGGCCAGATATAGATATTGTTAAACAGAATATACCAGAATATTTTAAGGCTTTTTTTCCAATACACGAGTTATTTTGGATTGTACAGAAATACGTGTGAAGAATCCAAATGCCGAAGTACTTAACTCTGTCATATTCAAATTGCAAGTTTTTACTACCTTTAGAGGCTTGATTGGTATAACCCCTCATGGTGCTGTATGTTTTGTTAGCAAATAATTTACTGGCAATCTTTCTAATAAAGATGCAACACAAAGAAGTTGTACACATGATCTATTAGAACAAGGTGATGATTTTCATGGCTGACAAAGGTTGTTTATTTTTAATTCAAGATTTACTTGACAGTGTTGGTGCACACTTGGTTATTCCATCTTTTTATGCCCCCTTTTCGAAGATTCGGGGGTATATATTTTTTTTGCCCTGTCCGTCCGTCTGTCTGTCTGTTTGTCCGCAAAAAATTTAACATTGCTCAAAACTTTGTTTGGTTGAAGCCTTCATATTCACATGTGTATTTATTGTGATAAGACCTTTCTTTGGGTACCATCATATTTGACCTTTTGACCTTGACCTTGGAGTTTGACCCAGTTTTACAAAAAATTTCCCCAACTTTAACCTTGGCCATAACTTATGAGCGGTTGGTGCAAGGGCTTTAATTCTTCACATGTGTAATCCTTTTGACAAGACCTTCCTCTGGATACAACAACTTTGACCTTGACCTTGGAGTTTAAACTACTTTTGAAAAACTTTAACATTGGCCATATGTTTTGAACGGTTGGTGCTAGGGTTTTCATACTTCACATATGTTATCCTTGTGACAAGACCTTCCTTTGGATACCAACAATTATAGCCATTGGCCTTGACCTTGGAGTTTGACCTACTTTTGAAAAACTTTAACCTTGGCCATATATTTTAAATGGTTGGTGCGAGGGCTTTTACATTTCACATGTGTATTTGTGAGAAGGCCTTTCCTTCAGCACCATCAATTTTGACCTTGACCTTGATGTTTGACTTACTTTTGAAAATTTTTAACCTTTTCAATATCTTTCCAATGGTTGCTGCTAAGGCTTGCATTTGAGAAAGTTTAACCTTCGCTGTAAGTTGCCATACGGGGGAATCAGTGTTTCACAAACACATCTTGTTTTAAGAAGTAAGGAAAATTTTGTAAAGATGAAGTTAGTAAAACTAAGCAAAATTGCAAGATTAAACATTCATGTTGAAAGAGCTATCAGAAGATGTAAAGATTACCATATTTTTTATTTTTTGCAAATGTCTGTTGTTTGGACTGTAAACCAGATTTGGTCTGTTTGTTGTTTATTAACAAATTTTAAAGAAAAGTTATTTTGAGAGTTATGTTCAATTGTTTAATATTGTTGAGGTGTGTTACATATAAAAGAACATGCATGCATTGGGAAATTGATTTATCTTTTTAAAGTTTCAGCGATTTGTATTTCAAGAGAAACAAAACTTCATGGAAACAGATTTTATACCATTAGATTTTATCAAGGTTTCTTGTAACCAGTTTTTAAATTGAATACACATATTTTTAAATTTGATTTAAATACATGTATTTCTAAATTATATGTGATGTTAACATTGTTTTACTCATCTGTACTTTCTGTATTTTTAGTAAGGTTCACTTAGTATGATTTTTGTTTTGAATGAACAAGCACATAAATGAGAACTTTTTGAAAAGAACAAGCCTTTTAACAAATTTGAATCTGCGATACCTTAGCATGCTGGCATATTAATATATGTATGACTAATTCAAGATATTTTTAAATATTTTCCCCCATACATTTGTATATTTCAATATGTCATAGAAGCCATGATATTTGATCTAACTTGGATCTACACTATACAAGGAAGCTTTTGACTTTTCTGGCTCAGTTGGTCTTTGAGCAGAAAAAAAAAATATGACACCAATTTTTCACAGTTTCCCAATCATCTCCCCATTATATATAGAGTGAGAGTGGGGCACTTCATTTGAAATAAATAGATGACAGACTCTCTTTAATACGAAATGCTTAATTGAAAACCTTTGGATTGGCTAAACAAAGAAACAAACAAAAAAAAAAGCATGCATGTACTTACAGGTACTGTTTTTCTTGTGATCCATTGTGGATATTATATTCAGTATTGAACACATTTTGGTAAATAGTAACGGAAGTAAAACGTCAAGTTTTGTTTCATTTTCTGCCACTTAACAGGTACAAAGTTAATTCTTTCTAGATGGTAGTCGTCTCGTCACCAAATGTACAAATCACACCAAAGAACACCGGTCAAACCCATTTGACCTATTATCTGGTAATAATACTAATGGGGGATTTTAGTTTATAACTGTTTTTCACTAGAGTTACATATTTCAAATTTGTAGTTGAGCCTGCATTTGGACATTTTATTTCTAGTAGCCCATACATTGGAACAGAGTTAGGGTCTTTATTACATATTCAACAATGAAATACTGTGATTTATTTATTGAATAAAAGTGATTTTCTCTCGCAGTGTGAAAGGATACCAAAATGATATTTTCTCACAGTGTGAAAGGATACCAAAATGATATTCTCTCACAGTGTGAAAGGATATCAAAGTAAGTAAAAAATAATTTCTGGCCTGTCATAAGATAGAGCTAGTAACTAACCATCTTGATAGAGCTAAAACGGCAAATTTCTCCCCAAATATGTTGCTAAAATCCATGCTATGTAATGTTTTCAATCTCACAACTGCTAATCTATGACGTCTAAACCGCTCAACTATGACGTCAAGCCTATGACGCTGTGTTAAGAAAAGACAGAGGCAAAGGGAAAATCAAAGAAAATGTAATAAACAGAAAATTCAATGTTTTGTAGATGAATATGGAATTTATTTCACTCGTATGACAGGATTTTTTTTATATCTTCACTCGTGCTTCGCACTCGTGAAAATATCAGAAAAATCCTGTCCCACTCATGAAATAAATTCCATATTCATCTACAAAACATTGAATATCCTCTATATATCTTTCCTGTCAGGTGAAGTTACTAGATAAAATCATAACTGGTTGATAACTAAACCTGCTTTAAAAACATTGTTTCCTGTAATAGTTGCATGTGCTTCTGCTGCTTCCTGTTCATGATCAATTCCAAATTTTACTGCTCCTGTTTGAATTTTTTTTTTTACTTTTAAATAATGCGTCTGCCAAAGTTACAAAATCTTTTTTTCCGTGAATAAACTCTTTTGAATTTAGATGAAGTAATTTTAGTAAGGACCTTTAGACTGTTCAATTGTATTTGTTCAAAGTCGTAAGAATCACTTTTAGACTCAGCAAGTCCATCATAAACATTTTGTTCACCAGATTTAGAACTGTATTAAAATTTTGATCAAGTTTAGGTAAAGTGTAACCAGGATAAATAGAAAAAGCAGGATTGTTTATAATTGTATCGGTGCTGTCATTAATTTTCTTTTGCTGGTAAGAAAGAAGGGAACCTCTAGGTACCGGTCAATCTTTTGATTCAATGGTCTCAATGGAATTAATTTTGGAGGAAGGTGCCAGTATGGATTTAAATTGAGCATTTGTTGTCATCACATTTTCATTGAGAGATTCTAAGATGTTCTAATATGGAACTGGTTATTGTATTGGACAAAAAAATGTTGATTTAACACCATCTGTTCTTTTTGTTTTTTACATGTACTTTTCTGATATGTACATCTTCAACTGCCTCAGGATGAATACCCTTTAATCTTTGGGATATCTGCTATGTTTGAGGCATTGATGTTTTAGATTTGACGCATGACACTGTCTTTAAATAGTTTTTGACAGTGATCTAAAGTGTACATGAGGCTATAAATAAGGCTGCAATGTCCAGAGCCAGCTTTACATGTGCAGTTAGAACTTTCAACATTGGTGCCAGCAGCAGAATTTAGGACAATTTGTAAAATATGTAGGGAATCATTTTTCCTCATATGGGAAAGCACCTTGCTCTAATACTAGCACCAGTGCCCCCTGATGTACATCGTCTCACTGAAATAGAAGAAGCTTACTTAGTTTTCTTGTAAATGAAAATTGATAAGGAAACGGAAAAAAAATTCTAACCAAATACAAAATGGAACTGGTTTCAGCAAAGGAAAATAAATTTTAGACAAATGATATGAAATAAAGATGTACAAAAGAAAATGAAAACAAGTTGGATTCATTTGCTACTAGGAAAGAAAGGCAAAGATGATTCATTTGTTAATTATATAAATGTAAATTATTGGAATAAATTAATTTCAAAATCAAAGAACTGCACTGAAATTATATGTTTTGTACATATAAAAAGAAATGCATTTTTCCCTCCATTTAACATTTTGTTGACGTTGTTGAGGCGGTTGCTGTATTTGTCCTCTCCTTTGTCTTCCTTAGGTACTCTTTGAATATATTCGAGTACCCGCATGGTAATATAGCAGATATACTTTATAGGAGCTCAGTTCTTGGTATTACAGTGAAGCTACTTCTAAAAAGTATTCTTATCATATTAAAAGAATAAGACACTCTTTTAGTTAAGTAAGCTGTTAATCACACTATTGGTCCGAAAAGTAGACGCAATTTAATACTAGAATTATCCTTACGGAATCGATAATCTGAAAAACGGATCACAGTTCTACAATCTAGTTTGGATATCTTGAGACATAAGTCGGAAAGTGGCCCTAACGCTGAGCCCTCTTTGCATTTACAGACATACAGAGGAAGAAAACAGCCACAGTAGTGGCCGACGTGATACAGTGGATACAGCGTCGTGCTCTTTAGGAGATAACTCATATGCCGTCGGATTAAATCCCACTGTGGGACTTGAAACCTTCTATGGATGAGACCGTATAAACAAAGGTCCCTTGTCAGGGTTGGTAGTAGCACATCAAATTACCCCTCACCGCTCAATGAGCCTAAATGGCCTCCACCGACAATACATTGTAGTTGGCGTAAAATATGAGTAAAATATT